>NC_042998.1:105096147-105176147 GCF_006345805.1 Octopus sinensis | reverse complement strand
AAGGACAAGCTGAAGAGTAACCTCTTAGAAATGAACATAGCTTACAACACCTTTGAGCAAACAGCCTTGGAGCAAACAAAGTGGAGATCATTGTGTCAAAATGATATTAGAAACCAGCATTAACAGGCTTTGAGGTGCAAGGCAAAGGAGAAAAGTAGCTGCATATATATCATCTGCACTGAGCTGAAATCCTCACTTGCAGTGTCGGTAGGCTTTCTTGCAAATTGTTGGTGGGACTTAAATGTCACATTCAACATAAGAATTATGACTGACAGAGAAAGACTAGGCTGTCAGATCCTCATATGTCCAAACCAACAAGAGAGTCCATCATATATATATATATATATATATACATATATATATACATATATATATATATATATATATATATATATATATATATATATAAATGCATACATACATAATACATACATACATACATACATACATACATACATGCATACATATATATATACATACGATGTGTATTCATAGTGAATGTATATTGTAATGTGGTGATTGATGATTTAAAGTCTATTCTCAGCATATTGGCATAGAAATCTATTTTCTCTTGCGGTTGTTTATAATTTTCACCTTTAAAAATATTTTAATATGCTGGACATTTAGATGGAATTTTTGGGGAAAAAAATATTATCCTATATTAGAAGTCTATATATACATATATACATACCATGAAAAAACATAAAGAATGGAGTTTGCAAATTGTATTTATTACTTAATTTATAATTGTTTTGTCAATTATTGTTATTACAAATCTTGGAGTACATTGTTGCCATATTGACAATTACCAATTTATTTCCATGCACCATGCAATTCCTTCTTTACTTCACATGGAGGAATCAACTCCTCAGAATACCACAGAAAGCAACATGGCAGCTGATTTTTGAGTTTCACTGTTTAGTGCCCTTACGTTTATTGATGTACACACACACACACGCACACACACATACTCCTTTACTCTTAACTGTTTCATTCTTTGGACTGTTGCCACACTGGGACACCCCACTGAAGGGTTATAATTGTACAAATCACCCCTTGTATGTTTTAAAGCCTGGTACTTATTCTATCAGTATCTTTTGCTGAACTGTTAAGTCATGTAAACATAAACAAAACTCCTTTTGTCAAACAATAGTGGGAGACACAGAGACTCTCTCTCTCTCTCTCTCACACACACACACACACGCACACAAATATATATATGAAGAGAGAATGTGGCTAGGAGCGAAAGAAGAAGTAGGTATTAGAGGAAGAGAGGAGAGGAGAGGTGAGGAGGAGTGAAGAGAGGAAGTAGGTGTCAGATGAAGAGAGGAGAAGAGGGGAGTCAGATGAAGAGAGGAGGGGAGTTGAGCCCATTTGGTGCAAAGAGAGAAGATTAAATCCTTTTCACAGCAAAGACGGGAGTCCGGATGGCCCCTGTGCAAAGACAAACCGAACACAGATAGGTGTTGTAGTGAATGACCGGTAGAGTGGAAATGGCATGAGACCAGAGTGTCATTGCTGAGTCTGATGTCTCGGAGGTGCTCTGTGAACCGGTCAGCCAAGTGGCATCCTGTTTGACTGATGTACAGAGAAGGGCAGAAAGCGCAGGAAATGTAGTAAATGATGCTACTAGAATGTTGTTATATGTATATGTGCATGTACGTGTGTGTGTGTGTGTGTGTGTGTGTGTGTATTTCCTCAGTAACAAGCCACTAATTATTTTGAACAAAATCACCAGTTAAAAATAAATAATAAATGAAAACCATTTTGATTATTTTGAAAATTATAAAAAGAAAACATAGACCTATAATATAACAAGAACATTTTGCTTTTCAAAAGACTAAACAAAATTAAAACCTAACAATTTGTAATTTTGTTGAGATGAAATCAAAAATCAGATTATTCAACCTAATTAATAAGTTAATTAGTGAGAAAGGCTATTCAATGACTAATGGCATTGACTTAAAGAATTAGAGATTTCATTTCCAGGTTCAATGAATAGCACTATAATTTAAATATTCTTTTTTGTTTTTATCACAGTTTTCAGGTTTACAAAACCTGTTTGTCATTAAAATTTACTGTGTAGTATTACTGTGAAAACAGCAACATGAAAGAAAGAAGGAAAGAAGAAAATAATGAAAAAAAAAAGAACAAGCAAAATTATGTGAAGAGCAGATGAAGATTTGCTACGTCGACATATTTAAGAAAATTAAATACAATGAAATGATGCTTGAAGAATGATAAAGATTTTATTACATCGAAAGATTCAATGTTTTTATTACCTACTGTAGTAGTTATCTATTTTTTGTCTAACTGTATTTTTGTATTTGGCTTTTTGTTTAAGTGATAAAAATTTTAATTCATTTGTATTTCTTCCTTCCATAGATAATCTTAACTGTTGTATTCCCAAGTATTTATAACTGTATTTAAAGTATAAATGTAGTTTTATTTGTAAAATAAAATTTGATGCAACTGTTATTTTTAGTGTTTGAAATAGAAGACAAGTGATCTGAATATTAGGAATTAAAAATTTACGGTGAAAAGAATAATATATAGTATTATATCTTGTACAGAGTTATGTGGTATAACAAGAGAGCTCTTGAAGAATTAATTCTATGTTGCAGTTTTGAATCAAGAATCTATTTCAATTCATTTATATTGTGAATGTTATATAATGCTCTTAAGGCAGAGAGCTGGCAGAATCGTTAGCACACGGCTAAGCATTTTTCTTAGTAGCACTATGTTCTGGGTTCAAATGCTGCCAGGTTTGTCTTTGATTTTCATCCTTTCAAGGTCGATCAAATAAGTACTAGTTGATCACAGGGGTCTATTTAATCGATTTTCCCCTCCCTCAAAATTGCTGGCCTTGTGCCAACATTTGAACCCAATATTATTAGTGCTCTTTAGCATGCCATGCAAAATGCTTAGTGGCATCACATTCAACTTTACATTCTGAGTTCAAAGTCTGCCGAGGTCGACTTTGCCTCTCATTCTTTCATGGTTGATAAAATAAACCCAGTTGAGCACTGGGTTCGAGGTAATCAACTTACGCCCTCCCCCCAAATTGCTGGCCTTGTGCCAAAATTTAAGGCCAATATTATTACTCTTATTTTGGCTTTGGTCACTCCTATGATCAAACATGCATTAGTCATTACTCTATATCTTTTTCCCTTCTTTCTTTGTCAGGCATCATGGATCTAAGACTACATAATCCAATGTAATCTTAGATATCATCTTTCCTAAAACAGTAAGGTTTGATTTAAGGGTAATTTGACTGCTGTTTTTAACTGGATGAAACTACATACAGAGCTACCTCTGTTCTGTAAAGAGTGTTATATATAACATTTAACATTATATTAGTGTTTAAATGCAGCCTTGTTTATGAGATGTACTTAATTTTTATCGGGATCTTGATATGGTTTCCTCAACAGTGTCAATGTGATCAGGAAATATATGGATATCACAGCTTATAAGTTCCCCATTCATAAATAGATAACAGGATAAAGCAATTAATTATATCATCACACTAACGAATATGTCCTAATAATAACTCACAGTATTGGACCACTGGTTCTCTTATGATTTTTGGTCTCTCTTACATTTCTAATATTCACTTGGAATAGAGACATTTAACTTACCATACACACAGTCATGGCTGTGTGGTAAAAAGTTTACGTTTCGACCACATAGTAATGTGTTCATTCCCACTGCATGGCACTTTGAGTAATTATCTTCTAGTATAACCTCAGGTGGATCAAAGCCTTGTAAGGGAATTTGGTAGATGGAAATAGAAAAAAAAGCATCTATTATATATAGGTATATATATATATATATATATATATATATATATATATATATATATATATATATACATATATATATATATGTGTGGTGTGTGTGTGTGTGTGTGTGTGTGTGTGTGTGTGTATCTTTTGTAAAAAACATAAATCCGAAAGAAGAAGCACACTCTAAGATGTAGAGCAGTATATATAAAAAATGTGGAAGGCCAGTAATCCCATAAACTGGTCTTCCCCATATATATATATATATATATATATAGATAGATAGATAGATAGATAGATAGATAGGTAGATAGACAGATAGATAGATAGATAGATAGATAGATAGATAGATAGATAGATAGATAGATAGATAGATAGATAAAACTTACTTGGAAAAGGATGCGTGGCATTTGATCATACAATGATATAAATATTGTATAAATATATGCATATATACATACATATATGTACATACCTACATATATATATATACATGCATATATGGGTACAGGACATCAGAAAAACGTTGAACACAATGAGAAACGAAAAATTTTATTTAATTTGCTTTGCAGGAAGGACTGTTTCAATGAAGTCATGCCTTGTCCTTGCCTTCAAAATGTGTAGTAGTTGAAACAGGGACAACTGAAGAAGGGGAATGTTCTTTATGTTGTATGTCTCATTTCTCTGTTTGTTTTTTCGTTGTCTGAAAAAAAGTTCGTTTCTACATTTTTGTTTTTATGTTTTCGTTTCTCATTGTGTTCAAGTTTTTTTTGATGTCCTGTACCCATATATGCATGTATATATGCATATATATATATATATGTACGTATGTACATATATGTATGTATATATGCTTATGTTTATATATTATTTATATTATATATACATATATACATATATGTATACATATATACATATATATATATATATATATATTATATATATATATATATATATATATATATATATATATATGAAGTCATTACTGATGCATATACATCAGTAATGACTTTCCCACAGGTATTGTCTTCCCTGTATATTGCACAAATGTAATTCGTTTATTTCCAATAAACTGCATTTTATATATGAGGCTCCAATGAAGCTGTAGATATTATTCAGGCATTCAGCTATGAGTTAACTGCATCTTATAGCAGGAGTGGGCATAAGCTAATGAAGTTCATAATGCATCCATTGACTGTCCTGCATCATCTCTTTCTTATTACTGTTCTATACTCATCAAACACTTTCTTCTAAAACATACATATATGATACACACACACACACACACACACACACACACATATATATATATATATATATATATATATATAACAGAGTAAGCACATCAATGCGAAACAAGGTGGAAAAAATAGTACTTGAATATCAGAGGTAGAGTAATATGCTTTATTAAAAAGCAGCAAAAATATCTCAAAAACTGTTACTCAGAGTTTCACATTCCTGTTTGTTGGACAGTTTTGTTTAGAATGGAACAATTTTTGTTCCATTCTAAACAAAACTGTTTAGTAAAGTATATACAAACATACATACATACATACTTATATATATATATATATATATCATCATTATCATATATAAGCATCAGATGTGGTATGCAAGAGAGACAACTGCGCTGGTATGGTAATGTGTTGTGTATGGATGAGGACAGCTCTCTGACAAAGTATCAGCCCTAGCAGTTGAAGGAAGCCTTGGGATGAGATGGTGAAGCATGACCTTCAAATTTTGGGCCTCACCGAGGCAATGACAAGTGACCAAGACCTTTGGAGATATGCTGTGCTTGAGAAGACCCAACCAGCCAAGTGAGACCATAACCGTGGCCTATGCCAGGGCAGCATAACCAGCCCATTTAAGAGTACCCTTCAATCATTGGGCAATAAACTGCACTTGCAAAGACCTGTTGAGGCAAGTTAAGTCATTGTCATGACCAATAACAGTACTGTCTGATTGGCACCCATACCGGTGGCATGTAAAAAGCACCATTTGAGTGTGGTCAATGTCAGTGTCACCTGACTGGTCCTGTGCCTGTAGCATGTAAAAAGCACCATTCAAGCATGATTGTTGCCAGTACTGCCTGACTGGCTCCCATGTCAGTGACACCTAAAAAGCACCATTCGAGCATGGTCGATGCCAGTACCGCCTGACTGGCCCTCATGTTGGTGGCATGAAAAAAGCACCCACTGCACTCTCGGAGTGGTTGGCGCTAGGAAACGTGTCCAGCTGTAAAAACTTTGCCCGGTTGGATTGGAGCCTGGTGCAGCATTCCTCCAGTCAAACCATCCACCCCATGCCAGCATGGAAAGTGGATGTTAAACGACGATGACGATGATGATGATGATATACACATACGTAATCCCCACACACATATATACATATATATGTGTATATATGTATATACATATGTGTGTGTTTGTGTTTGCATTTGTACCTCATCACTACATGACAATCGGTGTCGGCTTGTTTGTATTCTAGTAACTTAGCAGTTTGGTCAAAGAGACTGATAGAATAAGTATTAGGTTTTAAAAATATGTACTGAGGTTGATGCATTCAACTAAAAAACCTTCAAGGTAGTGCCCTAGCATGGCTGCTGTCCAATGACTGAAGCAAGTCGTCTCATTACAACTAAATTTTTGTATCAAGTTTTGGCACAATGCTAGGAATTTTATCAGCCCCAATGCTTGACTGGTAATTATTTTATCAACACTGAAAGGATGAATGACTGCATCGAATTTTAAATCAGAACATGAATATGGATAAAATGCCACTCAGCACTTTGTCCAGCATGCTGACAATACTGCCTGCTTGCTGCTGTGTAACTAATGAATATTCTATTCTACTCTAGGCACAAGACCAGAAATTTGGCGGGAGGGGGTCAGTCGATTGGATCGATTCCCAGTATGCAACTGGAGGAATTTGAACTCAGAACATAAAGACAGATGAAATACTGCTAAGCATTTTGCCTGGCAGGCTAACATTTCTGACAGCTCGCTGCCTTCTAATTAATGAATATTAAGCAAAAAATTACTTGTCTAGCTGTGAACAGAATTGAAGATTTGTAGAGCATTAACAATACTTTTGTGTTACTAAAATTATGAAAGACTGTTGTTTAATGCGATACTTTGTTCACATAAATATACACATTTAATTTAGACTGCAGCTTAATACCCTTTATCTTTCTTGGTCAGAATTAATTAGTAAAGCTCATGATCTTTTCCATCTTACTGTAGGCATAATTTGAATTAATTAAGAATATTTAGCCCATCCCTGCCCACCACTTATCAATATGAATTCCCTTCTGAGTATACAGTGTTGATTACACATAACAGCATCTCCATGTGTCTCTTAACTGAAATATTCAAATGTTTATTTCTTTACTCTTTCTCGTATTTGACCATAATTTAATTCTACAGTGGCAAAACCAATGAAAAAGCCTCTGTGTGGTCAATTGACCTGTTAGCAATAGCAAACAAATATCCCTCAACTCAGAATTAACTGTCTTAAAAAGGGACAAACTGAACAAAAATGTACAAAAGGACAAGAACTATACACTACTTATGTAATACTACATCATCATCATCATCATCATTGCCATTACCTCACTCTATCTCTGCTACTCCCATCTCTTGTTGTTGTTGTTGTTGTTCTTCTTCTTCTTCTTCATCAACCTCCTCTTCTTCTTCCTCCTCCTGTTCATCATCATCATCATTACCACCCCCCTCCTCCTCCTCATCCTCCTCATCCTCCTTCTTGATCTCCTTGTCCTCCTCGTTCTCCTCGTCCTTGTCCTCCTCCACCTTCTCCTCCGCCTGCTCATCCTTATCATCATCTTCATCATTATCGTTGTCATCGTCATCATCATCATCATCTTCATTGTCATTGTCATCATTATCATCATCATTGTTATTGTTGTTGTCGTCATCGTCATCATCATCATCATCACCAAGAACAGCTTCATTAAAAAATCATTATTCCTATTATACCTACTCTCAAGACCACATGTCAATTTATCATAGCCATATTTGTGTGAATGTAGGTGTGCAAAAATATATTCCTTCTGACATCTTCTATCAAACACTTGATTTATGGTGAACTCATTGATAAACCGAAATGAAATCCTTCACAATGCTTTTGCTAAAATAAGCCACAAAGAATGAAAGAGAAAGACTAATGGGAATCTTCTAGTATTCTTAACTAAATAATCTGAGATGACTATTAATGCTAAGCCATTGCATTACGGGAATGCCTCATCATATGGGTTTTAAATATCATAAAATCTTAAATCATAATTTTTCATTTAGAACAGTATTTAATAGATTTTATCTAATATAGAAATAATAAATCAAAAGAGATGCAAGAGAAATTTCTTATCTATAAAGACTAGCTGACATCTATATGTAAAGAAGATGCTTTGTCAGCAGCAAAAATAAAGTGATTCACAGAAAGAGCAAGGGGTGGGGGTTAGAGAGAGAAATTGATACATAAATATATTCATAATCAGACACAGAGGTGTGGTTAAGAAGTTTGCTTCATAACTGCATGGCTCAGGTTCAATCCTCACTGTACAGAACTTTGGGCAAGTGCCTTCTGCTATAGTTATGGGCTGACCAATGCCTTTTGGAAGGAATATGGTTGATGGAGACTGAAAGAAGCCTGTGTGTGCGTGTATATATATATGTATATATATCGTTTTTTTAGAAAAATATAAAAGCTGAGAAGCACACTCTAAGAAGTAGAGCAGTCTATATCTATCACTGGTGAAGGCCTGTTTATAGAGTTACCCTGGGTCTTTCCCACAAAGATACTATTTATGGTGTATCATCAGAGCCTAAGACTTGTTGACCAACAAGTCTTAGGGTCTGATGATACACCATAAAGGTACGCTTTATAGAGAAACCCAAGGTAACCCTATAAAGAGGCCTTCACCAGTGATAAATATATATATATATGATGATATACACATATACATATATATATGTATATATGCATATATATATACACATATATACATATATACATGTATATATGTATATACATACATACATATATATATATATATATACAGAGAGAGAGAGAGAGATAGGTTTAAGAGACAGAATCACTCTAAAGCAACTCAATCATCATTGAATGACATTATCTACGATAGGTACATATAGATTAAATATTAAAAATTATTAAAATTAATATCTACAATTCTTATTGTAAATCATATACATTACATTATATAAACTATGCGTGTTCCATGACAACATATTCCTTGATATTGCTGAAATAGCAAGTCTCGAAATACAATACCATATTAAAAAGATTATATTGCCAATCTTCAGGTCTAGATTATATGAACTTCTTTTGCTATTTACATCCTATATAAAGACATGACAAACTAAAATTATATAACTAGAAGTTGTCGGAATAATTTTACATTAGCAAATAAGGAACAGAAATGTGGAATAAAAATAAAAATGTTAAAAGGAATTATTGCCCCTATACAGTAGTACTCAATGTTGGATTATACGACTGTCATTTGGTAGCCATGTTTTATTCACGGAGAGAAAATTACTATACAAATAAGTTAATATTTCTTTTTCCTAACGTTTCTTTTTCCTATTTTTATTCCACATTTCTGTTCCTTATTTACTAAAGTAAAATTATTCCGTTAACTTCTAGTTATATAGTTTTAGTTTGTCATGTCTTTATATAGGATGTAAATAGCAAAAGAAGTTCATATAATCTAGACCTGAAGATTGGCTAATTGTTTTAATATAATATTGTATTTTGAGACTTACTATTTCAGCAATATCAAGGAATATGTTGTCATGAAACGCACATAGTTTATATAATATAATGTATATCATTTAGAATAAGAATTGTAGATATGAATTTTAATAATTTTTTTATATTTCGTCCTATATGTACCTATCGTAGATAATGCCATTCAATGATGATTGAGTTGCTTGAGAGTGATTCTGTCTCTTAAACCTATCTATATATATGTATATAATACATATATATATAGATGTTAATTCATTTTAGTACCACTAAATTGAATTTCTCTCCCCTGTGGACTCGGAAATAACTTCCCTAATATTAATATTAATGTGTGTGTGTGTGTGTGTTTATGTATATATATACATATATAAATATATATATATATATATATATATATATATATATATATATATATAAATATATATACATTTATATATATATATTATATATATATATATATATATATATATATATATATATATATATATATATATATATATGTACAGGAAGAGGCCTGGTGATCTGATTGAGAAGTTTGCTATCATATGCCTATAGATATGCACACAATATAAAATTTTTATAAAAGTACTTTCAAAGCAAAGCCTCAAACACACCAGAAAAAGCAATAATCTAATAAAATATGGCCTCTCAGCATCGTTTAAAACACTAACAAGATTCTGCCATTCTTTCCATTGACTCTCATAATCTGAATATATTATCCAGATTAAAAATAAAATAAAAATGCTTCACAAGGTTTGAATTTATAGTCTAATACATTCTCTCCTTAAATATTTAATATCGACACATACATACACATTTTCACTCATAGAGATATATTTATACATGCATATACATACACACATACATTCACGCACACACACACACACACACACACACACACACACACACACATGCACAGATATAAAGAAACATAAAAATATTGATACATACATTCATACTTACATTCACATATGCACTCATATATATGTGTCCTAATGCAGTATCAGGCAATGGCTCTCATGGCTTCTGATCTTAACAGATTGGAAGTATTATCATATACATGTTTTGTCTTGGTGTAAAAGATGGGCTACAGCAAATATTCTGCTCAATACTGCTTTTCAGTTGCTTGACCTTAGTGCATCTCTGATCATGTGGGGGAGCACCAAAGTCATATACTGAGAAAAATTCTTTGGAGTTTGAATTATTCACCTCTGAGTTTAAGGATGATAATATCATCCTTAAACAACCCTTATTCAGGAACCTTTTGAGTGGGATGGTCTACTTGACCCGAAGAAAATTCTAACTAGGGAAACCCTCTGCAAGGTCATGTGATGTTTATCCTGTTATGAAGTCCCCATGTCATGCACTTGTAGTTTTAATACATGTGTTTGGTGTACCCTTATCAGACAGGTAGTCATGATGGGTATATTGGGCTTCATATATTTGTACTCCAGCATCACTTTGGTGACATGCACTACTCTCTCACTCATTCAACTCATTCAGACACAGATACATATTCATACATGCACATCCACACATTCATATATATATATATGTGGTGAAGCAAATTTTTGCTGAACCCTAATTATAATTATACTCATAATTATAGAATTTTATATATATATATATGTTTATATATGTATATATTACGTACTATATATTATAGTTTAAAAAACTGCCTTCGGTCATGAATGACCTTGGGATTGCACCTAGAAAGTTCCCCTCCTTGGCCGAAGTAGGAGTAAGGTTGTAGGGCACAAATAGGAGCAAGCAGTCGCCCATGCATACCAACCTCCCCTCTCCACGCTGCTGATGTTATCCAAGGGGAAGGCAAAATACACACACTTCACCATCATCATCCTCATCATCATCGTTTAACATCCGCTTTCCATGCTAGCATGGGTTGGATGATTTGACTGAGGTCTGGTGAACCAGATGGCTGCAAATTTGTGAACTGCATAAATATCTACCAACCATTATAACTCTTTTAAAATTGTATATCATCATCATCATCATCATCTTGTGGGGAGGATGGGTGAGTGAGAGGTGGGGCTCCCTACATGAGGAACTACATCTGCAAATCTTTACGGGATGGCAAGCAAATCCCAGAAGATCTGAAATTGAACTGACCTTGAACAAAAGGCTGAACCCTTAAAGGGACCTTGGATGGCCAATGCATGCACATGCATTGAATAGTGAGAAAAGGATTTTGACAAAACAAACAACCAATTGATTTTTTGACCAACACATACAAATGATTGATTAGTTAGTTGTTTAGATATCTAACCAATTGACTAACAATGAAGAAGTGATATTGAACCGGTGTGTGTGTGTTAATTATTTTGGTGTAATAACCCTCTGAAGACACAACAAGATTTGTTTCAACACATGAATTCACATCAGAAATCTTACAAACCATATACAAAAATGAAGATTTGTACATATATATATATATATATATACTCATATATACATACATATGTTAAGTTTGTATATATATATCATCATTATTTAATATCTGTCTTACATATTGGCAAGGGTTGCATGGTTTGATAGGATCCACTGAGCTGCAGGAGTATATCAAAGTCCAGTCTCTGTTTTGGCATGGCTTCTATAGCTGAATTTCCTTCTTAATGCCAACCACTTACTGTGTTTACAAGGTGCATTTTTCATGATGCCAGTGCTAGTCAGATTGCCAAGTAACTCACAAGACAAAGAAAAAGATTTACCAAAAGATTGAAAAGTCAAAAGTCAGACATAGTTTTTATATATTTCTAAAATGTCTATGACATTGATAAGAGTCCAGTCTTATAGATGAGATGAAAAATAACCAAGACATGCAAGTTCGTATTGTAGAGAGGGTGGTGGCTTTATACCAAGTGTTGAGAGACTAAAGTACAAAAGTATGATGGACAGGCACAAGTGTTGCACAATAAAAGAGATATATGGCTACCCTGCATCATATAAAGGTGGCTGGGAGTTGCTAGAAAGAAGATAGTGATGGAGGTGATGAGGTGTCAGAACATATTCGCAAAATACAAAAAGATGAGTATGAGAGAATAAAAACAAAGAATGAGAAAAGGTAGGTGGATACACCCATTAAAGTATGAGAGGAGAGTGCACATGCTTAGGGCATCAAGGGAAGGATAGGACATTACAGAAATAGTAAATCTTTTACGGCACAAAAGAAATCACTTTAAGGTTGCTAAAATAATATTCGGGATGCCTTTATCTCTACTAAGTATAGATGCAGATGTGTTACCTAAGATTAATTTTGAGGACCTGATCAAAGACTTAGTAATTCAAAAAAGTAGGAGGAAACTTTTCAAATATAAATAAAATGGAAGTATACAAAAATAAACATTATTTTCCCTCTTACTGTTTTGTTTTGTTTTGAAAAATGAAAATTTATTTTATGGTTTGTTATTATTTATATTTTGAATTACATAATCTTTTATGGTGGCACCAAAATCTTTTAAATGCTTAAGGCCTCGATGGGTCTTAATCCAGCCCTGAGAGTGACAAAGGGTTAGAAATGGTGGTAAAGGTGAATGGATTGAAATATAGAGTTTTCATTGATAGTGGAGTTGTAGATGATGGTAAATATGAATAGGAGGTGGAAGGTAAACTTCTAGGAGTGGCTCAGGGAAAAAAAGCAAGTGGTAAGTGGCCATGCAGGAAAGGTGGAGAGCAGCAGTATAATAGATCTATGAAAAGACCAGATAAAAAAGAAGATGGTTTGTAGGGTGAAAGAGTGGGAGATGTGAGAAATAAAGATGAATAGGAGGGGACTGAGTGCTGGTGAAGTCCTATCTGTACATTAAATTTGTCTCTGTACTTGTTGCTAGCTCTCACCTTACTGACAGCGCAGCTGTACATTGCTTGCATAGTTCCCAAAAGCCATTCATCTACTCCTAGCTTCCTCAAGGACGACCAGATCCCAGAGCAAGGTACCTTTTCAAAGCTTCCTCCAGGTTAATGAATACAGCGGTTTACTTTTTGCTGAATACTTCTCCTGCAGTTGTCTTACTAGAAAAGAAACATCAGTGGTATTCTTCCCTAGCACAAAGCCAAACTGCATCTTATTTAGCCTATTTTCTTCCAAAGTAATTGGGTAATAATTCTTTCTGTAACTTTTACACGGTCCGTCAGTTTGATATCACTGTACTAGCACACTCACACACACGCACACATTCACGTGCGCACACACACATGCACACACACACACACACACCACACAAACTTATAAAGGTACATAAGTACATAAATGTATATATGTGTGTATGCATGTGTATGCATGTCCATATGTGTGTATACATATTTATCTACCTAGCTATCTAACTATCTAGCTTTATGTATATATGTATATGTAAATATCTATGTATATATATATATATATATATTATATATATATATATATATACACATATACATTGCTATAAATCCATACATGTATATATATTTACATATATACATGTTTCATTATCAATAGTCTACTAGTGGGTGACCCCCTTAATTATCAGCTGACATCTTGTTTTAAGTTTTCCCTTACTAAACCTTATGATATTGCTTATAATAAATCTTGATTTTTATGACTATACCAACTAGAATGTCTGTCTACTCACTCAGCCCTACCCCTAACAGATACTACCCTCTGTTCTCTCAACATTAGATATACAAGGGATTTGATGAACTAGTCTATAAATTAAAACTGACCCTATAAAGACAAAAAGTCAGTGGCAGGTAAAGGCTTCTTTGATAATTTTAGTAACTTCTATTCTGAAGTAGAGACAACATGTTCTTTGTCTATCTCCTTAACTTCTTGGAGATTTTAAGTATAATTATACTAATGTGTCCATCTGTTCTATTTTAATTAAATTCTATGTCTTTGTGCAGCTGAAGATTACTCTACATTTTAAATTGATGTAATGATTGCATTGTTCAATTAAATGGAGTTGCAGGAAACGATCATACTGCATTACCTCTGGATATCCTTGTTTATTTTGATTTTAACCACCTTACTTTGAAATTGTATGGATAATACTGTACTAAATTCTGGTGCCTCAACTTAAGTACCATATTCATCTGAATCTAATTTTTTGCTGAACTCATCTACCATACCCAAAGTATTATATTTACATATATATATATATGTATATACACACACACATATGTATATATATATATACATATATATATATATATATATATATATATAATATATATATATATATTATATGCACACATGCGTATACATACATATATAAATATATATATGTATGTATATTTATGCGTGTGTATAAAAAAATGCAGATGTATATATATTTTTTTACATATATGTGGGTTTACATATATGTGTGTTTACACACACACGTGTGTTTATATATATGAATATATGGAGACACTCTCTTACACATATACATACATATTACATGGCCAACTGTGCATGAATTTACATTTTTACCCAATTAATTTACTCTATTGTTAGTCAATTTTCTATTCAGACATTTCAGTTATTTGTTCACATTTACATTTTTAGCTTTTTCATTTACTTTGCCTGTCTCAAGATTCAACTCTGTTTCTTGTTAAAGTCATTCTGTTCTGTTAAAGTTTGTTTAGTTTCTCTGTACATTAGCTTATTGATGTGATCTATCCACCTAAGAATCTCAGCTGTCACACTGTAACCAATCTATCACAATATCTACCTATCTGTGCTGTGTTTCTTCGATTTGTCACATGCTATCCAGTTAATCTATTTATATATCAGACTGATTATCTCTGTTTATTTATGTATTTATCTTGGTAGTTGCAATCACTCTGTCCATCTCTGTTTGTATGTGAGACTGTCAATGTTTGATATTTTATTTATTCATCTCTCTCTCTCTCTCTCTCTGACTCTGTCTCTCTTTCTCTCTCTCTCTGACTCTGTCTCTCTTTCTCTCTGTGTAAAAACACATGATGCACACATATATATTTATACATATTTATACTATGTTTACATAATTTTCATATATGCATACATGTACCTATCCCCCCTCTCTCTCTCTCCATATATATAAGTCATTGTAGATTGTCAAAATTTGATATAATAAATGTGAGTGTGTGTGTGTGCGCGCATAATTTCCTTTAACCAAGAATACACAAAACCCAATCCACCTATTTTATTTCTGCTTTTCCATTAATCTGTCTAAATGCCTACCTATCTCTGTCACCTCATCTGTCAATATGGTTAAACATTCAAACATAAACCAGCAACAAAACCCATATTACCTGTTCTGCCATTCTGACATTTTTTTGATATTCTGTCATATTTCATCAGTTAGTTAATAACAATTCCTTGTGCTACTATAAACCACATATAACTAGAGAAGCACTCTACCCTCAATCATTCTCTATATGTTAAATTGTCAATATCAGTTCAGAGACAAAAAAAAGATTATTCTATGTTGATGAAGTCAAGCCAAATCAAAAGGGAAATGGTAATAGATCAAGAATTTATCATGCTCAACATTCAGTACAACTTCAATTGACTTCGTTATCCAAATTAATGTTATCGATTCGTTTGGTGGTTTTTTATCCTAAATATTTTAGTTTATACTAAGCATATTATACTTAGCCAAGAATGTACCAAACTCTTTCTGTATGTTTTAAAAATAACTGTAACCATTTGAAGCTGAGAAGCATGATACTATACTGATGAGGTCAAACAGATCACACCTAACCTCTTTTCTAAAACAGGAGTAGCCATGTGGCCCCTCTTCAGCAGGAAACCCACTATGTTCTGACCTTCTCTCTCATCTATTCACCCTTCATCTTCTTACGTAAAGCCACTTCTCTTGGAGTTCATTGTCTTGCAAGCTGCGTGATGACCTTACTAGTGCTGGTGGCTTGGAAAAAGCATCCACTACATGCTGTAAAGTGGTTAATGTTATGAAGTGCATCCAGCCATTGAAAGCATGCCCAAGTAAATAGTGGAGCCACATCAGTTCCTGTCAAACCATCAACCCATGCCAGCATGCAACAAAGACGTTAAATTATGATGATGATAATTTGAAGAAATTTGACTGCTATTGCTAGCAGCTTGAGATCCTTTATTCACTTACTGTTGTCCTAGGTCAACTTTGATTGAGCTGACATATAAGGAAAAACATTTTAGCCATGACCAAAGAGTGTCCTTAGGATATCTAGGACTACTGGTATATTAATTGGTGCGTCATTTTCTTTTTATTAACTGAGAAGTGGTTTGAGGAAGATTTAGCCACTATGTCTAGCAGGTCAAATGACTACATACAGACTCCCTTGTTTATTTCCAATAACCTGTAATGGTGATATTAGGAAGGTCTCTACAGTTTATTGAGAAGATGCATCTCAACAGACAGTAGTGATCCACTGCAATATCCAGCTTCACTCCCAGTAACCATTAGCAATAAAGTTGGGTACAGCTGATAGTTTTAGCCATCAAAGGTTAAGTAGGAGGTAGGCATAAGTGTTGGATCATCTTGTGACTATCAATAATTGGGAATTAAAACAACTTACACGTTCAATTGTTAGGTCCGTACTTGGAAACATAACAGTAGAAAAGGTTCTTAGATACAATTAAGAAGGAAATTTTGAAGTTAAATATTCTTTAACTATTCTGTGCATTGGTGTGTCCATGTTTGCAAAGTTCTATAGTTTATTTGGACAGTTGCATACAAGACGAGACAAGGCTAACAATCATTTGTTGGGGGAAGAGGGGACTGTGAGTGTCCCCTATGAATATCTCACTCCGTAGTGTTGCTAATTTTGAGAGGGAGTGAAGAGAGTGAGAGAGTAAAAGAGAAGAATCAATTGCAGTACTTGACTGCTACTTTATCAACTCCCTTAGATCTCAGAATGCAAGGAGTCAGGACTGTTATCACAAGATCTTTGACCAATACTCTAATGATCCCGCCTTTCAGTTTCATAATTTAAATATGACCACTTTAAAATGAGAGGTGTCACAGATCTTGAAGTAGTCTCAAGCAGATTGGTATCAAAAGAATTTGAAGTTAAAGATAAAAGAACAAATTTTTGTTTCTGAATTTCATTCCTTCCCACTTCTCATGTATCTGAATAGCAAAACAGTACAGGTCACACAAATGTATTATCAAAGTGCCACCTACATAGCTTCTTATCCATTTCATTGAAACCAGTACTATAGAGACTGCATTGATTTCACTTCAGCTATTAACAGAAAATTTTTGTGTTGCTGAAAAGGGATCCAATTCCTTTGGATTCTCCCTTCTTCGTGCAGATTCTCTCTATGACATGCCTGCTAGTGATAAATTCTATTTTCTCTGTGTTTACATGAAGGAATTCTACTGCCAGTATCTCAGGAGCTGTCTCTTTCACAAAATCTAAAAGTCCTGCATCCATCAAGATAAAATCCACTTCCAAATAATTATTGTCAATAATGATTTTTCAATACAGGAAGTGCTAGCTAATACAACAAAGAACTCTTTTAAAAGAAAATACAGTAGGGTTTAATAAACAAAAATGACAGCATAAACAATGAAAAAAAAAACAAAACAAAGCAAAGCAAAGAATTTTGTACACATTACACTCACAGCCCATTCTTTCTATTCTTCTTTCTATTATCATTTTTCATCAACACCAGCAAAAACAACAGCATCACTCTAAAACCCCGACGATGACGACAACGACGACGACCACCACCACCACCTCCGGCAACAATAACAACAACCACCTCTCTCCTCCTTTTCCTCCTTTGTGTGATGTAACTGTCAAATTCTTTTATAATCAACCCATACTCTCCCCTTTTCACTATATCAACAGCATTTTCTCCCAAATGATTCTTATCCACCAACCACTACCAGCTTATGCTATCTCTTCGATATGCATAATAGCCCCGCTCCCATAATCATTGCCACCACTACTACTATTAAATCTTCTAACAAAGTTACCACTACCATTATTATTATTATTATTATTATTATTATTATTATTATTATTATTATCAGCTTGAGCAACAGTGTTACCAATATCACTATGACTACCTGCATCATATTACCATTTCTGCTACCAACATAACCATTCCTACCATCTCCTCCACTAATGCTGCATATACAAACCATCACCCTACTAACCACTACCAACATCTAACACAATCTTTTCTCATACAACACCAATTGATGCTTTTTCATTCTAAAATGTCTTCTCTTTCTCTCATCACTGTGTCTTCATTCAGATCATCCTCATCTCCTTTAAATTTCTCTCTTTATACAAAACATCCAGCAGATCAAACAAACACAACTCACTTCCTTCTTGACATTTGCAAGCCACCATCACTCTAGCTCCATTAACACATCTTCAAAATGTCTCACTGCTATATTGTACAATGCTGCTTTAAAATAGGCTTCACAGAAGAGGATTAACTGCTGATAAAATGAACCAATGAGGTAACTTCAATGTAAGTCTCTTGAGCTGTAGGTATAGCAGTCAAATATCTTTCTTCAAACAAATCCTTATAATTTTTTTAAGTGCATAGCATTACGTATTCTAAGTTCTAATTCTTGAGGATTACATAGATGGCAAACACAGACAAAAATTTTCCTGAGGAGAAAGTTAAATACAATATGACAAAACAAGTTAGACAGGATAATGGTCCAGTCTTAATGTTTTGGTCTATCTAGACTAAATAGTTGATAAGTGATTTTTGGAAAATTGCATTTCTGATTTAAAATTTAAAAACAAACAAACACAAAAAATTGTTTCATATAGTTTTTTTTCATCCATTTTGAATCAATAAAACTAAGAAGTTAAGCTCTTATGGAATAAGCATACAAGCAAACACACACACACACGCACATTTTGTCTTGTGCATGTACTTGGATGTGTACTTATATTACATTATATAGTATTATATTATATATATATATATATACATGCATGTGTGTGTGTGTGTGTGTGTGTGTTTGTGTGTGCATATGTATATATGTATGTATGTAGCATCCTCATTTAATATCTGTTTTCCATAAGGATGTGTGTTGGACAGTATGAGAGGAGCTGGAAACTCACAAGTCTACACCAAACTATGCTGTCTCCTTTGGCATGGTTTCTCTGGCTGGATCACTACATTTCTCTGCCCATCCACTTTCCACTCTCCTTTCACGATCTTGCTAACTTACTCGCCCATTCACCCTATCCGATCCTTCGACCCATTTCATTTTTATACATCTCCTTCTAACTTAAGTGTACTCCCCCTGTCAGATCTTCACCATCTTCTCTCTCTCACTCACTCCTCTTTCCTTCTCTCTCCTTATTCCCTCTCTCTCCCCTTTCTCTCTCTCTCTCTCTCTCTCTCTCTTCTACTTTTACTGTAGGAGACCTATCTCTGTCCCTCTACTCATACTTGAACCCTTCATCTGGCACAAAGCCACCTTCCTTAATACTACTTACCTCCTCAGCCGAGAAGTCTTATCTTGTAAGTTATTTGGTGCCCTCACTGTTGCTGGTGCCACGTATAAAGCACCTAGTACACTTTATAAGGAGTTGGGCATCCAGCTGTAAAAACAATGAAAAAGCAGACAATAAAGCTTGACATGTGTGTATGTATATACATATATGTAATATATATATATATATATATATATACATATATGTATGTATATATATAAGTATATATATATATATATAATATATATATATATATATATATATACATACATATACATATATATATATATATATATATATAATAATAATAAAGAGTAAAATTAATTAATTAAGAAGTAATCAATAATTTCACCAAGTAGAATTCGGCATGAAAAAAGGACCATTTCATGGTAAACTTAAGTAATACTTAATAATTAGGGTTCAGCAAAGATTTGCTTTACCACATACCGAAGTCTAGAAATAGCAGCCAAAACCGTAGCTCAATTATTTCAGTACCCTCGAATTTAATATTTCAATATTTAATTATTGAGGAATGCGATGCTGATGAGGAAAATGGTTGGTAAAGTATAATTCTATATTCTTTATACTGATCTAATTCCGAAACGCGCGTCCATGGATGACCAGATATTGATTGATTTTCGTTGCTTTCCTCTGCCTGTGTGGATTGTTTTCAAGTATTTTGGTTTCTCTGGGAGTCCCTTTTTAAAGTAGAAGAAATAGCTAAGGTTTTGGCTGCTATTTCTAAACTTCGGTATGTGGTAAAGCAAATCTTTGCTGAACCCTAATTATTAAGTATATATATATATATATATAGGCATAGCAAGTCGAAATGCTTAGTAATATTTTGTCTGTCTTTATGTTTTGAGCTCAAATTCATACATACATTTATGTATGTATGAAGTTATGCTTGTGTGTGTGTGTGTAAGTGTGTATGTGGGTATATTTCTTTGTGTTTGTGTTAATCCTTCCTCACCACCACTTGACAACTGATGTTGGTTTGTTTACATCGCTGTAGCTTAATTATTGGGCAAAAAGTGACTAATGGAATAATTTTTTAAAATGTACTAGGGTCAGTTTGTTCAACTAAATCCTTTAAGATGGTACCTCAGCATGGTTGCAGTTTGTTGACTGAAGTAAAAATGTATATATGTACATATATATCATCTTCATCATTATCATCGTTTAACATCTGCTTTCCATGCTGGTTTACGCTGGACGGTTTGACTGAGAACTGTTAAGCCGGGAGGCTGCACCAGGTCCCAATCTGATTTGGCAAGGTTTCTACAGCTTGATGCCCTTCTGAATTCCAACGACTCTGAGAGTGTGGTGGGTGTTCTTTATATGCCATTGGCACGGATGCCAGTCCAGCAGTAGTGGCATTTTCCACGCTTGAATGGTGCTTTTTACATGCCACTAGCATGGGTGCTAGTTAGTCAGCAGTGGCATTATCCATGCTTGAATGGTGCTTTTTATGTGCCACTGGTATGGTAGCCAGACACGTGGCACTTGCATCAGCCATACTAAAATGGTGCTTTTTATATGCCATTGGCATGTCTGCCAATCAGGTGGCACTGACATCATCCACGCATGGATGGTGTTTTTTATGTGCTACTGGCATGGGTGCCAGTCAGGCGATATTGGCATAGGTCATGCTTGAATGGTGCTTTTTACGTGCCTCCAGCACAGATGCCAGTTAGGTGGCACTGGCATCAGCCATGCTCAGATGGTGCTTTTTATCTCCCACAGGCATGAGTGCCAGTCAGGTAGCACTGGCATCAACCACAGCATCAATAGGTTTTTGCAAGCATGACACATCAGCTGATGGTTGGAGGGTGTTTTTAAATGGGCCAGTTATGCAAAACTGGCATCGGCCACAACTATGATCTCACTTGGCTTGCCGGGCCTTCTCAAGCATGACATATTTCTAAAGGTCTTGGTTGCTTGCCATTGTCTTTATGAGGCCCAACATTTGAAGGTCATGTTTCACCACCTCACTCCATGTCTTCCTGGGTATGCCTCATATATATATATATATATATATATATAAGACCCGGCAAGCCAAATGAGACCATAATCTCGTGGCCTATGCCAAGGGCATAACCAGCCCACTTATGCGTACCTTTTCCTTCTTTGGACACTAAAACTCTGCTTGCAAAGACCTGTTGGGGCAAATGCAATCAAAATCAAAATGAAATTCGATGACTGGTGTCCATGCTAACGGGATGCAAAGTGCACCATATGAGTGTGATCATTGACAAAGCGACCAACCAGCTTCCATGCCAGTGGGACTTAAAAGGCACCATTCGAGTGTGATCATTACCAGCATCGCCTTACTGGCACTTAAGCCCCGTGCTAGTAGGGTGTTAAGAGCACCCTCCAAGCATGTTCATTGCCAGAGTGGATATCTGGCCTCTGTGCCAGTGGTACGTAAAAGACACCATCCGAGCATGACCGTTACCAGCATCGCCTTACTGGTACCTGTGCCAGTGGCACGTGTAAAGGATTCGAGTGAGGTCGTTGCCAGTACCACCTGACTGGCCCCATGCCGGTGGCACGTAAAAGCACCGACTACACTCTCGGAGTGGTTGGCGCGAGGAAGGGCATCCAGCTGTAGAAACTCTGCCAGATCAAGATTGAAGCCTGGTGCAGCCATCTGGTTCGCCAGCCCTCAGTCAAATCGTCCAACCCATGCTAGCATCGAAAGCAGACATTAAACAACGACGATGATGATGATGATGATGATGATATATATATATATATATATATATATATATATTAATTATTTAGCAGTGGAAGCAGTATCAATACCAAAAGGTAATTTTTATATCCAGCTTAATGTAGATGTCTTGTTGTAACACTGAATGCTATGGAGAGATCCTCTCATATAAATGTTTTATTCATAAAAGCACACACAGAGATTGTAGCAGACAAGTATCATCTGTCATGGGAAATCATCATTAATTTTTAATAAGCCTGCTGGTTATTTGCAACAGCAGTGGTCTGAAAAGATTCTGGTATTTTATATATCCTGGTAACGACATTTGACTGGCATGTGGTGACTGGATGCCTCCCACTGATGATTTCTGTACTATATTATATAGGCGCAGGTGTAGCTGTGTGGTAAGTAGCTTACTTACCAGCCACATGGTTCCAGGTTCAGTCCCACTGCATGGCACATTGGGCAAGTATCTTCTACTATAGCCTCGGGCTGACCAAAGCCTTGTGAGTGGATTTGGTAGACGGAAACTGAAAGAAGCCTCTCATATGTGTGTGTGTGTTTGTGTGTCTGTGTCTGTATCCCCACCATCACTTGACAACCGATGTTGGTGCGTTTACATCCCTGTAACTTGGCAGTTCAGCAAAAGAGACTCATAGAATAAGTACTAAGCTTACAAAGGATAAGTCTTGGAGTTGATTTGTTTGACTAAAATGTGATGCTCCAGCATGGCTGCAGTCAAATGACTGGAACAAGTAAAAGAATAAAAGAATAGAGAATATATATATATATATATATATATATATATATATTATATATATATATCAAATCAAATTAGGCAACAGGATATCAAGTATTAATGCAGTACGACCGACCGTATCAAGTGGCTCTATTTAATTGAACAATGCAATCACATCATTTTAAATGCATTGCTATCTTCAGCGACATTACTACTTGATATCCTGTTGCTTATTTTGATTTTATTCACCTCACTTCGAGCTGTATGGACAATACCAGACTGACTTGGTGCTTCAACTTAAGTAACTAATTCAACTGGGTCTTAATTATTTCTTATATATATATATACATATATATGTACATATATATGTATGTATATATGCTTATATATTTATGTATAAATGTATATATGTACATATATGTGTATGGGCAAGGACAGCTGTGTAAACAGGTGCTCATCTCTAACTGTAGAGGGAACCTATGGAAGAGATAGACCCAAATAGACATAAGACAAGGTGGTGAAACATGATCTTCGAATATTGGGCCTGATGTAGTTGATAACAAGGGACTGAGTCCTTTAGCTATACCCTGTGCTTGAGAAGACTCATCAAACCAAGTGAAATCATAATCATGGCTGTTGCCAGTGTCATGTGAATGGTACCTGTGACATTGTAATTGTGGCCATTGCTGGTAGCATGATCATCGAATGTCAGGTCTCACATAGGCGATGACAAGTGACTGAGATCTTTAGTGATATGCTGTGCTTGAGAAGACTTGTCAAGCCAAGTGAAATCACAGTCATGACCATTGACAATGTCTTGTAAATGGCATCTGCGCTGGTGGCAAGTAAAAAGCACCCATTACACTCTTGGAGTGGTTGACATTAGGAAGTGCATCTAGTCATAGAAATAATACCAAATCAGACTAGAACCTGGTGTAGCCCTCTGACTTACCAGTTCCAGTCAAACCGTCTAACCCATGACAATATGGAAAACGGACATTGACTGATGATGGTGATGATGATAATGATGATGGTGATGATGAAGATGATGATGATGATATATATATATATGAATCAGGTACCTAATAGTAAAGCACCAAATTTGGGTCAAAGAAATAGCAGTCACATACAAAACAAAATTAGAGGAACTTATATGTACATACCGAAGTACAGGCAGATTAATATTCCAGTTGCATATAAGATCACAAGTGCCTGACTGAATATACTACAAGTTTCAAGGCTGTACAAAGGAACACACTCTACATCAATTGTACTGTGCTTCATAGACTCCAGATTCACACTAATTGCAAGTTCCGAGTAAGGTGAATAATAAATAAATAACAACAGATGAAAATTGGTTCATTCACTACAGCTGTTTCAAACGTGTTTTTTTATATTGATTAATAGAGTTATTACATCATGCAAGAAAAACTGTTTTCTCCAGATGAATATACACGAATTAAACATCTTAAAAAACATTCCATGAATCAACATTATGTGCCACTTCATTATTCTTGGCTAACTTCAAGAAAGCTCTGATCCATATTTATGCACATCCCTACATATACACACACACTACACAGTATACATATATATGTACATATGTATACATGTATGTGTGTATGTATGTATGTATGTATGTATGTATGTATGTATGTATGTAACACACCATACTAATCATATCTGTCGGGCATGTGGAAGAGAGTGTAATTCGGCAGGAGGACTTAAACGACATGCGAAAGTACATGAAGCCCAGTTACAACTACAGCCGGCTATTACCAGTAAAGGTTTTAGTTGCCAATTTTGTACAAGATATTGTAGATCTTTAGCTGGGCTAAAAAGTCACATTCGATCACAGCACCAGTAACAGTTAAGCTTCGTGCAATGGCCATACTCGATAACGAGGGGGCAGCCATAATGTATGTATGTATGTATGTATGTATGTATGTATGTATGTATGTATACTATGTGGCATGTGTGTGTGTGTATGATGTCCACAAAATTGGATCAGAGATTTTCGAATACAGGGTGTCCATTATAGTATGAAATGGGAAAGGGAATGAGTATGAAAGGAAAAATAAATAAATAAAGCTAAAAAGAATAAATGATAAACTTTGAAAGAATGGAAGAAAAGTCCAATCTGAAAATTATACAAAGCAGCAATCTAGAAGAAAATGAATAGGAGATTTTCTTACGGTTGGCATTCAGTCGGAAGACACTCATTAAATATATTGCATTGTCAATATACATATGTTATGCTAAATCAGGAGAAAATGTTAGAAAAACGTTTTATCCAAAAGGATTTTAACACATTTGTTTCAGTTAGAATGCTGACCAAAGAAGAAGAAGAAGAAGAAGAAGAGAAGAAGAAGAAGAAGAAGGTGGAGGAGGAGGAGGGAGAAGTGGAGAAGCAGCAGCAGTAACAGGAATGCTAAATTTGCCTTAATGTTGTAACTTCAGCATTTTTAAGGATCAGATGGGTGTTAAAAAATGCTCTGCATTATACTAAACAATGTAACATGTGATATTATCAGATTTCAACTTAAGTATGTTTTTATAACGGCATCAATAAGTGAAAATTAAACATAATAGCTTTTCTCTTCACCTGATTTCTGTCTGTTTTCTTTGTTTCTCTCTTTCAATTTCTTTATTCAAATCTAATAAGAGAGGATAAATAAAAGGCTGAAATTGTTATCAAGAAAGAAATGTTGAGTGGAAAAGAAACTGTTTCTGAATTAGAACAGAGAAGACTTGAGATGTGCTATGGAAATTTGTGAGGATAAAAAGAAAGCCAATAGATATTAACAAATGTATGAAAGAAAGCTGACTATTTTGGTGTACATATCATCACCACCACCACCACCACCACCACCACATCATCATCATCAATATCTTTTTATTTGTGTTTTCCATGGTGGCATGGGTTGGATAGCTTTACAGAAACTGGGAAGACTATATGAAGATCTAATGTCAGCTTTGGTATCATATCTACAGCTGGAAGACCTTCCTAATGCCAACCACTTTACAGAGTGTGTTGGGTGTTTTTTATCTGGCAGATTTGTATGTTATTTTGTTTTTCAGCCTTTGTAACTAAGAAAGAAAATATTATTGATTGAGAGAGCGGTGCATACCATCAAAGTAACACTAGGGTAAAATATACAAAGCTCAGTATGCCCATCATGACTACCCGTCTGTAGGGCAGAGAAACAGAGAAGAGAAAAGACATAGATGCCTTCTGGAAGAATTCTTGTTAACAGGTTCCACACTAATGGTAAGCAAGTGATTGGTCTATAATTACTAGCTGTATTACTCTTGCTTTTGTCTTTCATAAGGAGTACTGTTCTCCCTCTAGTCATCCAATCTGGTATTATTACTCAATTAAGGCAATCCTGAAGTTGTTCCCTCAGCCTCCCAGCTACTAAAATTCTTAACCAGTACCCTCGAACTAGATCTGGTCCTAGGTTTTTTTAATTCAGCATTTTTCCTAGCACTTTACTCATTAATGCACTAGTTAGTCTTAGAACTGGCTACTTCTTACTACTTCTTCTCTGACTTTCATTAACTGCATCTCCATTATGATTTACTGGCCAAATATTACTCCAGAACTTTCTAGCTTCTTCTGCTTTGGGTTTCTCATATTCAGTACTTTCTTCTCCACAATTTATTTGGTTATAAAATCTCCTCTGTTTTGTCTCAAATAATCTATTCTGCTGATACTGATCTAGTTTTTCCTGATATCTGGAAATCTTATCTGCTACTGCTATGAAAGCTTACCTGCTACTCTTTTGTGACTGTCCCCAATCCTTTCTCTTTGACTAAGTATCTTTTCTCAAAATAAGATTTAAATCTTATGTTTTTTAACTTGTTCAGTTTCCAGACTTCTATTCTACTCAGATCTTGTCTTAAAGTCTTCACTTTATTTTGTAGTCTCCTTTTCCACATTTGCTCTTGTCTAATCTTTCCTTGTAGAATATATAATCTAGTAACTACTATCTTGCTTGCATTGATCAATAAGATAGTGTCTCCTATATTTTTAATATCTATCCTACTGATAACAGAATCTACTTTCCTAGTCATATCTAGCAGCTTCCTTCCGTTGATGCCTTTCAATGCTGGCAATCCTTTTCTTATTCCTTTACTCATTGCTTTCTGCAACTTATCTTCTGATCTTCCTCACTTAAATTGTTTAAGTTGCTGGTACCAGTTGTCCCTTCCTTATTGGTAGTGCTATTACTATTTTTGCCTTTAGGTTCTTCTTTGGTTTGAACTGTATCTCTTATGTTGTTTGTCATCCCTACTGCCTGGTCTTCCTTTTCCAGTTCTCTTGTGAACTCTTTCACCTCCAATTCCCCTAATATCATCATCATTATTATTATTATTAGCAAGCTGACAGAATCGTTAGCACACCAGGCAAAATACTTAATGATGTTTCATCCATCCTTACATTCTGGGTTCAAATTCTTCTGTCGTCAACTTTGCCTTTCATCCTTTTGGGGTCATTAAAATAAGTACCAGTCAAGCACTGATGTCGATGTAATTGACTATATCCTCTCCCCAAATTTCAGACCATGTGCCTTTAGTAAAAAGAATAGGTCTTTGTGGTTTTTGTCACTGTTTACAATCATATTTAAAAAATTTTTTTTATGTATTATGCAGATGTAACTTTTGATGCTGAATCCAAATCTGTTGTTCATTTATTCCATAAACATTTTGCAAAAATGTCACAGGTGTTCAAAGTTTGATACTTTTCAGAATTTTCAGCCAGTCAGAAAACAGCACATTCGCTGCCTCTTCTATCATCAGGGGGTAGGTGACATCAGCATGTCCAATCATTAAACTAAAATTGTTGAGTGTGTGTTCCATCTGTTATGAAAGCAAACAATTAGAAAACAAGTGGTGGTTACATTCCTTGTGTGCATGCACAGCATCTTTGATTACAATGGAAACAGAATTCTTCCCAATCAGCTATGGAACACGTGGTGCTTCTTTGCTTTGGTTACTATAGAAACAGACTTCTTTGCCATGGTGATGTCTAAAATACTCACTTCTGATTCGCTAAAATATGCAAATTTTGGAAATTTTAATGGCTATTAACACTTTAATTATGGATCTATAGGGAAAATGAATTTCACCTTCATAACTAGTATAAAAAAAATTAATCCATATGCCAAATTTGAAAACAATTGGAACAAAATTGTAAACAGTGATGCAAACCACAAAGATCCGAAAGACTTATTATTATTTTTATCA
Organism: Octopus sinensis; assembly: GCF_006345805.1. Classification (NCBI taxonomy): domain Eukaryota; kingdom Metazoa; phylum Mollusca; class Cephalopoda; order Octopoda; family Octopodidae; genus Octopus; species Octopus sinensis. Next base: position 105,147,442 of record NC_042998.1, on the reverse strand, counting down.
TCATCATCATCATCATCATTATTATTATTATTATTATTATTATTATTATTTTTATCATCATCATTTTCATTATTATTATTATTATTATTATTATTATTATTATTATTATTATTATCATTATTATTATTATTAAAATTATTATTATTATTGAGTGAGAGAGCAGTGCATGCCATCAATGTGACACTGGGGTAAAATATATGAAGCGCAGTATACTCATCATGACTACCTGCCTGATAAGGCTACACCAGGCACATGCATCACGACCATATGTGCACGACATGGTAATCTCATATCATGATAAACGGTGCATGACCTTGCAGGTGGGGCCCAGTTAAAATTTTCTTCTGGTCGAGTAGCCCATCCCGCTCAAAAGGTCCCTGAATAAGGATTGTTTAAGGATGTTGAATGAACCACCCATGTTTCCAAAGGTGAATTATCTAAACTTCCAAGAATTCCTTTCAACACATGGCTATGACGCTCCCCCACTACTTCTGCTCATGATCAGAGATGCACATATCGTTAGCCACTAAGGGACATGCTGAACTGGTCAAGGTCAAGCAACTGACATGCAAATCTGTGGTATTGAGCATAGTATTTGCTGTAGTTCATCTTTTATACCAAGAAAAAACATTGTACCTGATAACACTTCCAATCAGTTAAGATCAGAAGCCATGAGAGCCACTGTCTGGTACTGCATCTGGGCATTTATTATTATTATTATTATTATTATTATTATTATTATTATTATTATTATTATTATTATTATTATTATTATTATCATTAAGGTGGTAAGCTGGCAGAACTGTTAACATGCTGGACAAAATGCTTAGCAGCATTTTGTTTGTTTTTATGGTCTGAGTTCAAATGCCACTGTAGTCAATTTCACCTTTCATCCCTCTGGTTTGATAAAATAAGTACCAGTTGAACAGTGGGGTTGATATGATCAATTATCCTTCTCCCCAAAAGTTTCAGGCCTTGTGCCTAATAAAGAAAGGATTATTGTTATTATTATTATTATTAAGGATGTGATCAGACAGGATCAGTAAAACATCAGAAAAATGCCTTATTGTACTTGTTCCAAACTCTTTACATTCTGAGTTCAAATTTGAGGTAAACTTTGCCTTTAGTCCCTCCAGAGACAATAAAATAAAATACCAGGCAGTTACTGGTATCAGTGGGATCAACTAATCTCTTCCTCTCAAAATTGCTAGCCTAGTGCTTAAATTGTTGCTGTTGTTACTGTTGTAGTTGTATTTGCATAACCTCTGACCAGTTCTGATTCAGCAAACTTTTGACTCTTTCATCCTTTGAGTATCAGTGATTACATTCAGCAATCTATCCATTTTGTTGATGCTATTTAGATCAGTGTCAATGCACATTGACCAAATTTAAGATTAAAGACATTCCAGCCATGCTCATCCCATATAACCTTAGGTATCGTAGACCAATGATTACATCATTTACAACAGTGGTTCTTAGCCATTTTTTACCTTTGGACCCCTTTGACTCTTATTTTACTCTACTGGAGAGACTATGGAACCTGATCTAGCTCTTGACCTTGCCAGTTACTCTCAAGCCATCCAACCCATGTCAGCATGAAAAACAGACCTTAAATGTTGTTGATGATGATGATGATGTTGATTGACCTTTAATGCCATTCAATGTATATTTAAAAATCCTGTTTAATTAAATAATCTTTTACTCTTTTACTTGTTTCAGTCATTTGACTGTGGCCATGCTGGAGCACCACCTTTAGTTGACCAAATCAACCCCAGGACTTATTCTTTGTAATCCTAGTAATTATTCTATCAGTCTCTTTTGCTGAGCCACTAAGTTACGGGGACATAAGCACACCAGCATCGGTTGTCAAGCGATGTTGGGGGGACAAATACAGACATACAAACATATATATATATATATATATATATACACACATACATATACACGACTGGCTTCTTTCAGTTTCCATCTTCCAAATCCACTCATAGGGCTTTGGTCAGCCCGAGGCTATAGTAGAAGACACTTGTCCGAGGTGCCACACAGTGGGACTGAACCCAGAACCATGTGGTTTGTTAGCAAGCTACTTACCACACAGCCACTCCTATGCCTCTTTTTAAAGAATTTTATAAAATGTTTAAAATATTTTGTGTATTGTAGGAGCATACCCAAATTACTGCATTTATATTTTAACAACAAAATCTTATGTGGACCCTTAAGGGTCATATGGACCCCAGTTGAGAACCAGTGATCTACAAGATTATTTTACCTGTTTGCCAATGTTCTTCATATAACATACTGAAATATTCCCTAAGTTGGATGCATTAAATAAAATAGTCTGGAATTGAAACTGAGATGTTCAAAGTTGAAATGTCTTTGATCATAGGTGTATTTATACAGAACAAACCTAGGGTTAAATAGCAACTACAATAATTACAGCAAGGGTTGTAACAATAACAAGCAAATGCCTCCCAAATCTTAATTATATTTAAAATTAGTTGAAACATACAGACAGTGTCAACTTGTTAGGGCTAGCAGTAACTCTAGGGCTAAGCAGTAATACATAACTATGACTCAACTGAGAAGCTTCTATTTAGTCATACTCCTGACTAGAAATAGCAGCCAAATCTGTCAGGAAAGAGTTAAGTATATGTTAATTTATGATTATAAGTTGCAATCCAAAATCCTTATTTTTAAACTTTGCCTTCTGCTTGTAAGCATTCCATTTGCAGTAGATAAATTCTTCTCCAGTGGCATCACTTGGACGCAGAGACATTACCTGATAGAGAAGTATTTTCTTCTTTTACTGTACTACATGACTTAGTCAGAAGAAGAAGAAGGGGCAGCGCCTATGACTTTCCTTGGGGTCTCCAATAATTGTGGCAGAAAGGAAAAAAACAAGAAAGTTATCTCCAAATGAGAAACTTGTCTTGAATGATTACAGAAGAATGAACTTCTTGAAAATCATCTGATTGAGTTGACATATGATCAAAGACATTCACCCATGACTTGTCACATCATTGCGTTAGTCCCTAAGATAGTGGGGTATAATTTGAGAGAGATTTGGCTGCTATTTCTAGCCAGTAGTATGACCAAGTAGAAGCTCCTCAGTTGAGTCATAGTTATGTATTACTGCTTAGCCTTAGATCAGCCCTGATGAAGCTGACTTACAAAGGTACTCCAGCTCTAGGGTGTATCATCCAATGTATTCTTTTAAAAGAACTGTAAGGTGTGGGTTGAAGAGGATTTGATTCAACAATTGCAAAAAGGTTTTTCTATTATTGTGATTAACAGTGGTTGAGGTACTACAACTATTGTTGTTATGGCTGTTTTTAAAGAAATTGGCTTTAGAAAGGGTCTTAAAGAGGGTTGCACTAGGAAGGCCATCACGACACAGAAACCATGTCAAAGATGAAAATGGAGCTCATTGCAGCCATATGGCTCACTAGTTTCCTATCAAACCATTCTACTCATGCCAGTATTGAAAGCAGATGTCAAATGATAATGATGACAGTGATGATGACAACAATAACGACAAAGTCAATGAAGTTCTTGTGGTGGGGGTGATTACAGTGGTGATGAAATAGGTGATAGTAATGGTTGTGATGGTGACGATGGCGGTGAGGATGGTTGTGTCGTGGTAATGTGGCTATATTGTGGTGGTGGTGGTGGTGGTGGTGGTGGTGGTGATGATGATGATGTGAGGGAAATGGTAGTAGTAATGATGATAGTGGCAGTGGTGATGGTTATGGTGATGGTAGTGGTGCTGCTAATTGTGGTCATGGCTGTGATGATAGTATCAGTGCAAGTGGTAGTGGTGGCAGTGGTAGTGACAGCTGTAGTGTAAGTAATAATGACAGTGACATGGTGTTGGTGTTGGAGATGGTAGTTAGTGATAGTGATGGGGGGGGGAGAAGTAGTGGTGATGATGATGATGATGATGGTGATGATGATAATGATGATGGTGAAAGTAAAGGTTGTAGCAGATGTAATTGATGATTGTGATTGTGATGGTGATGGCAATAGTGGGTTTTATATAAAATGATTTTGTTTTCGTATTACAGGAATTTTAAATTGGTTTTCTACAATCAATGCTTTCTCCCTGTAATGTTGTTGTTCCTATTATTCCTCTTGTTGTGATTGTGCAGGAGGTAGTTATTTCTATTCCACATTTTTATTATATCACTTCTCCTGTTAGTTCTGTTGTTGCTGTTTTTGTTGTTTATATTTGTGTTTTGCTGTTCCCCACCTTTTCTTTTCTTCCATTCTGTTGTCACTATTATTTAAGCCAGCAAGTCAGACCTGACCAATCTAACCAATGATTATAACCAAAGGCATTGAACCATGATATTTTCTGCTCTTTCACGTGTATCTAGGGCTACATTAGCCAATGTGTTCTACCTTTTCTTAGATAGTAAGGTATCATTTGAAGGGGACTTGGGTTTTATTTCTAGCAAATTGAGCAGTCCTATAGAGGTTCTCTAATTTTGATTCTATTTATTCATTGTGGAATTTGTTGCAACTTGTGGATTTTTACAAGTCTAGCTGCTGTTGCTGCTGCTGCTGTTGCTGCTGCTGCTGCTGCTGTTGCTGCTGCTGTTGCTGCTACTGCTGCTATTACTGCTGCTGTTGCAATTGTATTTTTCTTTTCTTGTTACTCATGTTACTATTACTGATCTTGCCTGTGCTTGTGCCATGTAAAAAAACACTAAGTCCACTCTGCTTAGTGGTTGGTGTTAGGAACGGCATCCAACTGTAAAAATCCTGCCAAAATAGTCACAGAAGTCTGGTGCAGGCTCTTGTGGTACCGTACCACCCATGCCAGCATGGAAGACAGATGTTAAACAATGATGATAGTGATGATGATGCTGACTCTTTTATTCCTTATTTGCTCATCATCATCATAAACACCAGCACCAGTACCATCATCATCTTTATCATTTTATTTTATTATCATTAAATTTTATTTCTCAGAGCTCTCGATTTTACTTGCTCTGGTTAATTCTGTGTGAACAGACAGTAGCCTGTTGTCAAAGGTCTTACAGGGCCTCTCAGGGTCTCTTTCCACAGATTATAAGACTTGGTGCTTAGATGTCAAGTATTGAGGAAGATACTTAACACCCAAGGACCAATATAAAATTATTATCATTATCATTATTATTATTATTGAGTGAGAGAGCAATGTATGCCATGAAAGTGACACACAAATACAAATATACAAAGACCAATATACCCATCGTGACTACTCGTCTGATAAGGGTACACCAGGCACATGCATCACAACCACATGTGCACAACATGGTGATCTCAGTGAGGATGGATGTAAGTATTTTATACATAGCTGTCAAATAAGTGATCAACCTGTAGTATTTTTTTTGTATTTTGTGTCACTCATTTTAGGGAGTAGGTATGTTATTCCTAATATGGGTCAGTTTGAAGTTTTGGGGGTTTTCTGGCTGTGTCAGAAAAACATTCCATTAATTGGCAATGTGATGATGAGAGGCTGTTAAGCCAGAAGTCCAGGAGACTTTCACTTTAAATAGGAATTGAGTTAATTCCCACATTGTAATATCCTCTTGTTCTTCTTCTTCAATCTCATTTATTCTTTCTTCTTCTCTCCTTATCCATTCAGCTTCATCATTAAATTCCCTTTTATCACTCCATATGCTTTCTCAAAATGTTACTACTTCTTTCATATGAGGTGGGTCTTTACATTTAGATTGTATTTTTCTCCAAATCTCTGTAGAAATTCCTACCATCTGTTTTAAATATCTTATTTTGTCTGTAAAATTTGTTTCTCTTTTGATACCTGCATAAGCATTGGTCCTTAACCCGAACTTTTTGTTTAACCATCTCTTTTACTCTCAGGACTTCATTCATGTTTTTCAGATTGTACTATCACTTCATCTTTCTAGCCATTCTCAGCTTTCCATTATTTCCTTTGGACAGTTAATCTAAGATCAATAATTGCCATCAGCTTTCAATTTTCTTATTCATGTGCTCTTTCCACCTTAGCTGTTTGTGTGCTTTTTTGGGAGCCTTTTTCTTCATTTTGACACCCATTTTTTTTAAGGGAAGCAATATATGTTCAGTATATAAAATCGTTTAATGAAATGCAATCTGTCTCAGTCTCAAGGAGAAGCTACCTCAGGGCATAGTAATATATTTTGACCATACAGTAATTTGATTTGGTGTTCTGAGACTTTGATAATCGATTTCTCTCATTTCTAGATGTGTTTAGAAATGCCTAGCTCTCTCAAAATATCATATTTCGCCACAAGTATTTTTTTAAGGAGTTGGCAGAATTGTTAGCACACTGGGCAAAATGCTTAGTAGCATTTCATCTGTCTTTACATCCTGGGTTCAATGCTATTGAGGTCGACTTTGCCTGTCATTCTTTCAGGGTTGATAAGATAAGTAGCAGTTGAGTACTGGGGGGTTGATATAATCGACTTATCTTCTCTGAAATAGCTGGTCTTACACCAAAATTTTAAACCATTATCATTATTATTATTATTATCATTATCATTATCATTATCATTATTATTATTATTATTATTATTATTATTATTATTATTATCATCATCATTATCATTATTATTATTATTATTATTGTCGTCGTCGTTGTCATCATGGTCATCATCATCATCATCATCATTATTATTATTATTATTATTATTATTATTATTATTATTATTATTATTATTATTATATGAAAACTCACAGCTTATTTTGCTGGGTATGATGTCCACAGCCAACAGACTAAGGTGACACTTGTTTACTGGTCATGCTTCAGGAAGCCTGCAAAGAATTCTTGCAGTTGCAAGCAATGGTGACTGTTTTTTTTTTTTGTAGATATTCTACCTTCACACTTGCACCAATCTTTTTCAGCCATGCTGGTAGTTGAGTGCTGATACTTCCAAGTGCACCAATTACTATTGTTATCACGCCTACTCTCTTCATTGACCACAACCTTTGTACTTCCCACTTTAAATCATCATAGTTGTTTATTTTACCTTCTTCTTTCACATTGATCCTGTTGTCACTGGGACATGCTATGTCAATTATCATACATTATTATTATTATTATTATTATTATTATTATTATTATTATTATTATTATTATTATCATTATCATTATTATTATTATTATTATTATTATATTATTATTATTATTATTATTATTATATTTGTTGTTGATTATGTTTTATTCCTGCCTAAGAACTGAAGTTAAATACTTCCACGTTTGACCGAGATTTTCATTCTTGAGTTGAAAACTGGTTAAGCTGATTTTATTTATTTATTTATTGCTTAGTACCTGGTCAGTCCTGAACAAACAGATCTAAGATCAAAAGCATTTGGTGATCCTTCATAAAACAGCCGTAAATTTAGCTAAAGAATAAATAAGCAAACATTATCCAGAATAACAGTTTATAATATCAAACACCTGTCATAGAATTCTACTGAACATGTGTCACTTAGATGGTAAGCTTTAATATTTCAGCACTGCGATTAGGTACTTAAAGTATACGTGCCTGATAGCATTCTTTTGATTTTTAAATTAAAAAAATGGCTACAAAACGTTAAAGAAGTAGAAAAAATGAAAGAATTAATAACTGGTAATAATCAGCCATAAAAGGTTCCTGATTTTTTGGTGAAATTTCCAATGATGTGCTTGTAATTTTTTTCTGTTAAAATCCTGAAACTTAAATCTAATGATTGCAGTGTGTGAAATTCCAAATGATTAATTTGTACATATTTTTTATTAAAAATCTACAAGCTGAAATAAAATGATTGCACATCTCTGAATCATAAATTAATCCCACAGATGCAAAGAAACTCAATTGAACATTCATGATCAATTATCTCCTCCATGATTCTTACAGATGTTTTGGGGGTCTACATTCAGACATTTCTTCAATATATGGAAAACAAAACACATGAAGCATTTTCCCTTTCATTTTATTGCTAATTATTACCGAGTAAAAGAAAAGGTCTCTTTAGTTTCATTTTCCAGTTGATTATAAGTGATTATCAATTCTTTCACTTTCATATAGGCCATTGTATATACTCATAAATAAAAGGATGTCTACTTTTTAAAACAAATAACATCAGTTTGAAGACAAACACAGATATGGATATAGACACATATATACAATAGGCTTGCTCACAGTTTCCATCTACCAAGTTCCACTTAAATGGTATTAGTGAACCTTATATACCTTTCCATTTTTAAGACTACTGCTCTGTGAATTAAGACTACAAGTACTGAGTGGTCATTTATTATTGCTTTTACTTTTTACTTTTTAATTTCTATGACTGTATCGAATGTGCAATCACAAGCATCATTTTGTATATATGTATATGCATATATATATATATATATATATATATATATATATATATATATATATATATACATATGTTGTGAGCCCCATGCCAGTAGCACACAAGAAGCACCATCTGAATGTGGCTGATGCCAGTGCTACCTTGACTGGCTTCTGTGCTGGTGGCACGTAAAAAGCACCCACTACACTCTCAAAGTGATTGACATTAGGAAGGGCATCCAGGTGTAGAAACACTGCCAGATCAGACTGGGGCTTGGTGCAGCCTCCTGGCTTCCCAGACCCCAGTCGAACCATCCAACCCATGCCAGCATGGTAAACAGATGTTAAATGACAATGATGATGATGATGATGAGATATGTATATATATATATATATATATATATATACATACATACATATATCTATGTAGAGGCTCTATCATTGGTTTAATGATGTACCAATGATATATTAAGGTCAGTTTATCAGGCCATATTGCTTTTCTTCCATTATCCAGTCTGTTTTTGTATATCTGCTGTTCTTGTTTAGCTGTCAGGTAAGCCTTGCTCAAGTAATAATGAAAGGCATTCCAGCTATAATCAATCTGCGTTTCTGGGTATATCTACGACTGCATTATCTAACATGGCATTTCTTTTCTCAAGACAGTGTTCAAATGTAATTCAGTTGTTATTTCTTGAAGAAATTGAGTGATAATGGAGAAGTCTTACATAGATATCTAAGAGAAGAAAAATTCTACAAAATACTAGGTGGTAAGTATGACTGATGAAACAACCATATTGGAAATAGCCTCATAAATTAACTCTTTCGATGCCTCTGTGTTCTGGAATTGACCACTACAATGCCTGATAAGGCAAACATTATCTGAACACAATTGCTGCAGAGAGCTTTAAATAATTAATTTTTTTATATAATAAATCAAACTTTCCATCAATCTCTACCTATAGCTGAAATATGGCTTCTTATTTATTTTGATTAAAGAGGTGTTCCAGCAAAATGAGGGAATTTTCTACTGCATAAATACCTTAAAAGAAATGTTTCACATAACCTTATATAAGAATAAATCAAAGTTTCATGAAATGTATAGTAATTCAATTCCTATGTAGAAATAGAATCTAAGAGCTATTAAGGTAATTTATCATGAACAAAATCTTTTATATTTAATGAAAATCCTTTCTTATCTTATAAAGATTCTAAAACAAGTTCCAAAACCTTCCGTATTTGTGTTTTGATATTTTTCATTTTAAGAGAAATACTTTATTAATTTCAAGCCAAATGTATTATTCTTTTCACTCTTTTATCAGATTCAGCCATTGGTCTGCAGTTATGCTGCAGTACCACCTTCAATGGTTTCTATTTCATTATATTGACTCCAATAACATATCAATCTCATAAGATATTGTAGAGAAAGCCAATACGGCAATAACTACCTCAAGGTATTTTTATTCAGTTAAGGTCAACTCATATATATATATATATACAAAATGCAAAATACAAATGCGTCCCCCCCACACACACATACACACATTCGTGCATATACACTAACTATAGTCTTCCATAGAGTTTCCTACACAGAAACTTTTCTTAGGGGACATTAGTCAAGTTAAGGTCAAGATAGAAGAGACTTGAAGAAAATGCTGTACATCAAAACATTTCTTATTGTGAATTACATTTTTGACTCAGCTGAGGAAAATTCTAATTAGCAACTTTAATGAATTATTATACTAAATATGTTATGCTTAATTTTAGCAAAAGTAATTTTTAAGTACATTAATTATTGACATAAGAATGATTTTCCTTTGACTAACATCTGTTGTTGTTACTTAGCCCTATATTAGCCATTATTGAACAGACCTGAGGCCCGAAGCATTCTGGGATCATGCTTTCTCTTCAGACATTTTTTTTTCTGAAACTACTTTATTTACTTTGTCCTTTATTTTTAAACATCGCTATGTGATTTTGAAGGAGATTTTATTGTTCTTTCTATCATGATGGTGATGATGACAACGATGATGATGACAATTGCAATTTTAAGCAAGTTGTTATTTGAGCAATACGAACTGTGCTAAAATTTTTGGTAAAACACATTAAAGATATTAATTATACTATGAGTATGCTACATGGCTGTGAAACATGGGTTGTGGCAGACAGCTATGCTACATGGCAGTGAAACATGGGCTGTGACAACCAAGGACATGCGTAAGTTTGAAAGAAATGAAGCCAGTATGCTTTGCTGGATGTGCAATGTCAGTGTGCATGTTCATCAGAGTGTGAGCATCTTGAGAGAAAAGTTGGGAATAAGATGTGGTGTGCAAGAGAGCTGGCTGCACTGGTATGGTCATGAAAGGCATATGGATGAGGACAGCTGTGTAAAGAAGTTCTGATCTCTAACTGTGGAGGGAACCTGTGGTGGAGGTAGACCCAGAAAGACATGGGATGAGGTAGTGAAGCATGATCTTCGAACTTTGGGCCTCACGGAGGCAATGATTAATAACCAAGACCTTTAATGATGTGCTGTGCTTGAGCGGACCTGTCAAGCCAAGTGAAATCATAGTCGGGGCTGGTACTGATGTCATGTTACTGGTACCCATGCTGGTGGCATGTAAAGAGCACCTTTTGAGTGTTAGGCCTCACTGATGCAAAGTGGCTGAGCTCCCTTCAAGTGTTTAGCCTCATTGAGGCAATGACTGAGACCTTTGACATTATGTTGTGGTTGAGAAAAAGACCCACTAAGCCAAGTAAAATCACAGTTGTGGCAGATACACAAATGGCACCCATGCTGGTGACACATAAAAGCACCCATTACACTCTTGGAGTGGTTAGAGTTAAGAAGGGTATCCAGCTGTTGAAGCGATGCCAAATCAGACTGGAGTCTGGTGCAGCCTTCCTGCTTGCCAGCCCTGGTCAAACCATCAAACCTATGCCAGCATGGACAACGAATGTTAAATGATGAGGATAATAATGATGATGATGATAGTAATAGACATTTTAGCTGTTTTAAACACAGTCAAAAACTGTTATATTCACTATTCATAAAGCACAATTCATTATGCACAGTGACAAGATTTCCTCTCATTTCTACAAGCCATTTATATAAGTCACAAGCTAAACAAATACATCTCTAACATTCTTGAGTTTATTTTTATTAAACTGCAAAAGGTGGTGATCTCCAGCTCAAGATCTCATGAGTTTTGGAGAATATGGAATTATCCCTTGGTCACTATTATTCTTAAGTCTGCTATGGACTGGAATGATAGTACCTATCAAGGTGTCTCTGTCAGAGCTGTCTTAGCAGAAGTATAGGCTCCTGGGCAAATCAAACACTGGGCCTTATGGGATATATTTATTGACAGTAAACCACAGCACATATAGATCAGAGAGGTAATAATTATCTCCACTTAAATGTGGATGTTCTATCAGAACAAACTATACTGCAGTAGATACCATGAGAGAAAATCTCCTATTGGCTTTTGGTGCAAAATGCATCCTTGTTTATATTTCTAGAGGGGAGAGAAATCTTTGTCATTAATTTATGTATTTGATAGAGATATACCATCTTGGTGCTGGCTGTGAATATTTGTAATGTTTGTGTAGTGTGTGTGTATGTGTGTGTGTGTGTGTGAGAGAGAGAGAGTTTGTGTATATATATGTGTATGTGCGTGAGTGTGTGTATGCATTTGTGTTTGTGAGTGTCAGTGTGAGTGTGCATATGTGTGTGCGCGCATGTGTGTGTGATATGTGTGTATCTTTTGTTGAGGTACATTGATGAAGAATATACAAATCAGCAGCATAGCTAAAGCTGGTCATTTATAAATGAAGTCACTTATGATATTTGTTCTGCAATGAGTTACAATTCCTCATCATACTCCTCAAGAGAAAAGCAATGTTTGAGTCCATTGGAAATCTACTACCAACTAAGTTATTATTCACAGATTGTGATACTAAATATAGAAAATAGATATCAAATATGACAATATATTGATGAATGAAAAAATAAACAGGGGAGAGTTTTATTAATGTTGTTAAGTCATTCTGATCTTTCACTCACAAATAGCTAGTACTATGTCTATAAAGTAAATGAAGATAAATAGATAAAATAGCTCAAGTTATCAGCAGTTATGTTATTTAAGTATTGGCTTAAATTGAATATCCAAGTTAAATGGCATTAAAGTTTTATGAAATTTGTAAATAATTTGATGTTAAGCTGACATTTTTTCACAAGATAATGGATCTTAAACATTTTAGTATTTTAAATTCATAAAAGATCTATCAACACATTACATTGTCACTATAGATGAGATTTAATAATACATCAAAGTACTAAAACATCAGAATTTTCTGAAAAGGTTTAGAGATTTTCATTATTTAAGCATAATGATTCCACTTTTTGATTAAATCTAAAAACTTTGATGAAAGCAAATCTGAATCATTGCGGTTTCATTGGATGGAAGTTGCAGATTTTGAAATGCAGTTTATTGAATTAAAAAAGCTTGCAATTAAAGTCATCAAAGTTTAAAGATCTATAGATTGCACTAAAAGTTACCAAGAAACACTAAAGAATCTGTACATAGAATTGCTGGTTATCTCTTATAGAGAATTTATTTGAAGAAAATTATAGTTGCAGTTATTTCAAAAAAGGAATCTGTCGAAGATTAAACAGATATATTTACACATTAAGCGAATTCTTTCTTCTTGCAGCTAATTAACTTCTGGATATTGAGAGTCAAGTGTGTAACTCAAAAGTATCCAAGCATCTGCTAATATCAGAAAATACATTGAGTAGTAAAATCAGTGATAAAGACAAGAATAAGACAGCTATTTCCTTCTCTACTTTCAATTAATTTTAATAGTAATTTTAAAAGTGGTTCTGAAAGAGTTAAAATACTTTTTTAGTTGAGGCCTTTAATTGTGGCTTCACTTTAAAAACAATTTGGGTCACTATTTAAAATTATACTTATGATAAACAAGTATGGTTGTGTGTGGTTAAGAAGTTTGCTTTGCAACCACATAGTTTTGGGTTCAGTCCTACTGCATGGCTCCTTGGGCAAGTGTCTTCTACTATATCCATACAGCCTTGAGCTGATCAATACATTCACTTGACAGAAGCTGAGTAGAAGCCCTTCATTTCTCTATAGACAGTTGTCCTCATCTATACACATTACATGTCCATGCCACTGCAGTCTTCTTTCTTGAACACAACATCTGATTCCTCTTATAACATGTCCACGTAGTTCATTTGTACTAATTCTTTCAACTGTACACACATTACGCATCCAATGGGGCATATTCACCACATTTCTTTCCAGTCTCCTCAAGTCCTTTGCATTCAAGGCCCATATCTCACAACCATGTGGCATTGCCCTTTTAACACATGCAACATACAAGCTAACCTTCACTCTTAGGGAAAAAATCTTTGTTGTTAACAATGGTAGTAACTCCCTAAACTTTCTCCAACCAGTTCTTACTCTGGCAACTATACTTTCAGGGCATCCACTTCTCTTACTAATTGAATCTAAGTAACAAAAGCTATCAACTATTTCTAATGAGCTTTCTGGGCATTTAAGAGACTTAGTTTCTAATGTACTTGTACAAACCGCTTCAGTGCATCTCCCACATATGAAGCTTACATTCTCAAATAGTTTGTCAGTGACTCAACTATATTATTTTTGTGCACAAAGCTTACATCAAGAACAGTGTACAGAATTTATACCTACCCCTTTTATTTCTCACACACTTTTCCACAGTAAACCAAACTACATTTCTACATCTCTTCTCTTCCTCACATTTCCACTTTATGCACTAGGCTTACCTCTCAGTCCCCAATCCTGTCCTCTTGGCCCTGTGCCACTGTATCATTACTCTTTGCTAGCTTCTGACCTGTATGTTTCACCCATGCCCTGTCTCACTGTATCATTGTGTATGCCCGGCACTTTGCCACCATCTCTATCCTGCTGTCTCCCAATATCACTCTCTCCTTCTCCTGTACTTCCCTCAGGTTGGGTAACCATGTATTTTCTTTGTGGCAGCACACCTGTTTCTGTCTCTCTGCCTCACTATGACCTGTCATAATTCGACACAAGATCACCTCCTCCAGTCCCCCTCTCCTCTCAAAAAAGTTCCTTTTTATTTGTCTTGCAAGTACTTGGTGACCTTCTCGGTGCAGGTATCCCTTAAAAGCACCCAGTCAACACTGTAAAGTTATTGGCATTTGGAAGGGCATCCAGCTGTAAAAATCCTGCTAAAATAGTCACGAAAGTCTGGTGCAGGCTCCTGCTTGGCTGGCTCTTGTCAAACCATCCCACCCATGCCAGCATGGAAGGTGGACATTAAATGATGAAGATATATATATATATATACACATATATATGTATGTATGTATGCATGTTTATATGTATATATATGCAGCCACCTTTATTATTTTATAATTTTCAATTAACATTTTGCTGAACCATCCATTGATTCGTATGTTAAAATCTATATAATGGCGGGTAGGATTTTTCTTAACTACTAGTGATTGAGTAGTACTACTGATGAGCTTTAATTTCAAGCAAAATTGGCTTGCCAATATAATACCTTTGCTCACTATGGAGCAGTTAACTTCCCTGACAGTACATACACTTATGCTATGTTTGTGGCAATAAGGGTCGTTGGCCCTTATTTCTTGCAATATAGGTGCTACCCCACACTATCAGTCACAGTTAGTGACGATTGAACTTTTCCTTTTTGGTTTTATATTGCATCTAGCCACCTTTATCGTTATATATATATATATATATATATATATATTTAAATAGTGGTTAAAATAGCTTCATTAAGGGATAAAAATATCCAAAGAATTTCTGGTTCATTGCTTATTATTTTTTTTATGAATAGTAATATTCATAAAATAATAGGTATAAGTGTAAATCTTGGTTTATAGATATTCAAATTAGAATTCAGAAAATGGAGATGTACCATTAATACAATTTATTAACTGCAAAAATTCAACATAGGCGCAGGAGTGGCTGTGTGGTAAGTAGCTAGGCGCAGGAGTGGCTGTGTGGTAAGTAGCTTGCTTACCAACCACATGGTTTGGGTTCAGTCACACTGTGTGGCACCTTGGGCAAGTGTCTTCTACTATAGCCTCGGGCCGACCAAAGCCTTGTGAGTGGATTTGGTAGGCAGAAACTGAAAGAAGCCCGTCGTATATATGTATATATATGTGTGTGTGTGTATGTTTGTGTGTCTGTGTTTGTCCCCCTAGCATTGCTTGACAACCGATGCTGGTGTGTTTATGTCCCCATCACTTAGCGGTTTGGCAAAAGAGACTGATAGAATAAGTACTGGGCTTACAAAGAATAAGTCCTGGGGTCGAGTTGCTCGACTAAAGGCGGTGCTCCAGCATGGCCACAGTCAACTGACTGAAACAAGTAAAAGAGTAAAAGAGTAAATATTCTTTACAGCTGTTTCGATTTTGCCCGAAGAACAAAATTCCAGTAATTTAATCATTGTATTCAGCAAAATCTTGTTAGAGAAGTATATAAGACAACCACTAGGTTGTTAGATGTTACGTTTCCAAATCGAATTTTAATAAATACGTGTGTGTGTGTGTGTGTGTGTGTGTGTACATACATATATGTATGTGTGTGTATATATATACACAATTACATATACGTATATATATATATATATATATGTATATATATATATATATATATCTATATATATATATATATATATATATATATATATATATATATATATATATATATATATATATGTATATATATATATTATATATACATGTATATATATATATAACAAATTTTGTTTGTACAATTAGATGTATGACTGCTACTGGTGAGTTTAGTGGTCTGTGTGGAAAAGCATCATCCAGTCTGTTTCCAGTATACTAGTGTGGTTACTACTGTACTTAGTAGTATTGCTGGATATGACATTCATAATTTCTCATACACACACACACACACTTTATGTATGTGTGTGTGTGTATTTGTGTATATGGGTGTGTGTGTATGAATAACAAGAATAAAGAAGAAAAGTGAAAAATGCATTACTAAATGTATTGACTATATTGTGCTGCTGGTTGAGAATTTCACATACACTTAGCATAGCAACTATAACACAAATATAGATATTGAACCACATTCTTTCACGACATTCCTAACAGATTAAATTTTGGTGAATACCAGGACAGACAGAGGATTCCAAGTAGCATACATTTAATTTTGCTCTATCATTGGTCACTTCCACCATAATGTATAATAACTGACTGTGAATAGCAAGTTTGAATAAACAAGAGATTATTTGCTTATGATTATGTTTAATATTACCAGTGCTTCTTTACAAATGTATGCTAAATCAGAAACATGCAGCTGGACTAAGACTACTTTTATGCTGAGGATAATCTTCAGTTTGAAATTTCTTTGCAGTAAATATTGGTGCAGCCTTAATAAAAAAGATAAAGAAATGGATGTGACTGGATGGGATGCATGTCTCTTTCACTTCTTGATATATACATGTATATGTACATACATACGTATATACATACATGCAGACACCCCACGACCACCACCACTACACACACACTCCAGGCCAGAGTAGACCAATCTGGAAAAGAAGCTTAAGGACCCTTCAGATAGTCAGAAATTTAGAGACATCCTAATTGAGAAATTTGATGAGAAGGAGAAGGAGGTACAGATTTATGACATAGAGAGCAATTGGAAATTCTTGGAGGATGGCTTGCTGAGTGCAACAGACCAAATTGGTGACTGGTGCAAAGTCCCATCCAGACCTAGGGTGACGTGGTGGTGGAACGATACTGTAGACAGGGCCATTAGAGTAAAGAAACAGGTCTGGTAGGCCTGGAAGTGTGGGGGTAGCATGGAGCTGTATCAGATAACCAGAAGGGAAGCTAGGAGACAGGTGTATCTAGCCAAGGGAGAAGCAGAAAAGAAGAAGTTTGCTTATGTTCAGTGATATGAGGACCAAAGATTTTAAGTGTTTCAGATTGCAAGACAGTATGTGAGAGAGAGAATTGTGATGTGATAGGAGAGAAATTAGAGAAACGGATGATGGCACATTGCATTTATGTTTTAAATGCAAAGGGGTTAAACTTATTCTACTTGTCTCCTTTGCCAACCTGCCAAGTTATGGGGATGTAAACACACCAACACTAGTTGTCAATCGGTGGTGGGGAACAAACAGAGGCACAAAGACACCCACACATAGATACATAGATGTACAACAGGCTTCTTTCAGTTTCTGTCTACCAAATCCACTCACAAGGCTTTGGTCAGCCCAAGACTATGGTAGAAGACACTTACTCAAAGTGCCATGCAATGGGACTGAACTTGGGACTTTGTGGTTAACAAGGAAACTTATTGCCACCCAGTCGTGCCTCAACAACTGCAACATTTGTAATAGAATATCTGAAATATCAACAATCTGTTCACTGATACTCCATTGACGAAATTATTCTGTTGAAGGCATTTCGTGTGGTAATCTGTTGTGTATTCAGCCTATCTCTTAATTTCCCCACCTCTCTCTCTATGTTTTCTCCTTCTACACACACACACACACACACACACACACACATACAAATATAAATGTGTGTGTCGATGTATAAATATCTATATGTACAAATATATGTATGCATGTGTATATGTGTGTGTATGTGTGTATATATGTGTGTGTGTGTGCGTGTGTGTGCGTGTGTGCATATATACCTTTTTATCTTTTTCTTTTTACTTGTTTTGGTCATTAGACTGCATGGCATGGGTGCTTCAAAGGCTGAAGAATATCCCTAGAAGAGGATGAGGGTTATGGAAGACTACCACAAGCATCACTCATGGAAATGTCATATTGTGCAATGAGAATTTGTTCCCCAGGGCCAGACCATCAATTGCAAGTTCTACTGCAATCTTTTGAACCGTTTGAGGGAGGACATTCATCAAAAGCAACTGGATCTGTGCAGCATGAAGAATTAGATTCTTTGTGATAACGATGCATCCTGTCGCTAAGCTCTCCACACTTGTGAGTTTCTCACTAAAAACAACATGGTATTGCTTCTGCACCAACCCTATTCGCCAGATTTAGCACCTATGGACATCCATGTCTTCTCCAAGATGAAAATGCAGCTTGAAGGTGGCCGTTTTAACACTGTTGTCAAGATCCAAAGCAAATCGCAGAAATCCCTTGATTTGCTTACAGAAAACGACTTCCTGGCTGTATTTCAAATGTAGGAGGAATGCTACTAGTGTACTACTGTGCAAGGGGACTATTTCGAAGTTAAAACTTAGGTAAATAAGTTATTTTAAATTTTGATACCACCTCCTATATCTATCTATCTATCTATCTATCTGTATGTATATATATATATATATATATATATATATATATATATATATATATATATATATATATATATATATATATACATATATATGGTGACCCTCAACTCCTAATCGAGTCATAGGGGTGCCATTGTATCATATGGCATGCCTTAACAAGTTTATACCAGGGAACCCTGTTCCTCTCTCTCAAAATGCAGAGAGCCTGTTAATTGACTATCATGCATACATACACACACACACACACACACATACACACACGCATCTATATTTATATAAGTGGTTGTTATATGCAAAAGATCATGATGATGAAAGGCTTAGTATTGTAATTAAATACACATCATGGTTTCCTGCAGCTATTCGAGAAGATGGCAGCAATTTTTAGCTGATATGAAGCAGAAGAGGAACTGATATGAAATTAATTACATAGTTAACTGAACACATGAAATACACCCTAAACACTTTACTATAAGCTTCCATTGAGCATTATCTAAATCCTATTACATAAACGTTTTTACATAATAAAAATGGAAAATTTGAAAAAGCTGTCTTTTGTATGAAGAACATAAAGCTCAGTGCAGACTACCAAACTTACCGAATCTCATCCCTCAGAAAAAAATGTAGAAAGATACAATCCTAATTTAAGTGCAAAAATGCCTGTATGATAAGATGTGTGCTTCCCAACCACATCGTTCCAGGTTCAGTCCCACTCCACTATGTGGCACATT
Source organism: Octopus sinensis (assembly GCF_006345805.1). Taxonomy (NCBI): domain Eukaryota; kingdom Metazoa; phylum Mollusca; class Cephalopoda; order Octopoda; family Octopodidae; genus Octopus; species Octopus sinensis. Next base: position 105,128,026 of record NC_042998.1, on the reverse strand, counting down.
GGGCAAGTGTCTTCTAGACCTGACCAAAGCTTTGTGAGAGGATATAGAAGATAGAAACTGAAAGAAGCCAGCTTATATATATATATATATATATATATATATATATATATATATATATATATGTATAGATAGATAGATAGATAATATATAAATATATACATACATATATGTACATACCTACTTATACATGTATATATACATGCATATATGGGTACAGGACCTCAAAAAAAAAAACGTGGAGAGAATGAGAAATGAGAACATAAAAACCAAAAACATAGAACATGAACATTTTTCGATCAATGGAAAAAACAAACAGAGAAATGAGACATGCAACATAAAGAACATTCCCTTTATCAGTTGTCCCTTGTTTTATCTGCTCTGAGTTTTGAAGGTAAGGACAAGACGCAACTTCGTTAAAACAGTCCTTCCCGCAAAGCAAATCAAATAAAATTTGGGATTTTAAGTGGAGAGTGAAAGTGGTAACAAAAACAGGACAGTGAGAACAAAACAGTAAAAACAAACGGTGAGGGCTGTTAAGCCAAGACGATGTGAGGTGGTGAATGCTGGAAAAACGAGCTTTGAGAAGAGACAAATAAAAGCATGTCTTGTCTTTAAGAAGGAAGTGGAAGGCAGAGAGAATGGCCATTAGTCACGGATGAGCAACGAGAGAGTCAAGGAGGAGGAAGAGTGAGAGAGAGAGAGAGAGGAGAGAGAGAGAGAGCGAATGGTGAAGGGGAAAGGAGAAGAATAGGGTAAGGGTGGGACAGAAAAACAGAAAGGAAGAACAAGAGAAGGAGATAGATAGACAGAAAAGAGATAGAATAAGAGTGTGCATTGTAATTATTAGGATAAAACTTACTTGGAAAAGGATATGTGGCCTCGTTTATCTGTTTTTTCATTGTTTGAAAAAAGTTCGTTTATTAGGTTTTCGTTTTTTATGTTCTCGTTTCTCATTCTGTTCATGTGATTTTGATATCCTGTACCCATATATGCATGTATATATACATGTATAAGTAGGTATGTATATATATGTATGTATATATGCATATATTTACATATTATTTATATTATTATATGATCGAACGCCACGCATCCTTTCCAAGTAAGTTTTATCTATATCTATATTTATCTCTCTCTTTCTCTCTCTCTCTCTCTCTCTCTCTCTATATATATATATATCTATTATATATATATATATATATATATATATATATATATAAAAGGAAATGAAGAAAATGCTGACAAAATAATTTAAGTAATTTAAGTAATTTAATTAGGTGAAATTTCTTTTTACCGGTTGCGCATTTGTTATGCTTATCAAAAGATTAGAGTTCCTTTCTGATAGATTTTTTCCTCTTATCTGACTTTATGTTGGGTTTCCTGTCTCTTATATATATATATATATATAATGGAAATTATAAATTTGAACTCGGACGTACATCTGTGCAACTGTGGATCTTAATGTCGTGTAAACAGAATGCTTTTATTTCATATTTCATATGTATATGCAGATATTTAACGCTTTGCATGGTATTGTAGTAATATTGTGACTATATTGCTAATAATGGAATCTATATATTGTTATTCTAGTATTGGCGTTATTGATAATAATATGAATGATGATATTGGTAGCATTAGTGGTAATGACAATGATAATGATGCTAACATTAATGACATTTTGGAAATTAATAAGAATTAATATAATGTACTCTTGACTCTGTATATCTGCATTTAGGTATTAATATGTGTATGTTTTTCTACATTGTAATTATCACAATATTAAGTTGGAAAACTGTAACATTGAATGTGGAACATATGTATGTTTATTGATTTATATTATTTATATTATTATGTATATGTATATTTATATGTATAGGAGTATGAGTATATGCACTCATATGTATATGTTTTATTATGGGTATGTACCCACACCTATATAAGTGTGTATGTAATCTGATTTGTATCACATAATCTCCGAAGAGGCCTTAGGATATTTTTGTAAATGTCTCATTTATAACTACATATTGACCTACCATAAATGGCTAATATAAGTAAAATGAGACGTACTTATCTGCATGGCCGAAACAACTGTAAGATATAGTCTATATTTATATTTATATTTACTTATATTTATATTCTCTTATACATATTGAACTTATTGTATCACACTACTCCTTTATGTACACTCCTTTATGTACACTGTTTTGTTCTACATTATTATGTTTGACCTTGAAGTTTCTTATGTGGTGGTTTAATAAAGTATGTGATTGGGTATTATCTGGTAATTGATATTTGATTTGGATGTATATCTCCATTTTCTTATTTTGTATGTATATATATATATATGTATATATATATATATATATATATATATATATAGGCAAAGTTTACGAAAAAACAAAAGACGAAGACAGGTTGTGTACAAAACAAACAGATATATTAGTATAACGCTCAGGAATAGAAAAAGTATTTTACGTTTTGAGCCTAAGCTCTTCTACAGAAAGGTACACAGAAAAAACAAGGAGAGTTATATATATATATATATATATGTGTGTGTGTGTGTGTTGTGTGTGTGTGTGTGTGTGTGTGTGTGTATGTATGTGTGTGTGTGTGTGTGTGTGTGTGTGTGTTTATCAATTCGTTTTGCAAGATTCCTCATGTGAAATTGTGTGTTGAAGCATATTCTATTGTGTCTGGGGAGAGTCATTCTCTTTTAGTGCCTTATAATTTAACACACAAACCAGTAAAATTTTACCAGCGAGTGTGTTAAATTGTAAGGCACTAAGAGAGAATGACTCTCGCCAGACACAACAGAACATTTTATTTTTCTTCTAAGATGTATAACCTTATGTGCGCATGTGTTTATGTCCTTGTGTGTGTGTTGTGTGTGTGTGTGTGTGTGTGTGTGTGTGTGTGTGTGTGTGTGTGTGTGTGTGTGTGTGTGTGTGCATGCATGTGTGTGTATGCTTGTGGGTGTTTGATAGTTTTTAACAGCAGTGTGGCCTTCCCCTCAGCCCCATCCTCTCACCCATTGTGCTGCCCAAAGCCCAGAATAAAACATATTGTTCAGTTCCTGTATTCCTCTAAGTATGTGTGTTTGCCCACGGTGTTGGCAACGTGGTAGTTGTTGTTATTTCCATTGTTGGCTGCTAGTTAGTTGTGTTGTTAACATTGTTATGGCCGTCCATGAAGTTTCATGTGTGTATGTTTGTGTGTGGGCATGGGTTCATTTCGTATGTATACATGCCCTTTATATAATTCTATTTATTTATTTTATCTATCTCTGTCTTACATTTATCACAGGTGAGTGTATATATGTCTATTGTGTGTGTGTTATTCTGTATGTTTCTGTGTATTATTTACGTTTTTTCCCTTTTCCCTCTCTCTTCACATCCCTACTGTCTTTAGTCAAGTGGTGTAGTGTGGTATGGTAGTGGGTGTTACTGTTCCATTCGTGTTTTCTATTGAGGTTCGGTCTGTCTACTGTTATGTAATCTGTCTGGGTGTCGTGTCATAGAACTGACACAACACTTAGACAGATTACAGAGACTACACACATTACACACACAAAAAGGAAAAGTGTCACCGAAGAGGTCACAGATGTATGATGAAAGATTTCCAGGCGATGGACATGAGTTAAAATAATAAAATAAGAATAGTAATAAATGAGTTAAGAAAAAATATATAGTGTGTGTGTTTATTCGGCAAAAATAAATAGATAAATAAATTACCATCCTGAACTACAACAATATATATGTAGTTCAAATTTACAGAAAGCAAAAGACAAAGACAGGTGTAGGAAGAACAAGCAGGTGTATTAGTTTAATGCTCAGGAAGAATGGAAAAGTGTTTTATGTTTTGAGCTTATACTCTTCAACAGAAAGGATTAAGAAGTAAAACGAGGAGAAAGAATAAAGAAGCATGAAGAGAGATAAAATGTGTAGGGATTAATGCTTCAACATGGTTATATATATATATATATATATATATATATATATATACATACATATACATACATGCATACATATATTATATATATTTCACAAGCAACATGTCAACCCCCTTTGCTTGTGAAGACATGTTGGGGCAAGCGAAATCGAAATCGAATTGAACCAGCCAGGATCCCTGGTCTGGTGGTACGTAAAAAGCACTATCCGACTCGTGGCCGATGATAGCAGCAGCCTCGACTGGCTTCCGTGCCGGTGGCATAAAATACACCAATCTGACCGTGGCCGTTGCCAGCCCCGCCTGGCACCTGTGCAGGTGGCACGTAAAAAGCACCACTACACTCACGGAGTGGTTGGCGTTAGGAAGGGCATCCAGCTGTAGAAAACATTGCCAAATTAGCTGGAGCCTGGTGCAGCCTTCTGGCTTCCAGAACCCCGGTCGAACCGTCCAACCCATGCTAGCATGGAGAACGGACGTTAACAGACGATGATGATGATGATGATTATATATATATATATATATATATATACTTATTCAAAGCAGCAAAAAATTCAACAAAACTGTTACTCTGAGTTTCCTGTGCCGTTCATCGACAGTTTTTGCTAGCAAAAACTGTCCGACGAACGGCAATAAGAAACTCAGAGTAACAGGTTAGCAAAAACTGTCCGATGAACGGCAACAGGAACTAGAGTAACAGGTTTTGTTGAATTTTCTGCTGCTTTGAATAAACCATATTACTCTACCACTGATATTTGAGTACTCTTTTTTCCACCTTGTTTCACATTTATGTGTTTACTCCAGTAGATATATATATATATATATATATATATATATTATATAATATATTAGTATATATATATAGTGGGGTGGAAAGTAACTAGGCATTAGAAATTGCTTATAGAATTTTTAGTATCACTGAAGTCATGACGAAAACATTTTTAAACAGACAACACTAATGGAGATTTCCTATTTTCTTATTTTCCAGATGGTTAATCACTTGACTGTTCAGGAGTGAGCTAAGATAGCAGTACACTATGAAGCATAGAATTCCATTGTTTTGGTTGAGAGATGATGGCATGCATGGAAAGGTAAGCATGCAACACTACATCTGGAGACGATAAAAAGTTATCATAGAAAGCTGATGACCACAGTTTCTCTGAACAATGCAAGAAGTGGCCATCCAATCACATTCTGATCAGTAGAGAATGTGGCAACAGTGCAGGAAATGTTCAATCACAGTCCACAAAAATGAACATGTTAAGCAGCTTGTGAAAGTGGACTTAACAAGGCACACAATACATATGGTGTTGCATAAAGAATTGAATTTTCGTCCATGGAAACCCCATTACGTGCAGGAGCTAAAACCTGAAGACTGTGACCAAAGAAATCCAGAATTCCAAGATGTCCAGATCTCCATATGATTTTTACCTGTGGGGTTACACAAAAGAGGAGGTGCACAAGACAAAAGCTCACAGACTGGAGGAGTTGAAGACATAGATTCAAGAAGTTCTCAATGATATCCCAGACAACGTCCTTCAGAAGGTTGTTCATTCCATCCCTGGCTGTTTGAGGAAGCTGGTTGATGCCACTGGTGTTTACATTGAAATATGAAGATCTACTTTCATTTTACCATGTAGTATAGAACTTATATCATGTGTTTCAATAAATTTGTAAAAGGTATATGGATTTTATTACCAATTTTTAATGCTTACTCACTTTTCATCTACCCTGTATACATACATACATACATATATATAGTAGTGATGTAGTGCGACTGTTTCAAGTGGCTCCATTTAACTGAACAATGCAATCATTACATAAATTTAAGTGTAGTGCCATCATCATCTGCACAAATAAATAAATAGTATTTTAACCAGTTGGACACATTAATATAATTTTTCTCAAATACTTTAACTGAGCAAGAAGATGGAAGAAATTCATGTTGTCCCTATTGTAGCTAAATATAGACTACATTTTCATGTATCACGTGAAGCCCATAGGGGTCATAGCTTGTAAAGGACTGTGATTCATTTCTAATTCATTTATCTCTTTATCAGCTACTAATTCTAAGACTAGAGGACTGTGTCTTCGATTTAGAGGTTGATAAAGAGATAAATGAATTAGAAATGAACCATAGTCCTTAACAAGCTATGACCCCAATGGGCTTCATGTGATACATGGAAGTGTAGTCTGTTCTTAGCTACAATAGTGACACCATGAATTTCTTCCATCTTCTTGCGCTGTTAAAGTATTCCAGAAAAATTATATTAATGTATCTAACTGGTTAAAATACTATTTATCTATTTAATTGTGCTGCTGCTGATGACACTGCATTTAAATTGATGTAATGATTGCATTGTTCAATTAAATGGAGCTGTTTGAAATGGTCGTACTGCATCATTTCATGATATCCTGTTGCTTATTTTGATTTTATTCACCTTACTTCGAGCTGTGCAGATAATACCAGACTGACTCGGTACTTCAACTTAAGTACCTAATTCAACTGAATCTCAATTATATATATATATATATCAGAAAGTTTGGAGATGATGTACAGGTATTATATATTAGAAGAAATGAGATACTCAGAAATGTGGATGGTTTTATATTTACAGATATTTATTAATATGTCACACGTTTGTATAAATCATATATTAGCACTTGCGTCCACTCTAGTGGAGTCGGCAGATTGAACTTTTTCAGGAATTTTGTCTTTTTTTATAGTATTATTGAGTGTGTAGGGGTGAAGAGAGATATAATGTAGTACAGGAGGGTGAGGAATGGGGAGAAAGTGACAGAGAGTGTGTGTGTGTCTGTGTGTGTGTGTGTGCTTTTGTATCTGAAGGAAGTGTCAATGGAAAAGAGAAGGAAAGGAAGAAGGAGGAGAGAAAGAAGAAAAAAATGGGCTGATATCTTTGCAGCTGGTCAGTCTTTCAATAGTAAATGATTCTTGGCTTTTAGAAATAGCAAACCCAGCTGGTCACTTCAAGGGGGGTAAAATATTAGTTTTCAAAGAATTGTCTGGATTTCTTTTTATCATTGTCTTGTGCGAGAGTGTGTGTGTGGGTGTCTGTGTATCTGAAAGAAGTGTCAATAGAAAAGAGAAGGGAAGAAAGAAGGAAGAGAGGAAGAAGAAATAATTGTGTTGACATCTGTATGCTGTTCAGTTCTTTCAATCCAATGTTTGATTGCTGTGCTGATATGGGTTGGAGAATCTGGATGAAAGATTGTTTTTATTTATGTATATGCACATATGTGTAGCACTGTGTGTGTGTGTGTGTGTGTGGTGTGTGTGTGCTTTTGTATCTGAAGGAAGTGTCAATGGAAAAGAGAAGGAAGGAAGAAGGAGGAGAGAAAGAAGAAAAAAATGGGCTGATATCTTTGCAGCTGGTCAGTCTTTCAATAGTAAATGATTCTTGGCTTTTAGAAATAGCAAACCCAGCTGGTCACTTCAAGGGGGGTAAAATATTAGTTTTCAAAGAATTGTCTGGATTTCTTTTTATCATTGTCTTGTGCGAGAGTGTGTGTGTGGGTGTCTGTGTATCTGAAAGAAGTGTCAATAGAAAAGGGAAGGGAAGAAAGAAGGAAGAGAGGAAGAAGAAATAATTGTGTTGACATCTGTATGCTGTTCAGTTCTTTCAATCCAATGTTTGATTCTGTGCTGATATGGGTTGGAGAATCTGGATGAAAGATTGTTTTTATTTATGTATATGCACATATGTGTAGCACTGTGTGTGTGTGTGTGTGTGTGTGTGTATGTTTAATACAATTTACTTTACAAAATTGGTCCTTCATCTAGTACAAATTATTATAGAAATATTTTCAGCCATTCAATTTGGGGGAGAACTTTGTTATGGAGTATTTTTCCATATTTTTCCTGAAGGAGGTGTCATTCTTTTGGCATTTATAGAAGGGAAAGATCTTAAATTTTCCTTCTCCACATGTATCTAGGTGCTTACTCAGTGGAATCTTTCACAGTTCCTCCTGTTGGACATGTTGTCAGTGAATTCTGGCTCGTTGGCATAAAGAATTTCTAGTTTCACCTATATAATTCTCCTTGCATGTGGGGCAGGTTATGCAGTATATTACGTTCTGCGTCTTGCAGTTCATGTCTGCATTTACTTTGAATATGTGACCACTCTTAAATTTTATTTGTTTGTCTCCCTCTATATATTTGTAGGTGGGTTACTGCAGATCCCACATCTACCATCTCCGCACTCTTTTACAAAGAATTTGGTTTTAGTCTCTGATGAGAATTTCGCTCTTGTATAGTTGTTTCTTCAGGTTTTTGTCTTGTCGTTCACTGTTTTTATGCAAATTTTGCCTACCAGATCCACTCACAAAGCTTTGGTTGGCCCAAGGCTATAGTAGAAGACACTTGCCCATGGTACCATATACTGGTACTGAACCTGGAACCATGATGTTGGGAAGCAGGTTTGTTACCACACAGCCACCCCATATATGTGTATGTATATATGTGTTTGTGTTTGTCCTCCATCACTGTATGACAACCAGTGTTGGTGTATTGACACCCCTATAACTTAGTGGTTCAGCAAAAGAGACTAATATAATAAGGACCAGGCTTAAAAACTAAAATGTACTGGGGTTGCTTTATCTGACCAAAATTCTTCAATGATTGAAGAAAGGATAAAAGATTAATAATAATAATCTTTTCTACTCTAGGCACAAGGCCCAAAATTTTTGGGGAGGGGACTAGTCGATTAGATCGACCCCAGTACACAACTGGTACTTAATTTATTGACTTCTAAATGATGAAAGGCAAAGTCGACCTCGGAGGAATTTGAACTCTGAATGTAAAGGGAGATGAAATACTGCTAAACATTTTGCCCAGTGTGCTAACATTTCTACCAGCTCACTCCACTAAGACTAATAATAATAATAATAATACAAATGCAGAACAATGTAATTGTAATAAGAAAAATAGTGATTTATTCTCACAGTGATAATGAGAGAGAACTGATGTTGCAGTTTTCAAAAATTAATTTAAATGGAAATATGCATGGGTAAAGAGAATGAGTCTAACTTTTGGTTGTCATGGTGATAACTCCAGACACGCTTTGGTTGTTTTGAATATCCTCAACAAGGTATATGCCACTCAATGGCTACCAGATCCCAGAGTGACTAATAGAATTAGTTTGTTGTATGAAGAACAATGAGGTGAATTAAAATAATGACACTGGAAAATTAGCAAATTGAAATAATGATTAGACAAATTAAAATAGTGGTTTTGGGAAATTTCCCAAAGGTGCCCTCTGCTTTTTGTCATTAAAATGGTTTGATTGAAACTTTGAGATTCTCTCCCTTGCCTCATCTGAAATAAATTGTCATTAACACTAATGACTTTTCTTTCATTAGTGATGTGATGCCAATCAATTAAACATTTTCTGCTCCCCACCTCAAGTATTGTAGCCTATACTTAGTTCCATCCATCAATCCATCCATCCATGCATTTATATATATATATATATACATATATACACACGCATATATACATGCATCCATACATACACACATACATACACACATGCATACATACACACATACATACATACATACATACATACATACACACATGCATACATAAATACATACATACATACATACATACATACATACATACATACATACAACATACATACATACAGACAGACATACTTACATATGGATCATTAATAAGAAGTTTGCAAATCTAATACCCAAGATACGCTTTCAAGTTCATACCTATTATCATTGGAGCTACAGGATACATACTGACCAGTCTGGAGCAAAGTATGGCTGAACTTGGTATCTTGTGGAGAGCATGCAAGTCCTTTATTCATTTGCTACAAATGATCATGATATCTGGGACTATAAAAATCTGAAAAACCTTCTGAAGTTTTAAAGAATGATGGTTAACAGAAGATACTTTCCTTCACAACCTTGCTACTAAGTAGGTGGCTAGATAAAATGTACTTATAAAAAGCTAGAGCAAAGTCTCTGGTTTTGCAAAGAGGTGGTTGTTATTTCAAAATTTTCTAATACAGAGATGTCTAAACAAAGATGAGGGGTCTCTCATTCCTGGCTGTTAGATGACCATTGACACTCAGTTCACTTCTTTCACAGGTTTTGCTTTTCCTCCTGCTGCGACCCAACAAAAGCAACCTTTCTGCCCGGGTTTTGTAGGATTGTTAGTTTAGTTATTGATGGCCTGACATACAACTTGGTTACAGGCAACCAGTAGCACTAAGAGTGACCATACATACATATGTTTGTACATATGTACATACATACATACATACGTACATACATACACGCATGCATACATACATATATATACATACATACATACATACATACATACACGCATACATACGTACATACATACATGCATACATGCATACATACATACATACATATATACATACATACACGCATACATACATACATACATACATACATACATACATACATGCATACATACATACATACATACATACATACTGGCACTCTGTCGTTTATGACAACGAGGGTTCCAGTTGATCCAATCAATGGAACAGTCTGCTCATGAAATTAACATGCAAGTGGCTAAGCAATCTACAGACATATGTATCCTTAATGTAGTTCTCAGGGAGATTCAGCATGATGCAGATTGTGACAAAGCTAGCCCTCTGAAATACAGGTGCTACTCATTTTTGCCAGCTGAGTGAACTGGAGCAACATAAAATAAAGTGTCTTGCTCAAGGACACAATGTATTGCTGGGAATTGAACTCATGACATTATGATCGTGAGCTGAATGCTCTAACCACTAAGCCATGCACCTTCATATGCATACAAACATACATACATACATACATACATACATGGTGGCTGCCCCCTCGTTATCGAGTTTAGCCATTGTGCGAAGCTTAATCAATGTTGTTATCGTGCAATGCCTGTGCAAAAAGATTTTTTTTTAAAGTGAGGAAAGGCTGTGCACTGATTTTTACCTGTGGGGTTACACAAAAGAGGAGGTGCACGAGACAAAGCTCACACACTGGAGGACTTGGAGACATAGATTCAGGAAGTTCTCAATGATATCCCAGACAGCCATAATCCAAAAAGAAGAACAAGTCAACATCATCGGTAACCACAGAGCCGCAGGTTTTATGTCATACATACATACATACATACTTACATATATTCATGAATGCATGGTTACATACTTACATACAAGCATGCAGCCATGCATATATGCTGCAAATGTTGACATGGAGAAGATTTCTCCTTAAAGAATTTGTGCAAACATACAAAGCTCCAAAGGATCTTGATGGACTATCAGATATGATGTTTTGGCATGATTTCATCTCCTCACTGATAGATACTGCTGTGAATATTTGAAGCTAGACATGAACTTTTGTCCCTCTATAGAAATCAGCAAGCAAAGCATTTATTAGTGTCTGCTGGGGCTAGCTAAACTAGAATTAATTCAGTATAAACACAAAGCAGCAAGAACCAAATTAATGATGTACATAAGAAGAAGGAAGGGAAGAAGAGAAAGGGAGATAGACAGAGACAGAAAAACACAGGTTAGTGGGATTGTTTCTGTTTTGCTAGACACAAGGAAACCTCATGAATGCTGGTGCCACAATAAATTGTAACCAGTGGCTGCTGTTAGGTCAGGAAGGGCATCAAACAATAGTAACTATACCAAAGGAGACTTTGCAGCTTCGTCACATTTGCAGATTTGTTTTGGGGATAGTTAGCTTACTTTAACATACATACATACATGTATACACACATACATACATACATACATACATACATACATACATACATACATACATACATACATACATACATACATACATACATACATACATATATACATACAAGGGGGTACTGAAAAGTTTCTGCTTTGGATAAAAGAAAATACAACAGTATCTGTTAATTATTATTTTATTCAACATATTCCCCTCTCAGATTCACACACTTATTGCAGCAGCCCTTTGGTTTTTCTAAATCCTGTAAAAGAACTTGGAAAGTTGGGCCTCCAACCATGTCTTTTGTGATACCCTTAAAGACAGAAACTTTTCAATACTCCCTCGTATGTACATTCATACATACAAAGAAGTGCTGGGAATAAAAGAAAATATAGGAGGATCTGTTTACAGACATACCCTTAAAGCCAGGAGCTTTTCAGCACGCTTACATACATACATACATACATACATACATATTCATATGTACCCAGATTATGAATTTGTATTCATATAATTCCAGACTGTGAATTCATATTCATACCAATAATTATTGGAGCACTTAGGTTTTGTTATTAAATGCTTAAAGGAGAATCTGGATAAACTGAGATTTTCAGAAAGAGAAATCGACTGGCTAATTTGTACATTACAAGTGCAATATGTGAGTGGAACAGTAAAAATATGCAAGACTTAGTATTTCCTTTTTACTTATTCTATTAGTCTCTTTCAGTAAACCACTACGTTATGGGGACATAAACACATCAACACCAGTTTTCAAGCAGTGGTAGAGGAGAAACACGGACACAAAGATGCATACACATAGATATACATACATACATACATACATACATACATACATATATACATACATACCAAAAGTGAATTTGCCTGTGTTAACTACATCCCAAAGATGGAACCTTGTATCTTTGTTGGAAACTGGCTCCCTCCTCAGTAGAAGATTTATAATAATTAAAATATAGAAGAGGCATACATACATACATACATACACATGCTTACATGTATGTACGTATGCATGTACGTATGTATGTATTTATGTATGTCTGTATATACATACATACAATAGATGAAATGTCCCAGCTGATGAAAAGAAAATAACTGAGTCAGAAAGAGCAACAGAAATCCAAACAAAAAGTTAAATATTGTGGTCTCTAGCAACCCTAGAACCAGCAAAATTAAGATAAACAAACACATTCCATGTACATTAACATCATCATAATTTTTAAGATCATCATTTTCATGTCCATTTTCCCATGATTGCATGGGTCAAATAGCATTCAATGTGGCAGATTTTCTATGGCTCCACAGAAGGCTGGAAATAAACAATACCACTTGTATGAAGGTAATACTTGCAAACATCAAAAACCAAAGAGACACAAGCTCACACACACACACATGCACTCACACACACGTACATGAGAAGACATATATAAAACCAAATATACAAATCAGCATGTATACGTATATACATACATGCATACATACATACATACATACATACATACATACATACATACATACATACCCTGTTGTTGATGTTGATTTTCCAATGAAGGAGCCTTGAATCTAGGTTAGAAACCAGTTCTTTCTCAATTGGCAAGAACTCTTAAAATAAACTGAATAATGACAATCATACACTCATACACTCATACATACATACATACATACATACATACATACACATACATACATACATACATATTTACATACATAAATACAAACATACATACATAAATACATACATACATACATACATACATACAGTTCTATATTTAAGAGATGAGGAATTATGTACATTATTTACATTATCTACATCTGACGGATATTTAAAGGCTAGAGGTATATCAGCTGAAACGTTGTGTTATCTACAAAGGTGAGGACAAATATCCATCAGATGTAAATAATATAAATAAAGTAAATAAAATACATACATACATATTTATGTTAAATGTCTTCCAGTTTCTGTCTACTAAATCGACTCACAAAGCATTTCTCAGCCCAGGGCTATTGTAGAAGACATCTGTCCAAGGTGCCACACAGTAGAACTGAACCTGTAGCCATGCGGGTATGAAGCAAACTTGTTAACCTCACAACCATGCCTGGTGCTGTATGAAAAAGAAACCAAATAAAAACAGAAGATAAAGAAATTAAAAACCTATTTCTTCTGTTATCTCAGATTTCAATGAAATGAAATGCAACTGTAGTAGTAGAAATCATATCAGAATAAGCAGCTGATGGACATTCCTCTTCCTGTTCGGAAACCAACTACTATTGCATTGCACTTGATACTGTATCTGGTGGAATGAGATTTAAGCTTGAAGAATGGTGTAAATGAAACAGTGTAAAATGTAAGGAAGAATAGAAAAAACATTGTTAAAGAACCTCTGGGGAAATCTGTTCACAATTGGAATGACTCACACCACTTAAGATTCCTAATGTTTAGGAAAGCCAAGGGGGAATTTGTGATAGAGGTTAGATTTCAAAGAATAAAAAGGAATGGAAATTGTGTAGAGAAGAACTGAAACTCTTTTCCCAAAGGAAAAAAAAAAGTTATAGAATTTTTGGTACAAGTAATATTAGCATCTTGCAAAAAATGTATTGCAAAGAAAATTCCTTACAGGTATTAAGGAGCAGATGTCAGAGATAAAGTATTAGCTATTCAAACTTTTACAAAAAGAGTCTTTCAGTATATAGGAAGTTTCATTTAGTATTTCTTTGCAAATTACAAGTTAGTTTTTTTTAAAGTGCCAGTGCTAGAAATATTATAGACGGCCAAGTCAAACCCCCAAGTACTATATGTAGAAAAAATTTTAAAAAATTATAGTATCATTAAGTACCACAAAACTCACTGAATATGGAAGGCTTTTTTGTTGAAATGTGCATTAGGCAACCTGCTGTTTGACATACAATGGTCTTTTATGAAAGTTATCTCATTTGTCTTTCTAACTGTGATGCTTAGTAAATATCATGGCTAGCATCCTCTCTAAAATATCTCAGGTTATACACTGAAGATGAAGTAACCATTGCCAAGACAAAAATAGCTGATATTCAGGGCCCTTACTTTTGAGATGGTCACAATTATGAAGAACTTCAGTAGTTAGGGTGAAGGATATTTGCTTAAATATTTCTATAAGTGGCTTACATGAATTTGAAGAGAAAAATAAATGGTAGTTTTTTCCCCCTGTGCTCTTGATTAGCTTTTGGTTCCTCCCTTATCAAGCAGACTTAATTTCAGAGTGATTTAACTCATGACTATCTCATATTGTCTTTCAGATATAATTCATTGAGGAATATGTTTGTCCTTTCTTCTTTTAAGAGTGTGATTTGAAGTAGATCTATTATTTCTAGCAGATAGAGTAACCTTGCTTGCATGTATTTGTTAGCATTTGGTCTGGAACCAGTTTATTCCTTTAAGTGTACTTATTGATACTGCAGATATTATAAGAACAGCTTACCTAGATTTTGCAATTCCCGATGATAGTAGAGCTTATACCAAAGAAACTGATAAATAAAATGAGAAGTATCAGGATCTAAACAAAGAGCAAAGGAGACTGTGGAAGACCAAAGCCACAGTTATTCCTGTAGTGATTGGTACACTTAGCACAACACCCAAAATGCTACCTTAAAGACTGAGAGAGATTAGAATTGAAATTAACATTGTTAATCTGCAGAAAAGTACTATCCGATATTTTGCCAGAATCCCAAGGAAGACTCTTGAGATTTGAGGAGACTTGTTATCGCCAAACCTTAAGATAGAATACCTATTTCTTTACTACCCACAAGGGACTAAACACAGAGAGAACAAACAAGGACAGACAAATGGATTAAGTCGATTATATCGACCCCAGTGCATAACTGGTACTTATTTAATCGACCCTGAAAGGATGAAAGGCAAAGTCAAACATAGCGGCAGGCGAAATACCACTAAGCATTTCGTCCAGCGCACTAACGTTTCTGCCAGCTCGCCACCTTAAGATTAAACACCTGCTAACTAAATCACCATGCAGTAGTGTATCAACAACAACAATAATAATGATGATGATGATAACAATGATGATAATGATAATCTATAATATTAATTATCCTTACTACTAAAGGCACAAGGCCTGAAATTTAGAGTGAGAGGATTAGACAATTACCTGGATCCCAGTGCTCAACTGGTACTCACTTCATCAAACTCCAAAGGATGAAAAACAAAATCGACCTCAGCTGAATTTGAACTCAGAATGTAAGATGGATGAAATGCTGCTATGTATTTTGCCTGGCATGCTAACGATTCTGCCAGCTTGTCACTTTTTCTCAAATTTTGGGATAAGGCTAACAATTTAGAGGGAGGAAGGGGGTCCATTACATTGACCCAGCCCACCCTCCAGTTCTCATCTGGTGTGTATTTTATCAACCCTGAAAAGATTAAAGGCAATGTTGACTGGTTGAATTTGAACTCAGAATGTAATGACAGACATGTATTTTGTACCGCATGCTAACAATTCTGCCAGCTTGCCTCCTTATCATATGATAGTAATCTATATTACATGCTCTGGTGATGACAAAGTATTGGAAAAAGGAGAAAAGAAGCAGGTGGGATATGATGACTTGAAGTGGAAAATAAAATACTGTGATCATTGGAAGGAGAGTGTTATACATGTTGTTGGAGCCCTGGATATCATGAATACCAAGCTCACAAACTGGATTGTAAAAAGAGGAGATAAAGTGTCTATAGGAAACAATGCTATTTGGAATGATATAAATCTGAACTTTTGTAGGGTTGAAACTTGAATGAAAAATATTACTTTAGTTCATTTGTAGACAGCTGATACCTGATTACATTCCTCCAGTGAAGTTCTGTTAAAAAACACCAATAAAAATAGTAATAACGATATTAATAATGGGGGATTCATTAAAATGGCATTTTAGATGTGCACTGACACACATTGAAAATAATTATAGCCATAGGCAAATAGGAAAAGCTCTTGAATTCCTCAGACAGATCAAGAGTACATACTAGATTATGCTAAAGCAGCTGAGGACAAATCTAAGCAAACTGTCTCACTCTTACTTATGAAAAGTTTTTTTCTTAGAACCACAGATACAAGCAATATGCCATATTCACATTTTCAGTGATTAGTTTCATCTTTGATAAATCAGTTTTTAAAAAAAACACATTTCTAGAAGCTCAAAAAAAAAAAGAAGAAAAAACCCCCAGATGAATCAGATGTCTTAGTTAAATATGAAGTGCCAGAGCTCAATAAGCAATGGTTGGTCAGTTTTAGTAGTGCACCAGACAAAAACACTTTGCACTATTAAGTTACATCCATTTAAGTTGTGAGTTTAAAACTCTACAGGCATTGATAAAAACGAGTTCAGTCGAATACAAGATGTGATATTACCAGTTGTTCTCTGCCCTGAATTTGTAGCCTTGTACTCAAGTCAGAAGTAATAATTATTCTTATTGGTTTCAAAATTTGGCACTAGTCTGGGCGAGGAGCAAGTCAATTACATTGACCCAGTGCACAAGTGGTACTTATTATATCAAATTTGAAAGGATGAAAGGCAAAGTTGAACTCACTGGAATTTGAACTCTGAACATAAAGATGGATGAAATGCCACTAAGGATTTTGGCCGGTGAGCTAACAATTCTGCCAGCTTGCTACCTTTTTGCTGAGCTAGCAGAATCATTAGCATACTGGACAAAATAATGAGTGCCATTCCATCTGTCTTTACTGTCTGAGTTCAAATTCCACTAATGAAATAAGTACTAGTTGAGCACTAGTATCAATGTAATTGAATTAGTTCTTTTCCCAAATTGCTGGCCTTGTGCCAAAATTTGAATCCATCATTAAGATTGAATATGTTGAATTGTTTGATTGTCATGACAACATACCTTGCAGTATTTGTTCTGGCAAATTCTACATTCAAATCCCATCAAAGTAAACCTTGACTTCCTTTCTTCCTGGCTCGGTAAAATTATTTGTTAAGCACTGGATGTTGATTTAATCAAGTAATTATTTCCCTCAAAATTGCTGGTCTTGTGCCTTAATTAGAAATATTTATTAGTGTGAGAGTGTAAGAGTATAAGTGTCCTGAGAGAAAAGTTGGACATAAGAAGCATCGGATGTGGTGTGCAAGAGAAATGACTGCACTGGTATGATCATGTGTTGCGTATAGATGAGGACAGCTGTGTGAAAAAATGTCACACCCTAAGAGTAGAGAGAACCTGTGGAAGAGGTAGACCCAGGAAGACCTGGGATGATGTAATGAATCACAACCTTTGAAAGTTGGGCCTCACAGAGGTAATGACAAGTGACCAAGGCCTTTGGAGATATGCTGTGCTTGCGATGACCCAGCAAGCAAAGTGAGACTGTAACTGTGACTTATGCCAGTGTTGCATAACCAGCCCATTGGACAATAAACTATGCTTGAGAAGACCTGTTGTGTCAAGTGAAATCATTGTTGAATAAATTACGCTTGAGAAGACCTGTTGCATCAAGTGAAATCATTGTCATGGCTGATGCCAATACTGAATGACTGGCACCCATATCAGTGGCACGTAAAAAGCCCCATTCGAGCGTGGTCGATGCCAATCCCTCTGGACTGGCTCATGTGCCGGTGGCACATAAATTGCACCATATGAAAATAATCGATGCCAGTACCACCTGACTGGCTCCTGTGCCAGTGGCAAGTAAAAAGCACCATTCGAGCATGGTTGTTGCCAGCGGCACCTGACTGGCTCCCTTGCTAGTGGCACGTAAAAAGCACCATTCAAGCATGATCAATGCCAGTACTATCTGACTGGTTCTCATGCTTGTGGCACATAAAAAGCACCCACTACACTCTTGGAGTAGTTGGCATTAGGAAGGGCATTTGGCTGTAGAAACCTTGCCAGATCAGATTGGAGCCTTCTGGTTTGCCAGCCCTCAGTCAAACCATCCAACCCATGCTAGCATAGAAAGCAGACATTAAATGATGATGATGATGATGATGATAATGATGATGATGACGATGGTGGTGATGATTATTATTATTAGTAGTAGCAATGTTATTAGTTTTAGATGTTGCTCTGCCCACTACATTTAGTAATCTAATTTCTTTCAATTATATCTTCCTGCCTCAAGAAAAAGAAAAGACACATTGTTTAATTTAGTCTTGGATATACCATTCTTGATAAAAGAGACAAACATTTTTCTGTATAGTCAAGAATGATTCAGCTATAGGTCTACTTCATCTGGACTGAGATTGAGCTAAATAACAACAATATCGACATTTGACTTCTGGAATAATCATCTGTTTAAGCTGAAGCATTAGATAATGCAATTAGTTGACAGTTAGACAGCTGTGGTAGACAAAGTCAGCACAGGCTGACAGTGATGGACCAGAAGCTCAAGGAGGATGTGAGAAGTAGCAAAAATCAGTTTGCAGACATTGGCCCTCCCAGAAAAGGTGACGTGTATTTGAAATGTGTAACTATTGAAATATATATTTGAAAAGAGTAAGGTAGATTAGGAACATTCAAAATGTGCCAGCATGACAAATGACATTAAAATGATAATTGTTGTTGTTGTTGTTAATGGTGATGTTGGTAGTGGGGGTGGGATATGATGATGATGATGACGACGATTACAATAATGATGATGTTGATGGAAGAGACAGACAATATGTAAGCATACTATGAAAATATTAATATTATATTTTCTAAAGAATGTGAAAAATACAAGCTGGAATCTGTATATATAAAAAGCAGGATGTATGTGTGTGTGTGTACGTGAATGTAATTTATGCACATCCACAAATTTGCACCATGTCGCTCCAATTTTAGGAGGACATTCGTCACAATCCTAGCTGTATTTTCATCAGCTTATTTTTCCCGCGGCACCTGCAGGTAGTGGTAGAAATTGATTTTCAACCTTAACTTTTACCAATTTTGAAGTTTGCTAACACTCTGTTTCTTAGACCACAAAAAGAGTTTTGTAGCATAGGAGGCCATGGTATTAGGAGGCCATGGTAGTTAATTCCATGCAAATAATCCAATTTGTTTTCTTAGAGAAAATCATGCAAGTGCTGTATTAAAATTTGCCTGGAGTTTTTCATGGTAAATTTGAGATTAAAAAAATGTTTTCCATATTCTTAATCTCCATATTTTCCCACGTACATTGAAAAATAGATGGCGAAAAGGTCAATGGGAGTAGGAGTGAAATTTCCGAGGCTTCCACCACATCCCACTCCATTTTTTGGACCACAAAAAGGGTTTTGTAGCATATTAGGAGGCCAGGGTAGTTGATTCCATGCAAAAAATCCGATTTTTTTTTCTTAGTGAAAATCGTGCAAGTGTTAATCTAGAAATTTACCAGCCTTTTCCCCATTCATTTCTCTTTATAAAATTTTCTTAGTGAAAATTTTGTAAATGTAATAATTTAAAAATTTAATCTAAAACCTTTTTTCTATTCATTTCTGTTTATGAAATTCTCTGTATGCAATTTTGCTTTCTCGGAGGTCAAGGCAAATGATGACTGGCAAAGAAACAGTGCCCTAATGCTGACATTGTATACAATGACCTGATCTACAATAATGCGTTGATTGAAATCGAGGATGCCCTGCTCAAACTGGATGGGGCAGTGTTGAACACATTTAGTTTGCCATACTCATTGTGACAGTACGTTAACATACTCCCACCAAAGTTACTTCTGGAGTTGTCGTATGATGCTGAGTGACTTGCAGAGTACCTGAGAGTAAATTAACCGAAATTGCTCCCTGATCAGAGGCTGGTATACGAAACTGTCGTCAGTGCCACTGAAAAACATGCGGGCGGTATATTTTTCCTCGATGCTGCTAGAGGTACTGGCAAATCCTTTGTAACACAATTAATACTTGCTAATATTCGTTGCGAGAAACAAATTGTGCTAGCCATTGCTTTCTTGGGAATCGCAGCTACGTTAGGACAGTGCACTCGGCATTCAAGCTGTCTTTACATTCGGTGAGGGCTGAGGTTCCTACTTGCAACATTGGCAAAATTTCAGAAGAAACTGAAGTTCTTAGACAATGCTGTCTCATTGTATGGGACGAATGCACAATGACCAGTAAGGGTGCCCTTGAGGCACTGGACCGGTCACTGAAAGATATTAGGGATTCTACAGCTTCTATAGGTGGTGTAACTCTATTGCTTCCAGGAGGTTTCTGGCATACCCTTCCTGTCCTCCCTAAAGGGAGCTGGGCTGATGAAGTGTGCACATGCCGTAAGTCATCCACATTGTGGCTCCAGGTTAAGACCTTAAGCCTAAGCACAAACGTACATGCGCACTTGCTTGGTAATAGCATGTCTGCAGCATTTGCTGAAGACATTTTAGTTCTTGGAGAAAGCAAGTTCCCTCGGAATGGTAGGGGCGACATATCCATGTCTGAACTGTTCAAAACTGTGGGCAACCCTTCCGATCTTTTAGAAACAGTGTTCCCCAATCTGGAAAGTAATTATGCAGACATCAATTGGTTCAGTGAAAGAACTATCCTGGCCACCAAAAACGTAGCAGTCAGTGTTATCAACGACCAGTTTATAAGCCGAAATCCAAGTGAGGAGCACATCTACAAATCGATGGACTGGACCTCTGACATTCAAGACATTGTCAATTATCCTATCGAGTTTCTCAACACATTAGAGCCAGCAGGGCTTCCACCTCACATTCTTAGGCTAAGGTTGGATGCCCAATTATGCTAATCAGAAACTTGCTTCCACCAAAAAAGTGCAACGGGACCCGCTTAGTCATCAAGTCCCTGACGCCCCACTTGATTGAGGCCACCATTGTTACAGGGTGTGGGAGGGGTGAAAATGTTTTCATTTCAAGAATGCAGCTTTATCCCTTGAATTCAGACATACTATTTAACTTCCACAGTTTGCAGTTCCCAGTGAGACCATGCTTCGCCATCTCCATCAGCAAATCCCAAGGCCAAACACTATCGGTGGCAGGCATCCATTTGGGGCTTTCCATTCAATCAGGTTAAAAAATTGATAAACCAATTCCTTATAAGATTTCCCACTAAAATTAGCTACACCCCATTTTCAACCATAACTTTTATTACCAATTTTGACATATTTTGCTCAAACTTGATGCCAGCACTACTTAGAACTCATGGGATCTTTAAATGCTTTAAGTTCTTAAAAAAAAAAAAAGCATTCGATATGTGGAAATAATCGATTAACTGATTCCTTATGGGATTTCCCAATCAAATTGCCTGCAACCCATTTTCTGCCGAATGTTTACCAATTTCAACGGATTTCTTCAAATTTGATGTAGTTGTCACTTATTTTTGTTTGAAATAAAATGCTTGATCACTTAATAATTCTAACTTAATCCCGGACAACACCAAGCTATACTGCTAGTACTAAATATAAAGTCTTAATAACTATACTTTATTTATTGAATAAAGATGTAAAAACCTAATCATTTTCTCCCATTTAAATTATTTATATTCATAACCTCAATATATATATACATGTGTGTGTGTGTATACATACATACATGCTACTTTTTGTAAATGTACTTTTTAACTTTTACATTAAAGTACACTGAAATATTTTGATTTGCTCTTAAGTGGGGGAAAAACAAAAATTGAAAACCACTAATTTAGAGGAAATAGAATGTCTAGAAAGAAATATTAAGAAAATAGGGATCAGGTTGATTGCATAACTAGATTATAGACTTCTGTGTGTTTTTAAAGTCATTAAGAGTAAGTGCAGAAACACATATAATAAAAGGTCTAAGCAAAACACTATACCCATTAGAAGACCTGTCAAAATATGTAAAAGCTATTAGAGTTTCTGCTTTTCAGTTTATTTCACTTACTACTTAAATGTTAGTACACAAGATGTTTTCAGCTTACATCCAGTTTTAATATATATATATTGATTTTGAATTGTGCCAGGATCAATTTTGCCTTACATCTTTAATGGGTGATAAAATTAATACAAATGAAGTATTGAGGGTCTTTATAATTGACTATAACATTTCTTCTACATGTGAAACCTTGAGTTTTGTTTTTGTTAAAAATCAATATGTTTTGAAGGCACAATTTTGTACTTAATTACCTACAAGCCAATATATCAATACACATGCACACACACACACATTCTTTAATTTGGTGATGAACTTAACTCTGCTTCAGTTTTTCAAAAGGAATCTGTTGAGAACCATTCACCAAAATAAAGACTATGACATACTTTGCTTCTTGACTATAACACACTTTCACTCTGCATGCGTTACACTTATTCTTGAGCACAAATACACAATACAAATGATAAAACTAATTAACTAAAATTCTGGCCATCAATCAGAGTCAAGGATGTCTTTGTAATATGTACCATACTTTTGCTAACTGTTTTAGGGCCTATGTATTCACAAATGGACATCGGCATCCTTTTTGGCCCTCCCACTCTTGATTTGCGGGACATCTGAGATATAATAACAGAAGAGAAAGAGGACCCCACCAGAATCTAGCTGGTTCTTAGTCCAGTTGAATAGACTAAAATAATGGCAAATTAAAAGGTGATATCAAAAAATTCCCCAAACTAGTTATGTTTAATGAAAAATAACTTATTTATCCAATCTAAATCTGGGGAATATGGCAGATGCAGCAGCGATACCACGTTGCTTTTGACAGGAAACTCACAAGTGAAGAGAGCTCCATGAGAGGGTGCATTGTCATTGTAAAGAATTCAATTCTTTGCGCACCAGAGATTTGGTCACTTTTGCCAAATATCCACACTCAAATGCTTCAAACCATTGCAGTAGAACTCTCAATTGATGGCCTGGCTCTGGGGGAGGAATTCTTGATGCACAATGCTGCAGATATTGAAAAGAACTGATGAGCATGCTCTGAATTGAGCTGCAGCTCTGTTGTGCCTCCTTCAGTTGTGGAGATGAACATCTCTGCCATTGTGACAACTGCTGCTTTAGCTCAGGGTCATACTGAAGCATGCTCAATGTCCCTGTAGCAGACTTTCCAAGTTTAACACAAAATTTCACGTTAGCGCTTTGTTCCAACTTTCTGTCCGTGTCAAAATCACGGACTACAGCATATGTTTGATCGCAAAAATACAAATTTCACACCTTGCATAGTAAGCACAATGATGTCACTCAGCACACTGTCTCAGAAGCTCACTGCTACTCTCATTGCACATGCAACCATGTGCTGATATCTGTTGGCATGCTACAGAACTAGTCTGGGAATGTTTTGATATGTCCTCATAAGTGACTAGCTCAAGGATACAATAAACTGCCTTGTCAGGGATATCCCAACCACATATTAGAACATGTGCACACACACACACACACACACACACACATGCATGCACAAAAAAACAACAACAACACTTAAATTCAACACAAAATAATATAGCTACAAATACTTTTATAATTCAATGAAAATTATATTCTAGGTTTTAAAATGAACAAATTTGTTGGCAATCCAAAGACAAAACTTACATTTCAAAATACCACCTTTTCTAGATAAAACAAGTGTTCACTCACAGATAATATTTTCTCTCAATCACATTTTATAGGTAATCATCTTGTGGACAAATCTGATGATTGCTAAGATATGGTGACAGTTTCATGTCAGCTAAGTTAGATGTCTTTCTATTAGCATGAAATTGCAGATTATTACAAATAAAAAGCTGTAGATCTCCTCCTCCTCTTTCTCCTCTGCTACTGCCACCATCAGCGACACTGCCGCCACCACTGCCATTGCTGCTGCCTTCCATTTTTCCTGTACATAACTGCACCTTCCATTTTTTGTTGTTTTTTTACTGCTTAAAGGCACGTTTCTTTCCTGCCAAGCTTACTGTTTAAACCATGTTTGTGATCTCCCAGTCAACAACCTTATCATAGTACTTTAAACTAGTACTTTAAACTCTTTGGTTGCATATTTGTGTGAAAAAATCGTTTTTCTTTGGAATAGAAAAAAGTCTATCTTTATTACTTCTTTTGCTGGTGTCTCAAATTTAGGTTAAATCAGTGTTTCTCAAAGGGGAGGCCTATGGGACAGTCGGACAAGTTGTTTTGAGAAAATTTGGTTTAAATGTTTGATAACTCAGCACCGTCCATGGACAGGGGGTGTTTTGCTCGTATATATATATATATATATATATATATATATATATATAATATATATATATATAAAAGAATTGAAGATCATCAAGAGAAGCACAACTAGACAAAACTGAAAAAAAGCACTGGGAAAGCAAAACAAATGAAAGCACAAACCAAATTAAATGGTATCTCAGAGTTGTGTAATAGGGGAGCAAGTTAGGGCCAATAATTCTGATGTTGATATAAATATGATCTGTCAGTGTCTGGTTGCATCTTGACTTATATCAGAAAAAATGGGCTTCATGAACTCAGCTCAAGATCTGATTCTGCCTAGAAGTAGTTACCAAGTCTACATTTTTAAAACTGGAGCTGATCATACCTGCCGCTTTTGTGGTGCAGCAAGAGAAGCAATTGTCCACCTTTGCACTGGATCATATGCTGTCAGTTTGGTCTCCCACATGAGAATTAGTGGTAATATAGGCCTTCCAAAGAAGTAGAAAGTAAAAACATCACCATTCTCTGAAACTTCATATTCAAACTGATCATGCGATTCAAGACAACAGAGCTGACATTGTGGTTAAAAATCATGATTCTTTAACTTCCTTGAGAATTTATCAATAAGGGGATTATGTTTCTTAGCTTGAATATAAATTGCCTCATCATTGGTGGTATAATTTTATATATTATTCCTTTTCTTTTGCTTGCCCCTCCCCTTTCATGGCTACTTATACAACTATAGTCTCTCTTTTCGTTTTCTCTCATTTTGTATGTTAGGGCAAATTTGTTTTTGGTGCAATAAATGAAGAAGGTAATTTACGCATATCAATTTTTTACTTAAACTCTTGAAACATATGTATTAAATGCATTCACAATATCTGTTTTGTGATTACTCTGCTTACATATAGATTTTGGTGACAAAGGGCCTCTCACCCAAAGTAAAAAGTAGATTGTATGTTGCATATGTGCAAACAGCCATGCTACATGGCAGTGAAACATAGGCTGTTACTGCTAAGGACATGTGTAAGCTTGCAAAGAATGTAGCTAGTATACTCCGCTGGATGTGTAATGTCAGTATGCATATATAACAGAGTGTAAGTGCTCTAAGAGCAAAGTTGGACATACGAAGCATCAGATGTGATGTGCAGGAGAGACGACTGTGCTGGTATGGTCATGTGTTGCAAATAGGTGAGGACAGCTGTGTGAAAAAGCATCACACCCTAGCAGTAGAGGGAACCTGTGGAAGATATAGACCCAGGAAGATTGGGATGAGATGTTGAAGCACAACCTTCAAATGTTGGGCTTCACAGAGGTAATGACAAGTGACCAAGACCTTTGGAGATATGCTGTGCTTGAGAAGACCCAGCAAACTGAGTGAGACCGTAACCATGGCCTGTGCCAGTGCAGCATAACCATCCCATTTAAGAGTACCCTTCAATAATTGGGCAATAAACTGTACTTGTGAAGACCTGTTGCGGCAAGTGAAATCATTGTAGTGGCCTTTGACAGTACCACCTGATTGGCACCTGTGCCAGTGGCATGTAAAAATCACCATTCAAGCATGGCTGATGCAAGTACTACCTGATTGTCCCCCCTGCTGGTGGCATGTAAAAAGCATCCTCTACACTCTTGGAATGGTTGGCATTACAAAGGGCATCTAGCTATAGAAACATTGCCAGATCAGATTGTAGCCTGATACAGCTTTGTGGCTTACCAGCCCTCAGTCAAACTGTCCAACCCATGCCAGCATGGAAAGCAGATGTTAAACAATGGTGATGATAATGATGACAGTATCTGTTTTGTGATTACTCTTCTCATATATATATACCAGCAAATGACTCCCCGTCCATGATAAGACTAGCATCTAAAATAGTGTAATTCAACTTCTGTCTATGCTTAAAGTTGAACATTATTTGATGTCGTCAAGACATTAAATGAAAAATTAGCTGGTATTCAAAAAGGAACAGATACTGGGCTTTAAAATGTGAAAATATAGAAAATTATCATTCTGAATGCCATTTAATTGACTGGATGGCTGAAGAATCGGTACAAAAAGCATACACAACATTTCTACGGACATGTAGTCAATCTGTAAGAAACATGTTTAATTGCAATAAGAAATTACCTGAGATATCTGGGAAGCTGTGCATTGAAATGAATAAAACTGCTTGACTTTAACAATAGGCATTTGTTGGAAGATTAACATAACCTATCGTGAAGAGTAAATGTCTTGCCTCATTTACAACTCAGTGCCAAACCTTTGAAGATGATCTAGATTTTAAACACTTTGTTTGGAATATAAGATCCTACAGCTTTGCTTTCCAAATTAAAGAATAAACAATGAGCATGTACGAATCAAATCAAGTGAGTCATGTGAAAGTTGAAAAATACTGCTCATTTTTTGTTTTATATAAGAAACTGTTAGCTAAAGTTTTAGATACTTGTCACCCAAATTTTCCACGTTCAATTACCAATCAGTTTGTCATTTTCTACTGTCATTTGAATTTTGTAGTGATCAATGTTGATTGATCGCCAACTAGTGCTATTTATTAGTTAAGGTTAATATTTTATTTCCTTTTCACTAAATCGTAATATAAGCCTTGTCTTCTTATTCTTTTGTGGCAGTTTATTTATTAAACACAGGATGACATGCCTGGATGCACATATACGAGTACAGTTCATTCTAGAATGATATCAATTTTTACTGCAATCACATGTGTTCTTTCATGAAATTGCTTAGAATGCTTAATGCAGTTAATGCTCTGATGCTGATTGGATGAACATAGCACCTGTTCATACGTGATTTGTGGAATGATAGCCAATAAGCGCTATTGAAATCAGATTTTCCATCAAATCTCACTTTGAAACTGTTGATTATGTTATGAAATTTAACTTATGCACCCACTATGACATCTCTTACCTATGTGTAAAATTTCAGCATGATCAGGTGAAAAATACGGGTGTTGTAATCTTTTTTACAAACACACACACACACACACACACACAGAATGGGATTTATATATTATAGATATATGCATTCACAAAAATATTTGTTTTGTGATTGCACTACTCATATATGTATGTGTGTGTGTGTATATATATATATATATATATATATAGGAGAGGAAAAAATAATAAGGCAGAATGCTAAACTGAAAGTAAATTTTAATAAAAATGGGTGTATGAAAAATTAAAAAAAGGGATCAAACCAGCTTTCATTGCAAGGCAAATTTTCAAGATTTGGAAGGAAAAAATTTTTTTTTAAATTGAGGAAGGGGAAAAAATAAATTTACAATGTTTTTTTCAAAAAAATAATAAGTATATATATAAATTAATGCATAAGTATACCAATACATTGTAGTGTCTTTATGCTTTTAGAGTTCAATATTAGTCCATGGAAAAACTTCTTTGAAGGATTAGGATCCATGTGTTTTGGTGTAGTTTTTATTTGAAAAGGTTGGATGTTGATGTGTCAAAACAGGAAATGGAGTAGGAGTTATCCAGTTCTTGTGAATAAGGGGAGACAATTCTGTGGATTTTATACTCTTTAATTGGAATGCTGGACTTCTTTGTCAAACAGGATGGTTATATCTATTTTATGTCAGACAGGATGCTAGAAAAAGGAATACAGTCACCGTGGAGTTTGCATATTAAGAAGCGTTTGGAATTTTTCAATAAAAAGATTCTCCTTGTTGATTCTTTCTTGTGTAGAGATTCTGTCTTTCCATTGATAGAAAGGGAATATATGAAATTTGGGATTTTTATTTCTAGCACAAGAGTCTATGTGGCTACAATGTATATATGCATATATGTATTTATATGTATGTATTAATATGCATGTATGTATGTATCTATCTATGTATGACCAGACAGATTCTAAAAGACTGGTGTTGGTCTACATCAGTAAAACATGTTATTTAATGAAATAAACAAAATGCATACAGTGAGCCAGTTTTGCTAATTAACAGGATGCAAAACTGCTGTCTCTTGTAACTGTCAACTCTTTCTTGAAGAATAATTCTGTCCAAAATGTTGGATTTTCCATTCTCCATGTCAATTCATTATATTCTCTTTGGCGATTTTATGATACACACACACACACCACACACACACACACACACACACACACACAAGTACTCTCATTCTTTCTAAATCTCTACTTCTCATAACATCCCCCTCTCATAAAATAGAGGTGACATTGTGGTTAAAAATCATATAGGTAAAAGATGTTTTATCATAGATACATCAATGCCAGTTGACTGCAATGTTTGAAAAATTAAGAGAAAATAACAATCTTGAAAGAGAGGATACAAAAATGTGGAATCTAAGAATGACAATTATATTGTAATTATTGAAGCTTTAGGGATAATACCAAATGACCAGCTTAAATACTATGGGCAAATACCAGGAAATTCAAGAGTGTCAGGACTACAAAATATTGTTTGCTTATGTACAGCCTACATCCTAAAAAAATCATGATGAAACTGAAAATATCTGTATTCTGAAATACTTCTAAATTGTAAATATTATAACAAACTTCTAACAAAATAATAATTCCCAGTATTTGGTCTTTTTTCTTGAAATATAACATTGCTACTCGTAAATAACAACCATAGTAAAATATCCAACTTGCCGTTACTTGAGGTCTCTGGGTGAGACTTGGAACAACTCATATAAAACAAAACAAAACCTAGGAAAAATGCTTAGTGGCATTTTGCCCATATCTACACTCGGAGTTCAAATTCCGCTGAGGTTGGCTTTGCCATTCAACCTTTTGGGGGTGCATTAAGTACCAGTTATGCACTGGAGTTGATGTAATCAACTAGTTCCCTCCCCCAAAATTTCTGGTCTGCTGCCTATAGTAGAAAGGATTATTATTATTATTATTATTATTATTATTATTATTATTATTATTATAATTATTATTATTATTATTATTATTATTATTATTATTATTATTATTATTAGAAAGGCAGAGAACTGGCAGAATCATTAGCATACTTGGCAAAATGCTTAGCAGCATTTCATTCATTTGCATGATCCTAGTTCAAATTCTGCTACGGTCAACTTTGCCTTTCATCCTTTCGGGGTCGATAAATGAAGTACCAGTGGAGTACTGGGGCTGATATAATTGACTAGTTCCCTCCCACCAAATTTCAGACCTTGTGCCTTTAGTAGAAAGGATTATAATTATTATTAGAGGGTAAGATGTTGGAAGCATTGGAAGAAATGCTTTGTGATATTATATCTGGGATTTTACATTCTGAGTTCAAATTCTGCCAGGAGCAAATTTTCTCTGTTGTACTTTTGGGGTTCATAAAATAAATTAACTAAACATAACATTAAGTAGTAGTCCAGTACTGAGGCTGATAATATCAGTCAGCACCTTCCCATCAAATGCACTGACCTTATAACTAAAATTTTGACACTCAAATTCTACCATTATTGATGTTACTATTATTAGTAATGTTGTAAACATTGTTGCTTTAATTTGACAATATTCATTATTACTGTCAGTTTACATCAGTATCAATAGTAATTTTAGCAATTTCCATTTAATATCACTAGTCATGTAATCATTAATATCATGATCATCATTACTATAATTAAAATTATTATTATTATTGTTTTTTGTATTATGAATATTATCATCATTATTATTATCATTGATATTGTTATCATTATTATTATTATTGATTTAATTTCATATATATTACTTGTAGTATATATGTAGTGGTATTTTTATAACTATTAATTAAGCTGACATGTCGGCAGAAACATTAACACTTGGCATAAAATGCCCGGAGGAGTTTCTCTCTGCTCCTACCATTCGGAGGTCATCTTTTCCTTTTGTTCTTTTGGGGCTGATAAAATAAAGAACTAGTCAAGTACTGTGGTCTGATGTAAGTGACTAACAGTTGCCTACTAAAATTGCAGCCCCTTGTGCCAGAATTTTAAAGAATTGTTTCATTAATGTTTTGTTTTTACATTTTACTTTTGTAATTTATTAATAAGAAAACCCTAACAATTAAGTCTACATTATATCTAAGACATAAATGTTTAGCTGTAGTTTGATTTATGACCTTACAGTTTAATAGTGGAGCATTAGACTAATATGTCCATTCTTAAATTTAAAAACATTATAATCCAGTGAAAAAAATCAGTGATTCTTTAATTTCCTTAAAAATTTATCAATAAGGGAATTATGTATTTTAGCTTGAATATGAATTGCCTTATCATTGGCTGTTTAATTTAATATATTATTCTTTTCCTTTCACTTTCTCCTCCCCTTTCTTGGCTACTTATACAACTATAGTCTCTGATTTTGGTGCAATGACTGAAGAAGATAATTTCTGCATAAAAGTTTGTTACTTAAACTCTTGAAACATATGTATTAAATGCATTCACAATATCTGTTTTGTGATTACTCTCCGCATATATATATATGCGTGTGTATTTATATGTATGTAGTTGTATGCATGCATTTATGTATGTATTTATATCCATGTATTTATGTATGTATGTATGTATGTATGTATGTATGAATGCATGATCAGACTGACTCCAAAAAGACTGGTGTTGGTCTCCATCAGTAAAACATGTTATTTAATGAAATAAACAAGATGCATACAGTGAGCCAGTTTTGCTAAGTAACAGGATGTAAAACTCTGCTGTCTCCTGTAACTGTCAACTCTCTTTTGAAGAATGATTATGTCCAAAATGTTGGATTCTCCATTCTCCATGCCAAGTTCATTGTATTCTTTTTGGCAATTTTACAATATATATATATACATACATACATACATACATACATACATACATACATACATACATACATATATATATATATATATATATATATATATATATATATATATATATATAACAATTTGAGGGAATATTATTTCTAACTTACAGGGAAAAATTCAATTTCATCATCATCATCATCATCATCATTTAACGTCCGCTTTCCATGCTAGCATGGGTTGGACGGTTCAACTGGGGTCTGGGGAGCCCGAAAGCTGCACCAGTCCAGTCAGATCTGGCAGTGTTTCTACAGCTGGATGCCCTTCCTAACGCCAACCACTCCGAGAGTGTAGTGGGTG
>NC_042998.1:105063647-105091147 GCF_006345805.1 Octopus sinensis | reverse complement strand
TGCTGGAATTGATGATACTGAGTAACCTCTTTCACCTAAAACTTGTTGGCAATGTTCCTAAATTAGAAATAATTATTTATCTAAAAAGAATATTTCAATTAATATTTTAATATAGATAGGAACTCTTTAATATTTGTAATATTAAATAGATTGCTTTGGGCAGCAAGCTGGTAGAATCATTAGCAGACTGGAAAAAAATGTGAAGTGGCATTATGTTTGTCTTTGCATTCTGAGCTCAAATTCTGACAATGTCGACTTTGCCTTTCATCCTTTTGGAGTCAGTAAAGTAAATACCAGTCAAGCACTGGGGTCAATGTAATCAATTTTCCCCCCTCCCCCGAAATTGCTGGCGTTGTGTCAAAATTTGAATCCAATATTAAATAATCTGGTAATTAAAGGACTAAATAAACCCATGTATATGCACATGCACACAACTGCACACACAAACACATACACTATGCAAAATGGTGTTGAATTCTTGATAAGTTCTTCACCAAGTTTTGTCGCCATTTTTTCGAAAGGAATCTGAACTTTAGAATTATGATATCCTTTACATTTACAGCTTAAGGTGCATTGAGTGGGAGTATTACATGCTTACACACTAGGGTTTTTTCAAAAAAATCTGATGAGTGATTTTGATATTAATTATGAAATCATTTCTGCTAAATTGTATGATGGACAATTGCATATTTTGGTCAACTTCATAATTTTTCAAACCACAAAACAGCTTACTTACATAAAATTGATTAAAGAACTGCATTAGCTAATAATGCAAATTTCAGCTAATTGAATAAGATCTTCCTTCTTTAGCTTAAAATAAGCATGTATTTGATATGAATAAGGTGATTCAGGAAGCTTTTATTTTCATAAGATAAAATTGCAGTAGTCAGTTTAAAACTGATGCCATAGGTATCTTAAACTTAGCATTCTCTTAAAACTATTCATATCTAAGATACTTTATAAAAATTAACTCCATTACTTGACTAACTCATTGTTTTATCCATACAGAAAAATGAAAGGCAAAATTGCTCTCAATGATATTTGAAGTCAGACTATAAAACAGCAATATTCAAATTATTTTCAGCATTTAAAAGAATTAAAGGTTAGTAAAGCTCAGAGTTTTGTGTATTTTTATCTTATGTTTTAGTGTGTAATAAAATCCTTTATTAAATAAAATCATGTAGATAAAATTTGTAGAAGCTAACTTTGTAAGAACAGATGCTATATTGTTTTTATGTGTTGCATTAGTCTGCAAACGTGTTGCAAATGTCTGCAAATGATTTGATTTAAGCTTTCTTAATTTTCATGACACTGGTTATTATTGAATAATCCAAAGTCATTACTGGGATGTATGAATCTTGCTAAATTGTGCAATTCAAGAATACCAAAGAGATTTGGAAAGATTAAAAGGAAATTGGACTGAAAAGTTCCTGTTGTACACACCTCTTTCCCAACCTCTACACTGATTCTTACCCCTCTAATTCTATACAAAATAATTCAAACAGTCTCTTGTTTTCAAATCTACAACCTACTGGAAATTTGCATTCTAGATATTGGCATACAGAAGTTCAGGTACCTCATCCATATCAATTTACTTGTTCATGAACTCCTACAAAATTATAGGTTAATATCAGTCTTTATATTATTCTGGATCACCATCATGACTATCATAAAAAATATTAGGTAAATCTATGAGATCTATCATCTTTAAATCTTAATAATTTGGTAAAATCATAAATAGAAATTATTGTAAGATTTGTGAAATATACACATATGTGGAGTGTTAGAAAAAGAAAATTTACATGCTGCATAAGGTGTGCATAGAGAAAACAAGTTCAAAATTTACTGAAACATATATATATAGTGAATATACCTTCTAGTAGGTAAAAGGTTTGAAAAATATTTTAATAACTATATCGATGGAAACCATCTATACTCTGCCAACATAAGCTGGACAAACATGATGGATCAATCAAGAATATTGGTATGTAAATTGTACAAACCTCCTAGAGAGACACAATATTATGACAGTTGGCTGAATCAATCATCATATAAGAGTACAAACATAAATATTAATTGTAAATCAAACTTTTGGTCGAACAAGTGAAATCTTAATTGATTAAAAAATCCTTTTGCTCTCTTCATTAAGTATGTCAACTCCCAATTAAATATACATTCTTCATTCAAAAGGAAATTCTCCTCAATCATCCTCTTTATTTGTCTAATCAGTGAACTTTTTCTTATCTTAAAATCTTCCTTCTCTCATTTCACTTTGGATCTGATAAGTTCAGGTTAGACTATATTTAGTTGGCATGGTCTAATAAGACTGAAACATATACAAAGCTGTTGTCCTTAAATTTCTTCAAAAGTATTATCATGAAAGCTAATGATTTGTTTTTCACAACAGGTGCAGTCTTAATTAAAAAAAAAAAATCTTACGGCTCACTTCTAAAATATTTTAGAGCCCACTTAACTACTGCTTTCAAAATGGAGGAAAAATAGAACTATAATGATTTCCCCCATTATTGGTGATGTTACATCAAGTGAGAGAGATTATGTTCCTTTTGATAATTTACTTTGGAATAGATTATAACAACTCCTTTTTTATATTTCTTTATATATCCTTGCAAATAATAACTCATAAAGCAGGCTTCTATTGAAAGCAATCACAATCAATGATCTCTCATATTAAAAGAAGCAGATGCAAAAAAACTATAACTCATGAGGAGTAATTGGGTTTGTCTGGGCAATTCTAGGCTGCAGGCAATTTTACATTTAGAATATCTCAAAATTATTTCAAAAACTGAGTTTGCACTTTTTTGTTCCACTAAAAATGTAGTTGTATTTAAAATATTCAAAGAAGTATTAAAAAGTAACTTTAACTGAGATATCTTTTTTCTGGTAAATTTCATTATTTTCATTTAGAGTATGAAATAGTTTTGCTTTCCTCTTTTTGTTTTATTTCTGTTTTATGGTTTTTCCAGAATTGATAAACAAAGAGTAAAATTCAACATGAAATTTATCTGCAAGATATAACTTGTACTGTATTAGCATTTCTATGTGTGTGTGTGAGTGTTGAGGACGAACGAAAAAAACACTAATATATTTTGAAATGTTGTCATAACACAGTTCACTAAACTGAAAATTAATTTGGCTTCTATATAGCAAAAACATAGTAAAATGTGTCAACTTCACATCATTCATGGTAAAAGTGCACTTCTTAAATGATCTATTGTCTATAAGTTTTAATGTTTACAACACAACTAACTGCTGTGTTGTACAATCATTATCTTCTTTATCTAAGTGTATTTCTTTTTATTTGTATCTTTTAAATGTTTCAATCATTAGACTGTGACCATGCTGGGGCACAGCCTTGAGGAATTATAGCCGAATGAATCATCTCCAGGACTTATTTTTCAAAGCTTGGTACTTATTTTATCTGTCTTTTTTGCTGAACCACTAGGTTACAGGGACATAAACACACTGACATTAGTTGTCAAGTGGTGGTAGGGGACCTTCACAGACACACATACATACATACGACAGGCTTCTTTCAGTTTCCATCAACCAAATCCACTCACAAGGCTTTAATCAGCTGAAGGCTATAGTAGAAGACACTTGCTCAAGGTGCCACATCATGGGACTGAATTTGGAACAATGTGGTTGGGAAGTAAACTTCTTAATACACAGCCATACCTATCAGAAATTTGCTTGTATCTGTTGCATGTATGGCTTGTTCAGAATATTTGCATATGTAAGGCAGTGAGCTGGCAGAAACATTAGCATGCTGGGCGAACTGCTTAGCAGTAGTTGGTCTGTTTTTATATTCTGAATTCAAATTCCACCATGGTCGACTTTGCCTTTCATCCATTAGGAGTTGATAAATTAAGCACCAGTTGCATACTAAGGTGGATCTAATCAACTAGCCCCCTCCCCAAAACTTTCGAGCCTTGTGCCTAGAGTAGAAAAGAATATTTACTTATGTATCCATCTAACTCTGAATTTTTTCTTTACCCAGGGCATAAAAACCCTGGTTATAAAATGGTATTTAAAGTTTATGATAACGATTTTGTTCAATAACTAGATATCTATTTTCTAAACAGTTACATAGATACTAGTTAAACTATTATATTGTTTACTTCACTTCATATGGTATCAAAAAGTTCCCAGACTTGTTATGTTTAATAAAAACAACTTATTTACCTAAGTTTTAACATTATCTCCTTTGAAACAGTCACCTTATGCAACAACACACAAATCCCAGCATTCTTACCACTTTTGGAATCTGGCCTGGAAGTTATTCTGCGATTCAGGTCTGGATCTTAATAGTGGTGTTAAAATGGTAACCTTTGAGCTGCATTTTCAACTTGGGGAAGAAATGGAAGTCTGCAGGTGCTAAATCTAGTGAATAGGAAGGTGCAGAAGTGATACCATGTTGTTTTTGGCCAGAAACTCACGAGTGAGATGAGCTGAGTGACAGGGTGCATTGTCATCAGGAAGAATCCAGTAGTTCTCGCTCCACAAATCCAGTCATTTTTCTGAATGTCCTCCCTTTAATACTTCAAAGCATCACAGTAGAACTCTTGATTGATGGTCTGGCCCCGGGGGATGAATTCTCTATGCACAATACCACATTTCTGAGAGGGACACTTGTCAGAGGTCTTCCAGATCACTAATTGTCTTCTGCTTTTGCCACTTGCCACTTGAAACATTGCATACAACCCATTACCTTTTTGTTGTAAGCTTGCTGAAACATGCTCAATGTCTCTGTAGCAGACTTCTCAAGTTTAATGCAAAATTTCATTTTGGCTCTTTGTTCCTGTCCTTGACAAAATCACAGACTACAGCATACAAGTGATCACAAAAACACAAATTTCACAACCTGTGAATGTTGCTTAGCACACTCCCACATGAAGGTTGTTGCTAGCTCTCACTGTGCATGCAGCTATGAGTTGCCATTTACTGGTATGCTACAGAATCGGTCTGAGAACTTTTTGATAATACCTCGTACTGGAAATAGTTGCCTAACTTGAGAATGAAGGGAGAAGTGTTTCCAAGGTTACTATGATCTTCATTTTTCTATTTTGGTCTTAACAAACTTGAAAGCTTCAAGTAAAGTAATGCAGCTCTACTAAAAATTACAGCTCATTGAAACATAAAGGAGGAGCCTGTTTGTGGCTCTTCAACCTGCAAGAATATAGCAGTCACATCTTCAAATTATACTATGTTCAAAATGAAAGGATTTACTATACAACAGAGACTTCATCAGGAAAGAAGCTTTGGGATAATCCCGGCAAAAATGATTTTTGATCATGGGTCTGCTTGATCAGAGCTGATCAGGGGATGGGCATGATGACAACAGCAACAACCATGGCATACCTTCATTAATTCATTCAAAATACAGTTTAAAATTACAATAGAAACAGATCTTTATGGGTTCTATATTTTCAAACAATATTTGACAATGCCATCTTAGATATATGTTTCATATGTTTTACCTTCACATTTCCTGCAAAATATCCTGACTTCAAGTTAATCTTGTATAATTGTCTGCTTAAGACTAATTCATATTCTGTAATCAAAGCCATTTCCTTCAAAGTTGGATTTTGTTTTTGTGATAGTCTTCTAAATATTGCATATATATTATGCTAAAAAGTGTTTCTATATTCTCCATAGAAAAGTACATTTTTTTAATATTTCATCAAATTAAGAACTTCCAAGTTAGTTACATAAATTTTTCTTTGAGACCTAGAATTTCTTTCTGAGTAATGCACTGACACAACCTGAAGCAAGCATTATTGTTTTTCACATTCTATTGATTATCAGTATAAAAACATTTAACTGATGCAAGTCATTGACAGTATTATACTGATAACTACATCATTTCAGAAAATACATGAACAAAACCTTAAAAAAAATAATAAAATCAACATTTTACAAAGCAAAATACCATTACTTTCATTTACAATAATGTCTAGTAGGAGGCAATACACACATCACTTACCACATTCTGCAAAACAACATGCTTAATTTGCTCAACAAATTCAACACATATTTTTAGCTACTCTAATTTTCTGGACGCATAACCTATTTTCACGTGTAATGTATTTCTATGTGCAATCATGGATATTTGAAGAGAAAATATTGAAGAATTCATGAAAATAGCAGGCAGTACATTGTCAATCGATACTTTCACTTGTTTTGGCTTCTTTGCACTTACTAAACTTTAATCTAGTTTTTCTGGTAGTGTTTGATTCCATTACAACGTAATTTATTCCACTGCCTTGTTGAATATTTTTCATGATTTGCATGCTGTCAGTGGATGAACTTTCTGATTGAACAGCGTCTTTAAGTAGTCAGTCGCCCATGCATATCATTATTTTCCTCAGTAGAATCAAAACTAACTTCGTCTTCTGCACTTAGAGGCATACTAAACAGAAATTAAGAACTCTGTAGCAGCCCTTCATCTCAGTTTCAACCAGATCATAGAACAGAAAAACTGAATGAAAATGTTTGGAGTACAACTGATGCATGATCATGTTCAAGTGCAAACTAGGAAAACTTTGGTTACAATACATACTTTAAACATCTCAGTTTATCTAAAGTAAATTATAATTAGTGCATTTATAATCAGTAAATTATAATCTCACTTCTTCAATATACACCTATATTTTGGGGCATCTTATTTTGTGCTTGTTTATTTCCAACCTTTCATGAAAAACATATCTGGCCATGGCAAAATATTATCTTGCTTGGAAACAAGTGAAGGTTGGCAACAAGGAGGGCATCAAGCCATAGAAAGTTTGCCTCAACAAATTCTGTCCAACGTATGCAAGCATGAAAATGTGAACATCATATTGAGGATAATGATGTTTATATAGACACACATTGAGACAATCAGAAAGAAGTATTAGGATAATGTATAGCATCAACATATTTATTTATTCTTTTTTTTCTTTTTCTTTATTATTTGTTTCAGTCATTTGACTGTGGCCATGCTGGAGCACTGCCTTTAGTCAAACAAATCGACCCCAGGACTTATTCTTTGTAAGCCTAGTACTTATTCTATTGTTCTCTTTTGCCGAACCGCTAACTTATGGGGATGTAAACACACCAACATCGGTTGCCAAGTGATGGTGGGGGAACAAACACAGACACACAAACATATATATATATATATATATATATATATATATATTTATATATACAATGGGCTTCTTTCAGTTTCTGCCTACGAAATCCACTCACAAGGCTTTGGTCAGCCCAAGGCTCTAGTAGAAGACAGTTGCCCAAGGTGCCATGCAGTGGGACTGAACCCAGAACCATGTATTTGGTAAGCAAGCTACTTACCCGACAGCTACTCCTGTGCCTATCAAAAAAGACTCAAAAGTTCTTTCTGATCTAGAGGCTCATTAGGCTAGTTTCTAGGATTCTGTGGTATATATATATCTCCCCTACATTGGACATGATGCTAGTCTGTCCCAAGGTTACTCATTTACAGCTGAGTGAACTGGAGCAATGTGAAATGAAGTGTATCACTCAAGAACACAACACGTTGCCCAGTCCAGGAATCAAAATCACAATCTTATAATCATGAATGTGGCACCCTAACTACTAGGTCATGCACATCCACATGTATATATGCATCTAGATATCTATAATATGCATAAGAAGCTGCTGCCCATCATGGAAACTTCAGAGTCTACTTATACATGTGTGCAAGAATGTTTGTATAGCAGCAAGTGGTGCAAGCATAGTAAGGTAGACATTAAAATGATGATGATGATGATGATGAGGAGGAGGAGGAGGAGGAGGGGGAAGATGACGACGTTGATGATGATCCACACACACACACACATACACAAGCACATGAAGGACACAGAGGAAATAGATTTTAATCAAATGCCCAGAAGGATTTTTAGAGGTAGCAGATAATTTCTGCAATGTAATTGCCCCAATTAGCAGCAGCAGAGGTTGTTCTGAAAGCATAGTTACAAGAATATGAGCCAGCTGGAGAAAGTTCAAAGACTTATTACTGCTACCAGTAACAAAAGTGAATGGCAGGTTATATGATGTGGGTTGTGAATATAGAAAATGTTGAGGACATCTGAAGACTTGAAAGAAATGAAGCAAGCAAGCTTTGCTGGATGTGCAATGTCAGTGAGAACATATGACAAAGTGCAAATACATTGAGTGTCAGATGTAGTGTGCTAGAAAGAAAATTTTGCTGGTATAGTTATGGATGAGAACAGCTTCATTAAGATGAGCTGATTACAGAATGTGGATAGAACTTGTGAAAGAGAGAGACCCAAGAAAAAAAGAGATGATGTAGTGACCTTAAATTTCCATATTCTTCATCTCCGTATTTTTCCACATACATTGAAAAATAGATAGTGTAAATATCAATAAGTATAAGGGGGGGGGGGGGAATTCCGAGGTTTCCACCCGAACCCATTTTTCGGACCACAAAAAGGGTTTTGTAGCATATTAGGAGGCCAGGGTGGTTGACTCCTTTTTTTCTTAGTGAAAATCGCACAAATGTTAATCTAAAAATTTAATATAAAACCTGTTTTCTAATTCATTGCTGTTTATGAAATTCTCTGTACGTAATTTTGTTTCCTTGGTGGTCAAGGCAAATGATGATTGACAAAGCAACAGAGGCCTAATGCTGACTTTGGATACAATGACCTGATCTACAATAATGTGCTGATTGAAATCGAGGATGCCCTGCTCTAAATGGGTGGTGCAGTGTTGAACACATTCAGTTTGCCATCCTCATTGTGACAGGACATTAACACACTTCCACCAAAGTTACTTCTGGAGTTGTCGTATGATGCTGATGGCCTTGCGGAGTACCTGAGAGTAAATGAACCAAAATTACTCCCTGATCAGAGGCTGGTGTACGAAACTGTCGTCAGTGCCGTTGAAAAACAAGCAGGCGGCATTTTTTTCCTCGGTGCTGCTAGAGGTACCAGCAAATCCTTTGTAACTCAACTAATACTTGCTAAGATTCGGCACAAGAAAGTGAAAGAACCAGCCTGGCCACCAAAAACGTAGCTGTCAGTGCTATCAACGACCAGCTTATAAGCCGAAATCCAGGTGAGGAGCACATCTACAAATCGATTGACTGGACCTCTCACCCCAAAGATATTGTCAATTACCCTATCGAGTTTCTCAACTCATTGGAGCCAGCAGGGCTTCCACCTCACATTCTTAGGCTAAGGGTTGGATGCCCAATTATGTTAATCAGAAACTTGCTTCCACCAAAACAGTGCAACGGGACACGCTTAGTAATCAAGTCCCTGGTGCCCCATTTGATTGAGGCCACCATTGTTACAGGGTGCAGGAGGGGTGAAAATGTTTTCATTTCAAGGATGCAGTTTTAACCCTCAGGGTCAGACATGTCGTTTAACTTCCGTAGATTGCAGTTCCTAGTGAGACCATGCTTTGCCATGTCCATCAACAAATCCCAAGGCCAAACACTAGCAGTAGCAGGCATCCATTTGGAGTTTTCCATTCAATCAGGATAAAAAATTGATAAACCAATTCCTTATAAGAATTCTCACTAAAATTAGCTACACCCCATTTTCAACCATAACTTTATTACCAATTTTGACATATTTTGCTCAAACTTGATGCCAGCATTACTTAGGACTCATGGGATCTTTGAATGCTTTAAGTTCTCAAAAAAAAAACACAAAAAAAAACAGTTGATAAGTGAAAATAATTGATAAACCGATTCCTTATGGGATTTCCCAATCAAATTGCCTGCAACCCATTTTCAGCCAAACGTTTACTAATTTCAACAGATTTCACTCAAATTTAATGTTGGTGTCACTTATTTTGGTTTGAAATAAAGCACTTGATCACTTAATAATCTTAACCTAATACCCGGGCAGCGCCGGGCTATACTGCTAGTTTATGTAATATAATGTTTCTATAGCAATGCTGTCTAAATAAGAAGAAGAATAGTGTACATTGTAATTTTGGGAGACCTTAAAGACTAGTTTCAGTAAGACAGGAAGTTATCTCCAATCTGGGAATCTGGTCAAGTGTGTATATTCATTGCAGGAATGAAATACCTTCAGCATTTCCTCTGGCTCTTTACTTCCCGAGTTCAAATTCCATTATGGTCAACTTTGTCTTTCATCCTTTCTGAGTTGATAAAATATGTATCTGTTGAGTACTGCTATTGGCTATCCCCCTCCTCTAAAATTTCAGGCCTTGCACCTATAATAGGCAAGATTCTTATCACTTGACTCATCAATTGTGACCTGCAGTTAGACAACAGCACATGACTGCAGGAAATAATTTTGCTGAATTCTACAAAGTCTGTATTATATTCTTAATTTTATTCATTTACTGATATCCCGACTTAAATATTCTATGTTCTTACTCTAGTGGGATTTTCAAAACCAAAATAAGACTTTGCTACTGAACTATCTACATTCCATTGCAGATGCCTGTCACAAACACACACATATATATATAAACATACATATATGTACATATATACATACATACATGCATGCATACATACATACACACATATATATATATATATATATACACACATATATGTGTGTGTATGTATATAGGAAAACATAATATATGCATATATATATACACACACACACACACACACACACACACACACAATATATATATATATATATACTGCATTATACATATATGTGTATATACACACATATATATACACACATGCACACAAACTCACACGTATACATGCACATTACAGCCACCTGTCAACTTATTGCTGTGAAGCAGAAATATCACCTCTTGTAACATCAATGATGTCTGAAACATAAACAAACCATAAAAAAAACACAAGACAATATTTTATAAAATTAAATTAAA
Organism: Octopus sinensis; assembly: GCF_006345805.1. Taxonomy (NCBI): domain Eukaryota; kingdom Metazoa; phylum Mollusca; class Cephalopoda; order Octopoda; family Octopodidae; genus Octopus; species Octopus sinensis. Next base: position 105,080,269 of record NC_042998.1, on the reverse strand, counting down.
ATATCTCGACTCAGCAAGAAATAAGAAAGTTTCAATAAATATATTTCATCTGAATCTAAAGAAATATTGGAAATAACAAGAATTTTTAGTTTCTTAAATTTGTATCATATTTTAAAATGTATTTTTGTCCTTTTTCCAAAATTATATGCTGCAGGACTCATTGCAAACATATATAGGGAAAAAGTGTATCAGATTCTACAAATAAAGGAAAAACAAACTAATGTTCTTAATATAGATATTTATACATCTTATTTAGTTGTTTGGTTAATAATTTTGATATTAGTTTGTCTATTTCTAAAAGAGTTTTAAATGTGTGATTACTATACTTAGTTCCCTACTGAAAAGAAGAAAGTTAAAAAATAAAACAAAATAAAACAAAATGAAATAATCTGCTACTTTTACATTATTTTATTTATTGTATTGTTCTGTTTACCAAGATTTTCTTATCCTAGACTAAGCAATGTATGAAAAGAAGGAAGTTATATATGAAAGAAAAATAAAAAACAAAGACAATTACAGTATTACAGTATCATATTCAGAAGAGTATGCAAGTTTTGAAGATGATTTTTATTGGAAAACAACAAAACAAGGTTTTCAGTGATGGTATAGAAGGGTTCATGGATATAAGTTTCAGGCTGAAACAGTTCAATTAACATGAGAAAAGAAAAAAGGAAGCACCACCAGAGTTGAGATAACATAAGATAAGGAGATGCATGGAAGCATGGTAATGTGTGAAACAGAATTTATTTTGAACAATCATTATATATGCACACACATAAAAATGAACTCCATGATGCTAACAAACTTTGTCTGGAAAATGAGTGACCAGAACATCACTTAAAGTATTAATTGGAAATTTATCACAAGATGAAAGTCATGTATAAATGTATGAGTGTATGTATGTAAGTAAGGGCGGAGGAACTCTTGAGTGTCAACGGCCATCCAATAAATGTCTTAAGGCTGTATCATGCGCGGGGACATAGAAATAATCGGACTTAATACCCGATCGCGTGGTTAAACCATTGGGAGTGAAGGACTCCTAGCCTTTGTTAGGGCATCCTTCTAGGAGAAGGTAACTCAGGTAACTGGGATAACTCCGACATAAAACCTGTGGCTCAGTGGTTACTGATGATGTTGACTTGTTCTTCTTTTTGGATTATGGCTGCTGTTGCTTAGTGAGTGGGATTGACTCGGTGCACAGCCTTTCCTCACTTTAAAAAAATCTTCTTGCACAGGCATTGCACAATAACAACATTGATTAAGCTTCGTGCAATGGCCATACTTGATAACAAGGGGGCAGCCACCATGTATGTATATATGTATATGCATAGTGTGTGGTGTGTGTGTGTGTGCATGTGTTCACGTGCGCACATGCACACATGCACACACACACACTAGACTGGGCATTAACTTTATGCTTTAGAGTGTGCTTCTTTTTTGAATATATGATACATGATAAATATATATATATATATATATATATAGATAGATAGATAGATAGATAGATAGATAGATAGATAGATAGATAGATAGATAGATAGATAGATAGATAGATAGATAGATAGAAAAATATAGATATAGATATGATATAAAGAAAATGGAGAGAGTGAACACAGAAAATATTAATTTATTTATTTAATAGTCAATTTCATGTTGCCTACACATGTTTCCATTTCTCACCTTCATTCATATTTTACGATTAAAATTGCATTATGAATCTAAAAAGTAAAAATCAAAATATTATCGACAAAGGATAATTCTAATAATAAGAACTATATACATAAAACAAGATACAAACAAAAATTAAAATACTATGGACCTAACATAAATTTTAATAATAACTCTACACAAAATGGACTTCACAATAAGATTAAAATACAGGAAAATAAACATAAGGATAAAAGGATTACAGATGGAATTTCATATAAAATAGATAAGAATAATATAAAAATATAAACACCAAGAAACAAATAGAAAGCATAAATAACCCAAACACACATATAACAAGGATAGAAACAATGAGGAACTAATAAGATCTAAAGGCAATAGAATAGAATGAAGGCCAAAAACAGAACACTATGATAATGAAAGTTGTGACTACTTCAATAAAAGCCTAAATAGGAAAGGAAATAACAAAAAGGGTAGAAGTTGGGAACCTAAATGGTAATATTCATAACAATTCTGTAAAACATTACACTCCATGTGTAAATGTAATTAACCCCCAGAAAAATTACTCTAAAAAGAATTACTATGAAAATAATATAGTATAGTTCATAATACCATATCCAAAACAAATTAGAACCAATATAAAGAAATTATTTTATAAAGCTGTCTCTAAAATTTTTTCAAAGGAAAACAAATATCACAAAATAATAAACTCACACAAATTAAGGGCAGGTTTCTGCATCTCAAAAATATTGAACAAATTATATCTGCACAAAATACTAAGAAATTAAATGATTTCTACAAATGGCGGTGCCCCAGCATGGCCACAGCTCATGAGCTGAAACTAGAATCAATCAATCAATAGAAGTAAAGAAAATACAAATGATTTACTTATTGGCCAAAATGATGAGGAACATAACAATAGTATGAAATACACAAGTAAAGGAAGGGAGGTAACCTTTAAGGACTCCCCACTAAGACCAAAAAATATAAACTTGCAGTCAACAAAAAGAAGAATAAATAAACGTAATAATAACAAAAATGATAATAAAAACATTAATGAAAATTATTTAAATATATGTACTTATAGTAGCAACAAAGGAACATAAAATAAGTTACAATATAAATATTAAGGTAGATAAGAAAAGGAAACAAGAAGATAAGTCCTTAGTTAAAACTCATAGCACAGGAAATAAGCATTACGAAAATTACCCTGAAATGGGAGAAATAGGCACAGCGAAAATAGCCCTGGAAACGGGAAAATAGGAAACTGTGAAAGATCCAGATAATAAAACCTGTGATTGTGCCAATAAAAATTCAAATAAATGTCCATTAAGAAATTTTGTAGAGAACAGAGTATATAGGTATAAAGTATATAGGTATAAAGTAATGACTGAGGGGTAGGATTACTACTATATAGGCTCCATAGAAAATTATATAAAAAGCAGGATAGCCACCCATGAAAGCATTTTTAGAGATAAGAGAAAAGAAGCTAGCACTGGTTTAAATGGATTAATTTAGGCAATTAAGGACAAAAATAAGGACTATTTGCTGAAGTGGGAAGTAATTAGCCGGACAAAATCTTATAACATTGGAAGAAAAAGGTAACTTTTGTGTAGAGGAAATTTTCCAGATCATTACATCCAAGCACAAATTAATCAACAATAAGAGAGAAAGAGGGTTTTGCTGTCCACACAGGATTAAATATACATTTAATGAATTCAAATAAATAATTAGACATTATTAGAATGGATATACGTCTAGTAAATACAAATAAATATAATTAAATAGACATATTTATGAATAAATCAATATCTAGAACTAATGATTATATAATATTAATCAAATAGAAAGATACACATTGAAACCCTTACTAACAGATGATGTGAGTGGCTGTGTGGTAAGTAGCATCGGCGCATGAGTGGCTGTGTGTTAAGTAGTTTGCTTACCAACCACATGGTTCCGGGTTCAGTCCCACTGCGTGGCACCTTGGGCAAGTGTCTTCTATAGCCTCAGGCCGACCAAAGCCTTGTGAGTGGATTTGGTAGATGGAAACTGAAAGAAGCCCGTCATATATATATGTATATATATATGTGTGTGTTTGTGTGTGTGTGTGTGTTTGTGTCACCCCAACATCGCTTGACATGCGATGCTGGTGTGTTTACCTCCCCGTAATTTAGTGCTTCAGCAAAAGAGACCGATAGAATAAGTACTAGGCTTACAAAGAATAAGTCCTGGGGTCGATTTACTCGACTAAAAGGTCATGCTCCAGTATAGGTGCAGTCAAATGACTGAAACAAGAAAAAGAATAAAAGAACTATATTAGATAGATGAAGGATAAAGAGTTTGTTATATTCACAAGGAAAAGAAATATATTTATATATATATATTTAATAAATTTTAAATTATATTTAAATAAATATTCTGTGAATAATAAAATTAAAATAAACATAGGAACAAATCTTAAAGTGAAATGCATTCACACCTTTCAGAATAATCTAACTCATGCATGTAACCCATTGAAATATATAAAAATCTATTTAACTAAATATATATATAATAACCAAAACTATCAACAAATAAGACTAATACATCTAAATAAAAAAAATTGTAATAAAAATCAAATAAGTAGAAGTTAAATAAATGTATTGATTTTGATACTTACTAATATATATATTTTTATTTTTTATTCTTTTGACAAGTAAGTAGGCATAAGAGTGGCAGCTAGCCTCTGAAAAACTGATCTAAATTCCATTAAGAATGAATAGCAATATGACATAGTTTATTAGGACTGCAACTAGAAATTGTCCACTGTGGTCGTATTTATTTTTAGAATGGAATCCAAAGACAAACATGTTCATACACACACACACACACACCACACACACACACACATGCTGCTATTCAGTATGTAAGGAACCTTCCATTCTTCAAGATGTAAATGAATATATGTCAATTTTGCTCTGAAGAGATGTTTAGTTTTTAAATTCATAATGCAATTTTGATTGCAAAATATGAAGGAAGATGAGAAATTGAAACGTGCATAGGTAACATGAAATTGAGTATTATATAAATAACTTGATTTTTTCTGTGTTCACACTCTCCATTTTCTTTATACTATATTATTAAAATTCTGTCCTCCTATATCAGATACATGAAAACATCTATAACAACAACTAGAACTTCATAAGTGTTAAGCACTGATGTTGAAGAAAAACCTGCAATAAACCTTCAATAAACACAAATTATCAAATTTCGGGAAAATGAATCGATATGGAGCTAAATTGGTGTATGCATGGATGTAATACATCCCTGCTGAAAGAAGAACCTCTTTCCATTCAAAACTTATATACAGGGTGCGATAGGTAAATTGTCGCCATTTTGTATTTTTAATTTCACCCATGCACATTGTTTGTTTATGATTTTTGTCAGCTACACAGTATTGGGCACCATCTGTGAGAAAAACAACACCATGACACAATTGACTCTGCTAGAAATTTGGAAACGACATGCTGTATGACTTGGCCACAAGTTCCAATATGAACAGATGGTGAACACACAGAACATGTACCAAAACATTACCAAGAGTGATAAAAATGAAACATTCAATCAATATCATGGTGTTTAGAATGATCACTAGTGATGGTGACATTATGCCTCCATTCGTTTTCCCACACGGCCTCACACTCAGCACAGAGGCCTAAATTAAGTGCCTGGAGGAGGTAGCGCTGCCCTGGGTCAAGAGAGTAGCTGCTGGAAGACCCTATATCTGGCAACAGGACTCTGCACCATGCCACAGAAGCAGGAGAACCCAGTCATGGCTGTCAGATAATATCTGTGACCGCATCAACCCTAACATCTGGCCACCTAACTCCTTAGACTGCAACCCCCTTGATTATTATGTGTGGGGCACAGTTGAGTGAGAGACCAACAAAACTCCTTGTAACACTAAAGATAAACTGAAGGCAAGGATTATGGCAGCATTCACCAACTTAAGCAGGGAGGCCATCCAGGAGAGTTGCAGAAAATTCTGAAGTCAATTGGAGGCCATGGTTGAAGCCAATGGCGATTTTATTGAATAAATTTACTGCTTAGTATTTCAAGACATTTTTATGTAATTTTCGTAAATATATCTGTTAAAATGAGCTGTTAGTGCTACTTTCATTTTTTCATTATTTAGATGACAGTTTATTCCCCGCACCCTGTAATATATATATATATATATATATATATACCATACATACATATATATATATATTATATATATATATATATATATAATATATATATATATATATATATATATACATATATATATGTATATTGGCGATTTTCTTTCACCATCTTCCCTTCCTGGACCTTTCATTTTTCTATGTTTCTGACGAAGAGCTCTGCTCAAAACGTTAAATCCTCTTTCTTTCTTTCCTTTCTTGAGTGTCCAATAACACTATACTTGTTCCACGTCCTCGTGTTGTTGTGTTTTCTCTTTGTTTTCATGTATATATATATATATATATATATATATATATATATATATATATATAATATATAATATATATATATATTGTATATATATATGTATGATATATATATATATATATTATATGTATATATATATATGTATACATATATGTATATATATATATATATATATATATAATATAATATGTATATATATATAGAATATATGTATATATATATATAATTTATATTATATTATATGTATGTATAATAATAGACATACATACATATATATATACTATATATATATATATATATATTAGATAATATATATATAAGATATATTTTATATATATATTGAGTATGAGAGCAAAAGAGAGATCACTTCTTTTTGCTTCTGTTCTGGCAGTGATCTCCTATTTAATGCATGTTGCACTATTATTTTAGGGTTGTCTTTTTGTTTTATGTTAACTGTAATCAAGTGAAGTTTTATCTTTATCATGAAAAACTCTTTCATCTAATTTTGTCTTAAGTATTATTTTTTCTGTCTTAGCTTCTAGTCGACGTTATCCAACCTTTCCTGTCCTTGTTTTACTTTTCTGTATCCCACTCACTAAAACTCGAATATTTTGTGTCTCATCTCCACTGCCTTTATGGCTTAACAAGCATAACCAAACGTTTTTAGTGCCTCTAAAGTAAGCAATTCTGTGTGAAGTGTTGAAACTGCTACTATCATTAGTGAGACAATTAATGTAAGCTAAATTTTCATTTATATTCCTTGTATAATTTTTCATCTATTTTCATCATGTGTGCTTTTTCCTTACACACATGCACGCATGCGCACACATATACATGCACACAACACACAAATGCACGTGCACACACACACATATGCACACGCATTCACACACATGCACATGCATTCACACACATGTGCACACTGACACACATACACACACAAATGTATATCTACATGTGCATTTTGCACAATTCCTCCGCTTTGGAAACCAGATGCAAAATATGATGATATATGCTTACAAACATACATCTATATACATCAATCAATCTTTCATCCATCCATCCATCCATCCATCTACACACACACACATACACACACACACACACACAATCACACATATATATATATATATATATATATATATATATATAAGAGATAATGGTGTCATTGCTTATAAACTCTATATCTGGATGGACACATATTAAACTCTGTTAGACTTTTGGATTTTACTCAAAGGATATTGGAATATTACTCGTATATACCATTATGTCAATAAAACGGATTTACAAATTCAATAACCATACAAATCTTACATCTATTTTCTTTCCTCCACCTCACTCTCTATTTGTATCACATCAAAACTAACTATGACTTAATTTTTCCTCTCACACCATCTCCGGTGAAGGGATATTATCAATTAATATCCTAGAAACAGCTGTAAGACCTTCTATTTATAAATGCTCTAATATCTATACAGTTTTGGTTTTTTATCTCATTATGCAAAAAATTCGTATATATATATATATATATACACATACAATCAAAGAGATCATAATGAAGAATGGAGAAGTTTATATAACTTCAAAATTTATTTAACAAAGTACCTTTTTCATTAAATTCTATTCCCTGAAGTAGTTCTTCTGGATAAGTATCGTAATGTCATTTGATGTAGCAATTACATGCATTTAGTTGATCTATATTAAACTAATTGCCATACACATTCATCTAAACATTGGTATTCTTATGTAGCTTTATTCAAGACCTTTTATCATAAGAGATGTTACCCATATGGATAGTTGAAGTGAAATGAAGATTCAAGTATTAGATATTATATACTTGAATCTTCAGTTTGCTTCAAAGGACAATTGGACACTTATCCATCTTAAACAAATGTCAGAATGGAATCTGATGAAAAAAACTACTTTAATTAGTAAATTCTGAAGCTGTATAATTCTCCATTTCACTTTGTGACACTTTGATTATATACTCTGTATGGTGTATGAAATCCTATCGAGTGAAGTACAGTTTAATTGTTTATCTTAAACAATTCTGAATGTTAGCTATCATTTGATGTGGTAAGCCATATCTGGATTGTGTCAGAGTGCTCATAAGGCACCTGCACAGGTTTCAAATCCCTACTACTTTGCATTATATATATATATATATATATATATATATATATATATATATATAAATATATATTTATATATATATATCTTTTAGCTTTATTTGTTTCAGTTATTAGACTAAGACCATGCTAGGGCACTGCATTGAATTTTAATTCGAATGAATCAACCCCAGTACTTCTTTTCTAAGTGTGGGACTTATTCTATCAGTCACTTTTGCTGAACTGCTAAGTTATGGGGATGCAAGCACATAAATACTAGTTGTCAAGCAGTGGTGGTGGGATAAACACAGGCAGAAGGACACATTCACACACACACACACACACACACACACCACACACACACACCACACACACACACACACACACACACACACACACATACACACACATATTTATATTCAACAAATTTCTTTCAGTTTCCATCTACCAAATCCACTCACAAGGCTTTAGTTGACCTGTGACTATAGTAGAAAATACTTGTCCAAGGTGCAATGGGACTGAAACTGGAATCATGTGGTCGGGAAGCAAGCTTCTTACCACACAGCTACACCTGCACCTACTTCAAAAAATTTATATATATATATGTCTGTGTGTGGTTAGCATACAAACAAACGAATGTTATTTGCATATATATGCATAGATGTGTGTGTGTGCATGTGTGTACACATATATGCACATGTACACACACACAAACACACACACACACACACACACACACACACATACACACACACATATATGAAAAGGATAAATAGGTACAAATTCCAGAGTTGTCAAAATATGAATATGCAAATTTATACACACATATGTGTATATGCACCTATACACGTGAGTATTTACACATATGCCATATAAGTATACAAAAAGTAAACCTTATAAGTATACAAAATGTATGTCTTATAAGTATACAAAAAGTACTTAAATATATGCGCATATATAATTAAATATACTCTTATGACTACATACGCTTTAGGTTAACATACACACACACACACACACATATTTATGTATCTCCTCATTTCTATGTAACTTTGTATGTAGATACAAATATGTAAAGTGTCAGTGCAAGAAAGGTAATACTGTCTATGCTATAGATTTAACAAGAACAGGAGCAACAATAATGATAGTCGTAAGTCTACAACAATAATTCCTTAGACAATAATGTTGATTCTGTACCAATATTGAAAAGATTCAATAACAGTACAGAATCAATAGGTGTGTATTTTTAGTTCTTTACTGAACAATACTAGCAAAACTCATCTAGATGCATGAAGAAAAAATGGATACAAATATCTATAAGAAACTATGAAAGATTGTCAGTAAAGTTTTTAAGTAGGCAAAGAAAAAAAAAAATAAAAGATTCTGGAGAAAGAAAAGAAAAAAAGAAAGGAAGAAAGTATGTGTAATAGATTGGAAAAAAAAAAAAGATGTCTTATTAGACATGGTAGGTTCATAAAATATAAGAAATAAATGTATTATTAAACAAAATTGAAGAATAAAAAATGCTGAAGAATAGAAAAGATTCTGAAAGTTAAAAAAAAAATGGTAGATGAATAAGAAGTGCATAAATAAGAAATCAATTTAGAAAAAAATGTGAACTTAAAGAGAAGTATGCATAAAAATAACAGTGAACTAAGCTAATAATATTATAAATTATCTGTTGTACCTATCTTTATACATTCATAATGCATACATGCATCACCATCATCATCACTGCCATTATCATCATCATCGTCATCACCATCATTGTTGTTGTTGTCATCATCATCATTGTCATCATCATTGTCATCCTTAAACTTCTTTTCCACACCACCACCACCACCACCGTCCTCGTCGTCATTGTCGTCATCATCATCGTCGTCGTCGTTATTGTTGTCATTGTCATAATTGTTGTTGTTGTTTTTCATTGCTGTTGTCATCGTTGTCTTTGTCATCAGCATCTTCAAACTCCTCCTTCTCCACACCACCACCACCACTGCCTCTACAATCGTCGTCATCGTCCTCATCGTCGTCGTCGTCATCATCTTTGTCATCATCATCATCATTCCTCACCTAATTTTCACTCCAACATCTTAAGCTGCTGCAGGGACACTAAGTTATTGATTCTGTCTGTTGATTACTCCTACCTGGTGATTAGACCTCCTGTTTCCTTTAGTGATGTCCAGAGGCTTTCCAAGTGTATATGAAGAAGCCTCCACTGCTGTCTTCTTCTGAGTGTGCATATATGTATGTATGATTGACTGCATGTATTTCTCCATTTGTGTGTGAGTACACAAGCTTGAGTGCACTGACACACATCTGTCTATGTGAGTATAATGTGTGTATGTATGTATCTGTGGGTGCACGTACATGTGTATTTATGTGTCAGTGAGGTTAAAAATATGTAGGATATCATATAGTTCTTACCAGCATAGTTTACATTTTGTGTATTTATGTTGTACCAATGCTGTTTAACATTTTATAGTGGGAGGTTTGTTTGAGTATCATTGGATAATATACTTATTCACATACATTCACACACAGGAACACACACTTATACAAAAATATAACTTGAAAGTACATACAATCCAAGAAAACATTCAACTTGACAGCAATGTGTAGAACTAAAAATAACAAATGTATTTTTGAACACACATAGAATGGTAACATTTATTTCTAATCAACTACAAGTTATTAACATCTGATGAACTACATTAATCATATATAAGAAATCATGAAATTTCAATGGGCAGACCTAGCCATGTGATTCAGAAATTTTCTTTAGAATGGTGTGGTTTTCAATTTGATCCCACTTGTGCAAGTACCAAATGTAAATAGAACTTCATAGATGAGATGGAAATTGTACAGGAACCCATTCTATATATATGTATATATATATATATATATTTATTGGAAGGTTTGGAAATGATGTACAGGTATTTTATATTAGAAGAAATGAGGTACTCAGAAAATCGGATGGTTTTATATTTACAAATATTTATTTGTATATTACATGTTTTTATACATCATATAACTTAGATCATGTATTAGTGCTTTCCCCCATTCTAGTGGGGTTTTCAAATCAAACTAAGTTCCTGTGTGAAAAGTTTTTACCATTTTATAGTGGTATTGAGTTTGTAGTGGTAGGGAGGAATATAAGACAGTACAAGAGGGTGATGGGTGAGGAGAAAGTGAGAGAGAGAGAGAGAGAGAGCGTGTGTGTGTGTGTGTGTGTGTGCTTTTGTATTTGAAAAGAATGCTAAAGAAAAAGAGGAGAAGGGAGAGGGAAGAAGAAGAAAAGAATTTTTTTGCTCTGCTGGACAGCATGCTTACTCCAAGGGGGGCCTAAGATCTTGGGGAAAAAGAATATATATATATATATAAAATATAGTGAGTCCATAGCTGTAACCTGCACCAGTGTCACATAACCAGCCCACTCAAAAGTATCTTGGATCATTGGGCAGCATGCCATGCTTCAGGAGACCTATTGAGTCAAGTATATCAACATCAACAGCAATATCAAAATCAAATCAAATGGAAATTGTAGTTGTGATCCCCATGCCAGTAGCATGTAAAAAGCACCCACTACACTCTTGGAGTGGTTGGCATTAGGAAGGGCATCAAGCTGTAGAAACACTGCCAGATCAAGATTGGGGCCTGATGCAGCCTCCTGGCTTCTCAGCCCCAGTCAAACCATCCAACCCATACCAGAATGGAAAACAGACGTTAAATGACGATGATGATGATGACATATATATATATATATATATATATACATATATACATATGTATAAAAATATATATGCGTATATATATGTATATATATATATATATATATATATATATATATATATATATATATATTGTTATTATTATTATTATTATTTTCATTATCATCTTCTTTCAATTGTTTCTATTTCTTGCTGAGTGTCTTCCTGGTACCTAGGGCAGAGAGATGCACTGTATATATTGTTAGGCCATTAAAACAAACACACCAAATTGTTCACTTACAAAGTCATGTGATAGAGAAAAAGAGGAAGAAAGACAGTGCAAATAAAAAAATAAAAAAATAAACAAAAAATAAAGGGGAAAAAAAGGAAAGAAAAGAAAGAAAATTCGTGACATACCAGTTAAGATGATCTTTTGCACTTCCTGCAGGTATGGTAAGTCAGGGATCATCGTTAATTAATTTTCAGTTCCTTTATTTGATCATTCTTGTATTATTATTATTATCATTATTATCATTATTATCATCATCATCATCATCATCATAATCATCATCATCCTCAACCTCATCCTCATCATCATCATCATCATCATCATCATCATCATTATTATTATTATTATGTTTTTTCCTTCTTTCTTCAAATTTTCTTCTGTTTCTCGCCAAGTGTTTTCCATACATTATTATTATCATTATTATTATTATTATTATTATTATTATTATTATTATTATTATTATTATTATTATTATTTTTATTATTATTATGATTATGATTATTATTATCATTATTATTACTTTCATTAGCATCTTCTTTCAATTCTGTTTCCATTTCTTGCTGAGTGTCTTCCTGACACCTAGGGCAGAGAAACATACTGTCTACATTGGTAGTGGTAGGCCATTAAAATAAACACACCAGATTGTTCATTTACAAAGTTATGTGATAGAGAAAAGGGGAAGAAAGATAGAGAGAAAGAGGAAAAATAAAAAATTGCTTAACAACCACATGGTTTCGGGTTCAATCCAACTGCGTGGCACCTTGGGCAAGTGTCTTCTACTGTAACCTTGGGTCAACCAAAGACTTATGAGTGGATTTGGTAGACAGAAACTGAAAGAAGCCCATTGTATATATTTATATATCAAAAGGATGTGTTATAATACTATTTCCCTGCCATACCAACAATCCAATAATACTAATCCACATATACAAAAACAGCCATACCAACAATCCAGCATACCTCCATCATCAGCTGCCCCACAGATGTCATTATTGTTTCAACACCTGGGCAGTACCATTCAATCTGGCGGTGTCAACAGCACTAAAGTAAGTGTTGTTTGGGATCAAACAAACCAAAAAAAACCACAACTCTCAAACACATTTACCCAATGTACAACCATATCAATAAATAAATTCCATAAGTAAATTGCAACCACTCCTAAATACATAACTAAACAGTGACAACTCTATTGAGTCATACAAAATTATAATCCTTACCATCTTCCATAGTATAATATAAAAGTAAAAGCTTAATAACCACATTATTTCAATCAATCAATATATAGGCAGGGTTAAGCACTAACTTTACTAAAACTACAAGAGACATTTAAACCAATGTACATTGTATCGGTATTAATAGTAAACTGCGATAACTAAATTATATGCCCTCTCTGTTGTCAGCCTTTCTGTTTCCAAGCAAGGCAATATTTTTCCTGGCATAAGAAGTTTTTGCAGAATGTTGGAAATAAATGAGACTGCTTGTGTTGGAATAGTCATTGCTATGATGACAGATCTGTTCAATCAGGGTTAAACTAGGACATAACAATTAAATAAATCATTTTAATAATTTTCATTAACTTCATCATTAACCAATGATAACTAAAGAAAATTCAATAAAATGCTTTTTACTTTAATGTCAAGAAATGACAGTTAATAACTTTATTCACCAAACTTATCCTACATTACTCCAAGGATTAAATTTTTCTTATATGGAATAAATATATACATACATGAATATTATACTCTCTCTTTACTCTATAAGTGCGGCCATGCTAGAGCAGCGCCTTGAGTCGAGCAAATCGACCCCAGGACTTATTCTTTGTAAGTCTAGTACTTATTCTATCAGTCTCTTTTTGCCAAACCGCTAAGTTACGGGGACGTAAGCACACCAACATCAGTTGACAAGCAATGTTGGGGGAACAAACACAGACACACAAACATATACACACAAATACGTATATACATATATATATATATATTATATATATATTATATATATATATACATATATACATATGTACATATATATATATATATATATTATATATATATATATATATATATATATATATATATATATACCGTCCAACACATGCTAGCATGGAAAACGGACGCTAAACGATGATGATGATGATGATGATGATATATATATATATATATATATATAATATATATATATATATACATATATACGTTGAACTTCTTTCAGTTTCCATCTACCAAATCCACTCACAAGGCTTTGGTTGGCCCGAGGCTATAGTAGAAGACACTTGCCCGAGGTGCCACACAGCAGAACTGAACCAGAACCATGTGGTTGTGAAGCAAGCTTCTCACCACTCAGCTACTCCTGTGCCTATTTTACACAATGAAACTATAAAATATAAATGGAGAAATATAAGCCACTATTGAATAGTGATTGTACAATGAAGATACATAATTGTTTCAATTTCCCTGACTGACATAAATCAAGTTTTATCAATCATCAAATAGGGATGGAAGAGCATCAAGCTACAATAAACACTGAGCCAAGCAGAACAACATCATTCTGTGAGTTAATGGTGGAGGCTCTTGGTATTCATTCAGCCTCTAGAGATAGCAGCCAAATCGCTCTCAGTTTGCACATGTACTGTATTAAAAATTGAAAGGACCCTCTGGATATTTCTAATGAGAAGAATAAATGGCATATATTGATAAAGCTAGAAAACCTCTGAACATACATCTATCTCTTGATGGTGAATCTTTTTTGATAACACAATAACATCTCACCTACAAGGTATATAAATCTGGATATACAGTAAGATATAGAAAGAAATGCATAAGCAAATGCTATTTGATTCCCAATTACCTCAAAGAAACAAATACATTACAATCGATAGAAATCATTATATTATATGCACCTACTTCATCAGCAGATGTGCCTATATCATTACCTCTTCGACTAATTAGCTAGTGCATGTACTTCACCAATATACATGCCTACATCCATTACACTTCATACCAATTACAATTCTCTACTAATGGGAAACTCTGGTCACACGTTGCTACAAGTTGTTCGTTATGTAAGCCCTGCAAATATGGTAGAGCCAGTAGATGCAACCCAGAGATGCAGTACCCCAACAGAAGTATCAGTAGATCACTGTTTCTGGTAGTTGTCATGGCAATTGTAGCCACACAAGCAAAGAAGCAGTGGTCGGTAGATCAACAATTAAGTATCAATACATAGCATTAACAGACAACAGGTCAGACAACCAGCAATGGAAGGTATTAAGATTTAGCTTTTATTGGCTACCAGAGAGCACCAAACAGAACAGTGACTGTCTTGATGATCATACTTACCAACTTGCAGAGCTATGACTGAGCGAAGGACTCAGATACTAGCACTTTATATCCAACAGTTTCTATCAATAATTCTGAACTTTTCTGCCAGTATGTAGGCTTTCTTCTGACACTCTATTCACATATGATTTCTCTGTGTGCATGCTTACACGGGACTGTCTGTAGAGTCACTTATAAAAATGGATACATATCCTGAAAATTATCTGGAGATTAGTTCACATGTAGTGACACATTAATCAAATCAGTTTGTATCTATTGCCTGCATGCATAGAATGTTCTCTATGTTGTGTATGTATGAGTAGATATGTTTATGTGTGTATATGTCTGTGTATGTCACTGCATGTGTGAATGTGTATGAACTAAGTATGTGCGTATGCATCATCTATGATTTTGTACAATGCTATGTTTATTTGTTTAATTGTGACATTTACTCTTTTGAATTTATATGTAGCTTCATCTTTATAGTATTATTTATGTTTGTTTTTTCTTTCTTGAAATTGAAACGTCATATTGTATACACTGTTTCTCGTATAGTCAATTAGTGACCAGTATAAATCTAAATAAGACTATTGTTAAATATAATTTTCTTTGTTCTGCACAACTCATAAATCAATGTTTTTCAGAACAAAATTTATAGGATCAGTACTAAACACTAGTTTGTGTCTTACTCAATGAGCATTCTGTGGTAGAAGTATTGAACACAACACAACAAGGCACCATTGAGCTACACCATTGATATTAACAATTACAGCTGCTCAGGGTCAGTTAGTGCATCATGGTTATTCATCATGCCAGAATTAGCAACCAAAGCTTCCTCAAATCATATCCAATGATTAAAAAGAAAGGATGTTTTGAATAAAATAGAGTTTTAAAAACTACCTCTGAAACAAATAAGAGAATGTTTATAGCTAGAATACATTTGGTCATAGATCTGCTGGACCAGGGCTAATTTACAGTCAACAGAACAATAACAGTGTTAGAAGTAGGTAGTCTCATACACAGAAGAATAAGTCTCTTGATCATGGAAACATTATAA
>NC_042998.1:105038647-105058647 GCF_006345805.1 Octopus sinensis | reverse complement strand
TATATATATATATCACACAACACCCCACACAACCTCATGCTTACACACATAACCACACGTACACACACACAGACACACACTACACAAAAATCACACACTTATTTTAAACTACCAATTAAACACCTTTCTATTGACCATTCTCCTATGCACACGTGTAGGTAGGCACACAACATTCAGCCTCTCCTACCAAAATTCTTACTATGAATTCTTCCTATGACCTTAAGCTACATTAGTCCAACCACATAAACAACCACAACCACATACACATACACACACACACATGCACAACCATGTGCTAGCATTATGCACACACACACACACAGACCTGCGTGCATGCACATACCCACACATACACACACATACCTCCTCTTGCACTCTCCTGTCTTAGAAAGAACTTTTTCTTCACCCATTCCCTTCTGGTCATTTCAATATGTGACCGTGTGTGTATCGTTGGCGATTTTCTTTCCCCGTCTTCCCTTCTTTGGACTTTTTCTATATTTCTGATGAAGAGCTCCACTTGAAGCATGAAATCCTCTCTTTTCTTTTCTTTCCTGGGTGTCCAATAACACTGTACTTATTCCACATCCTCGCGTTGTTGTTTTTTCTTGCTTGTTCATGTTTGGATTGATTGTGTGTGTATATATATATATATATATATATATATACATATATACACACACACACATAGATAGATAGATAGATAGATAGATAGATAGATAGATAGATAGATAGATAGATAAATAGAGATAGATAGATAGATAGATAGATAGATAGATAGATAGATAGATAGATATGCATTTGTATACACGCACGCACACACATATACATATAAAATTCAATTAGAGGTTATGTTAGTCTCATGAAGGGATGGTGTCATCTAAGGAAATATTGGTTCAATACCTAATATTTTGAGGGAACTGATTTCCTTAAATTAATAGGTGTATATATAAAATCATATAGTATATATTCATATAAAAGAAGAAAAAGAAAGTGGAGATTGGGCAGTTAATAATTCATCAACATCATCATCATCATTATCATTATCATTATCATCGTTTAACGTCTGTTTTCCATGCTGGCATGGGTTGGACGGTTTGACTGGGGACTGGCAAGCCAGGAAGCTGCACCAGTCTCCAATCTGATCTAGCAAGGTTTCTACAGCTGGATGCTCTTCCTAACACCAACCACTCTGAGAGTGTAGTGGGTACTTTTTACATGGCACATGCACAAGAGCCTGTCAGGATGGTGGGGGCTGGCATCGAACCCATTAGGATGGTGCTCTGTACATGCTACCAGTATGAATGACCCATGAATGAATGGTGCTTATTGTATATCACCAGCATGGGAGCCAGTCAGGTGGCATTGACATCGGCCAGAGCTACAATTTCCATTTGATTTTGATTTGATTGAGATTCTGACCATAATTTCGATTTCAAGACCAACAACCCCTGGGAACTACTATATGCTAATTTTGCCCTCTTAGCAGATTCCATATCAGAGCTAGAAGAGAAATTCCAGGTGTGGAAGCAAAACCTGGAATCTAAGAGCCTTATGGTTAACTTAGCAAAGACAAAGGTCTTAGTATACACAAAACAACAGGACTCTACCCCTTTCAGGATGTATAGGAAAGGTGTAGGCAGGATCTCCATACTGTGTACCCAGTGTAAGCTATGGACACAAGAGGTGCAGTGGGTTAATAGGAAAGTTATCAGAGAAGGTAGTGTTTGTATGTGGAAAATGCACAGGATCCATTAAAACTTAAGAGATTTGGGAAATTGATTCTCTCAAATGCTCTGGTGGCTCATTGTAAATAATTCTTGCTACCTAGGGGACCAAATTAGTCATGAGGAAGGATGCATGGAGAGTATGGTAGCTGGAATAATAGGATAGAGGAAATTCAGAGAACTGTTACATCTGTTGGTTATGAAATCTCTCTCTCTCTCTCTCTCTCTCTCTCTCTCTCTCTCTCCCCTCTCTCTGAGACTAATTTGGTCTGCTAGGTAGCAGAAATTATCTACTACTTCTAATGAGTCACTAGGGCATTTGAGAGAATCATGTAAGATGCATGTATATGGACATCAATTCTATAAAACATGGGAATGAGATGTGGGCTTTGAATGCAGAGGACATGCAAAGTTAGAGATAAATGAGGTTAGTATACTCTGCTAGATGATGTGTTATGTAAGTGTACCCGTTCAACAGACTACTACGAGGGACGTTCAATAAGTAATGCCCCTGACCCACTTGCAATTGTTTGATCTAGCTGAAATTTTGCATGTGCACTTATTTATACCTCTATAGATTAAGTGGCGAATTACAGCTCTGAACTAATTGTGGTTTCTGATTTACAGGTGTTTGAACTGAGTCAAGTGTGAAATGGAACCTGTTGAGTGTCGAGCAGTGATCCGGTTTTTGTATTTGAAAGGACGCACACATTTGATGAAATGAAAGTAACTTATGGTGATGATGCCCCATCATATGACCTTGTAAAACGCTGGCATTGTGAATTCAAAGATAGTCGGAACTCTGTGGAAACAGCTCCCAGATCTGGTCGCCCCCTTCTGCCGTTGATGAGACGTCTGTCCGTCATGTTGAGGCTGCCATTTTGGAAGGTCAATGCATAACTATTCGCCAAATAGCCCATAAGGTCAAGATTAGTACCGGGTCTGTGGAAACTATCATTCATGACTATTTTCATATGCAAAAGGTGTCTGCCAGATGGATTTCCAGGTTGCTCACACCTTTCCAGAAGGAAGAACGCGTTGAGTGCTCGAGGATGAATTTGGAGATGTGCCAAGAAGATGAGTCAAAATTTTTCAAAAGACTGATCACACAGGATAAAACCTGGGTCCATCACTATGATCCATAGACCAAAGCCCAGTCAATGCAGTGAAAGCACCGTGACTCACCTCCTCCAAAGAAGGCAAGGGTGCAGCCCTCCGCTGACAAGGTTATGCTCACAGTCTTCTGGGACCAGGACGGAGTAGTGATGACAGATTTCCTGGCAAAGGGTACCACAATTACAGGAGCCTATTATGCTTCACTTTTGAGGAAATTAAGAGAAGCTATCAAAATCAAGAGGCGGGGCAAGATCAGCAAAGGCATCCTCCTCCTGCAGGACAACGCTCCGGTCCACAACTCGCGTGTCGCCAGATCAGAAGCACAGGCTATGAACTCCTCTCCTCGCACCCTCTGATTTTCACCTCTTCCCAGCCATGAAGTTGATTTTGAAAGGAAAGCGTTTCCCAGATGATGCAGCCTTGATTTCTGAAGTCACGTCGTGGTTGGAGGACCAAGCTGGGGTCTTCTACAAAAACGGTCTCCAGAGCTGTATCAAACGATGGGAGAAATGCATAACTCTGGGTAGTTCCTATGTAGAAAAAGACTAATAACTGTGCCAAGTGTCGTTGCTCTACTTCTATGGGAAGTGGGTCAGGGGCATTACTTATTGAACGCCTCTCGTAGTTGTCTGAGATAGAAGTTAGACATAAGAGAAATTGGTTGCTGTGTGCAAGACAGAAGATTGTGCTGGTATGGTCATAGCTGCTAACAGCTCCATAAAGAAGTGCTGATCTCTCAAAGTGGATGGAACATATGGAAGTGGGAAACCCAGGAAGACATCAAAAAACCTCAGGATGCTCAACCTTTCAGGTAAGATGACACAAGACCGAAATGCCTGGCATAAACAGAGAAGCAGGTATAAAACATGTACAGAATGGCTTGTCCAAAATATAAATGTTTTGTCAGGAACTGTATCTAAGGAAGTTAAACAGCTTAAGAAGAAGGGAGATGGAGGGAGGGAGATAGATAGAGAGAGAAAGAAAAAGATAGACAGCTGCAATGAATATGGGTTCGTTTGAAGTTATTGTCCCATAACTATAATTTGAGCATATATGCTTCATGTATATGAATAGTTGTCAGTTCATTCATTTTCTGGTTAAAGTAAATCCATTTCCTTGTCTATGCAAGCAGAAAAAAATTGTTATATCTGAGTGGACATGTTGACAATCACTTGGTTGAATAGTTTTAGTTCCTATGCTTTCATTGTGGCTGTAACGTATCATGAATAAAATGAGATAATAAGTTCCTTCTACTAAGGGTCATTCACCCGGTTAGGAATAGCTTTTTTTTCAATTTCCTCTCTTTCAGTCATTAAACTGCAGTCATGCTGGAACACCACCTTCAGGAACTTTTAGTTGAATGAATCGACATCAATACTTATTGTTTCAAAGCTTGGTATTTATTTTATTAAGCTCTTTTCTCCAAACTGCTAAGTTTCAGGGACATAAACAAACCAACATCAGTTGTCAAGTGGCGATGGTGGTGGGGGATAAACGCAGACACAAAGACACACATACACACACATATATATCTTATACATAAATGGCAATTTCTGTCTATCTATTTTGCTGCCTACACCAGTGAACCAATCTTGACAAAACTTGGCATACATGTTAAACTAACATCCAGTTCATTTATAGGCTAACTGGATTTCAATAAAAATCTATGATGGGCCCCTTAGGTAGGGGGGATATTTTTTGATAAAATGAGAAGGGTGCAAGAGTGTAAGTGGTGGCATAGTGAGTGTGGTTGATATCAGGGAAGAGGAGAACAGAGTTGTGTAAGCGACAAATATGGAGTAGCATTGGGATGACAACGTTAATACAGCAGCCATTCAGGGATACAACTATGCACACTTTCAATGTCTTTCTCTTGCTCTCTTTTTCTCTCTCTTTCTCTGTATGTCTGTCTCTCTTTCTCACTCTCTCTCTCTCTCTCTAACGCACACATACACACAGTCACAAATCTATTGACAGGTATTTGACAACATTTAAACCAAAATTATCGGAAAATAACCGAAGTATTCCTTTTTTCCATTTATGGGTAGATGATAAAGAAATTATCTGCTAAATACTTAGTCAATTCACTTTTCTTTTTGCAAAGACGACATTTCAAGTCAATATTGAAATGGTGTACCGTGTTAATTTCTTTTGTATTATTTCCAAAATTATTATCACTCATTCATCTATCTCAAAGTTAGAAAGACAGGTTTCCAAAGGGGAAATCGCTATCACTTAGTACCTTATCTCCTTTAGTGTTGTAACCAGACATTCCAATTCTGCAAATAAAAAGTTTTTAAAAATTGCAATTGCTTATCTCTTTTTCATTCTACTTACTTTTAAAGTCATGTACAGTAACTAATTTAATGTTCTTGATTTTTTCCTTGGAGTATTTACTTCAAACATAGGAGATCATGATTCCACACAAAAATTAGGGCTAGCATTGGGGGTTGGGGTTAAGATTTAATAATAGGAGTAGCATTGTAGTTTAGATTTTAGGGATAAAATAAGGATTAGAAAATCTTGAGTTAAGTTTTAAGCTAAGAGCTGAGGGTTAGCATTTAACATTAGGGTTTCGTAGTATTGCTTAGGATTACAATTCTGGGTTGGGATAAGGATTAGTTTAAGCAGAAATTAAAATGAGATTCAAAAGATTTGAATTTATGTACAAATTTTTACAGATGTGAACTTGCTTATGTTTGGAATTTGAATATCAAACTAAAAATATATCCTTAAAAGAAGGAAAATAAAAAGGTCTACAAAGTATTCTTAGTCTGAAATTTCTTTGAGTGTTTTTTGCGAAATAATTTACTACAAGTTAAATAAAGAGCTTTGTGATGTTACTGTTAATTCTCTGAGTCATTACCTCAGGCAATGCTGGGTAATTCAGCTAGTATATGTATTTATCTATCCATCTATCTATCTATCTATCTATCTATCTATCTATCTATCTATCTATCTCTATCTATCTATCTATCTATCTATCTATCTATCTATCTATGTATCTATGTATCTATCTATCTATCTATCTATATATATATATATATATATATATATATATATATATACATCATTGTTTTGAGAAAGAATATGATTAATTAGAAATTCTCTCACAGAGTTAAGGTTAGCACTCAGAAGTGCTCAAGAGGAAGTTGAGACAAAAAATAAGAATATATGACATGAAGAACCATTAGACCAGATAATTTAATTCATAAACATGACCCCGATTTCAGATGAATTTAAGGTACAAGTATATACATGATACATTAAAAATATATAAATACTTAGACAATAAGAAAAATTCTATAACTAAATAAATATATTAAAAATATGTATGGAAGATAACAGGCTTTAAAAAAAATTTTAGATGTAGACATGAATATATATAAAACATACATGTATATGTAAATATATTGAGGAAGCTCTGAGTTAGTGATGAAAGCGAAATAAACAATACAAGGAGGAAAGAAATTAAAAGTCAGGATAGTTAAAAATTGTTAAAATAGGATACCAACGGCCGTTTCTAGAGGTTAATATATATATATATATATATATATATACATAAAAAGCACTATTTGAGCATGGTCGTAGCCAGTACCACCTGACTGGCCCTCATGCCAGTGGCACATAAAAGCACCCACTACACTCTCGGAGTGGTTGGTGTTAGGAAGGGCATCCAGCTGTAGAAACTCAGCCAGGTCAGATTGGAGTCTGGTGCAGCCATCTGGTTCGCCAGACCTCAGTCAAATCGTCCAACCCATGCTAGCATGGAAAGCGGACGTTAAATGATGATGATTATGATGGTGGTGGTGGTGAGTGGTACTGGTGGGCAGCCGGTGTTTCGCTTCAAACTGATATGAATTGTTCTTCTGAGATAAATTTAAGTATATAGAGTAGACAAATGTAAATATAGGTGTAGGAGTGGCTGTATGGTAAGTAGCTTGCTTTCGAACCACATGGTTCTGGGTTCAATCCCCAACATCCAATGCTGGGGTGTTTGCATCCCTGTAACTTAGCTGTTCGGCAAAAGAGACCAATAGAATAAATACTAGGCTTACAAAGAATAAGTCCTGGGGTCATTTTACTCAACTAAAGGCGGTGCTCCAGCATAGCCACAGTCAAATGACTGAAACAAGTAAAAGAAAAAAACACCTGTTTATTCTCCATGCTGCTTGTGCAGAATAATATTTATTATTTAATCACATTTCTAATTAATGCATAATATAAAAGTGTTGCGCCTCACAGTGGCAATGACTGAGAGCTTAGGCATTATGTCATGCTTGAGAAGAAGACCTATCAAGCTGAGCAAAATTTCAGTTGTGGCAGATACCGGTATCATGCAAATGACACCCATGCCGGTGGCGTGTAAATGCACTCATTACACTCTTGGAGTGGTTGGCATTAGGAAGGGCATCCAGGCATAGAAAATCAGGCCAAATCAGACTAGAGTCTGGTGCATCCTTCAAGCTTACCAGCCTTGGTCAAACTGTCCAACCCATGCCAGCATGGACAACGAACATTAAAGGACAATGATGATGATGATGATAAAAATTAGTCTAGCCCATTTCAGAACCAGTGTGTGACTCTGAGAGAAGCACTAGGGCTCTTCCTTAATTCTATAGCTTGCAAAGAGAAGGCAAATAATGCAAAAAGGTAACCCAGTGGTAGTAGTCTACTCTAATAAAGATCTAGTAATGATCTTTGAGGACCTGCAAATGTCATAGGCACTGCCCCTTTTTCAAAACCCAACAAAAGAAAAATCTGAGTGTAATGTTATTATATTGCCAAGACAAACACTGTAAATAGAATACTAATGTTGATAAAATGTCAGTAGTTTATTTACTACAGCTATAAACTGAAAATGTAACACTACCAAAACATTTCTACAAATTTTATTTGATATTCTTATACTTCACAAAATTAATTTAGTTTGATAAAAAGACTATGATTAATAATGTTTTTATTTAGACATGTTAGATATATCAAGATATATATTTTAAGTAAACATGTAAACATAAGTGTTGGTGATATTTATTGCAAAGAGATGGAAATATTGATAGTCATACATACATACATACATACATACATACATACATACATAAACACATGCATACATAAATACATAATATGCACACATATGTAACATTTTTGTATGAGAATAAGAAAAATATTTCACATTCGTAAAATTCAAACTAAAAATGTTTATAATACCCTATTATTAATTAAACTGCTGGTAATAAATTACATTTCTATTGAAATTCTCTTTTGTTTTCAGATCATGTCTAATTGATTACAGAGATTTATTAACTATTCATATTATACTATATCACTTATACTTAAAAGAAAAAAAAAACTTTCAAATAACAATCATTAAAGATTAATATGAAATATAGAAATGCAAAATATGTTTGATCTGATATATCAAAAAACTATACCATAGTAGTATGAAGCACTGTAAAACACACTACTGGATTGGTTAACAAAGAAATTTTTCACTCTATATGAATCAGGGGAAATTAAACCAAAACAATTGAGCAAAAATATGTTTTTCCAGTGTGTGAGTTATAAGAGTTGTATGTGTGTGTGTGTATGTGTATGTGTTCGCTAGAAACTGTCTAAAAATAGCAATGCGTTCAGTTTTCCTTCTATCAAATCAGCAATCTAAAGCTTTCAATAATTCAGTATCCAATAAAATAGCTGCCTTTACCTTACAAGAATACATTAGAAAAGTTAACCCGTTAGTGTTCAGATTACTCTCTCAAATGTGATGTTTGTTTATTTATATTGTTTTGAATTAATCATGTATTATCTTGTAGTTTAGAGATTGCAGTGATGTGGGTTTTTTAGTTTTAGAATGACATGGTAGGGCTGAGGTAAGAGGCAAGCTCTGGTCAGTTTCAATATAAAACAGGCTAAATATTCTGGCTGGATATGGCCGGTTTGAACGCTAAAGGGTTAAACAAGGACATGGAACTGAATAGAAAAGTGTCAAGACCTTTATTGTTTATATTTTTAAACTCTGAATAAATTTCTCTCCTTGTCACAAAATAATTTGGGATTTCTGAACTTTTATGCCTGTTGCTAATGACAGGCTCTTTTTCAGAAACCAATGTTAGTACTATGTTGAAGAAAACAGCAAATAATTTTGGAGTTCTGATAATCTTAGCTTAACCTTTTTACTACTAGATTTTCTGAGACTGCTCATAGATTCATGATATAATGGTTATGTTTGAAAGTGATCTAATATAAAATCTTCCATTAAAATTCAAGTCCCAAACACCACCTTAATAATAACAGTTATTTTAGTAGATTCTTCATTATTTTCTGAATTCATTGAAGCAATGATAGTATATTTCAACAGAAATATGGTAAGAGGATAAATGCCACAAGATTCTGGAATTAATTTGGTAGTTTGATTCCAAATTGATATCGTGCTATTAACTCATTGTTGAAAGTCACCCCAGAAATTCCAACCACATTCTGACTTACTGAACCAAATTTATATCTCACACCAATAGAAGACTTAAAAAATTTAGTGTATATAGTTCAGTGTACATCAGAATTTAGAACAGAAAAATCATGTCAACTCTAATATTCCTTTGCTATTCAGAGTGATGTACTTATTCTACTTGTTTAAGTCATTTGACTGTGGCCATGCTGGAGCACCACCCATAGTCAAGCAAATCGACCCCAGGACTTATTCTTTATAAGCCTAGTACTTATTCTATCAGTCTCTTTTGTCAAACTGCTAAGTTAAGGGGATGCAAACACACCAGCATCGGTTGTCAAGCGATGTTGGGGGAACAAACACTCACAAACATATACACACATGTACATATATATATATATATATATATATATATATATATACATATATACGACGGGCTTCTTTCAGTTTCCATCTACCAAATCCACTCACAAGGCTTTGGTTGGTCCGAGGCTATAGTTGAAGACACTTGCCCAAGGTGCCATGCAGTGGGACTGAGCCCGGAACCATATGGTTCATAAGCAAGCTACTTACCACACAGCCATCAACTAAGTAGAAACCTTACAATATATTTTTCTTGCTATAGATACTGTTATTGCTTTTTATCTCCAGTTTGAGTCTAACTGAACAGACTTATAACTAAAGACGTTCTAGCTGTGACACTTCATTGTTTTGTATATCCAGAGTTGTGTTATCCAAGTTGTTAATAGCAGGTAAAATGATTGGCGAGAGGTTCTCTTGTAGGTTCATTCCTTGCCTGTTGGAAAGAGGAATGAGACATCATGATAGCTACAACTCTACCCTATTTGAGGGGAAGTTCACTAACCTCTAGTGTTGTGAGCCAAAATTGTGATAAAAGTTGCTGCTGCTATCCTAAGTTTACATATAACCTACCAGCCAGTTCGCTGTGTCAATGGCTTCTTTTTATCTAGAGGCTACTTAAGAGACTGTATATTTAAGTATTGCTCTAGATCTTTTATCATGAAATTGCCCACACCTGAGAGATGGTTCAGCAGACATTTATAGTACTTATGTCAGTATTTCTGTATTTGGTTATCAATTAATTTTGTGACATCCTCATTTAGATGCCTAACACAGCTAAAAACTTAATGTAATAGATAAGTATTGCACTGTTTTCTCTCATCAGTTGTTCATGTTTCATTTATCATCTTCATTTACAAGATCCATTACTAGCCCTTTACCTGTCCTGCGTATCATACATGATACACAGGACATATTTCTCTGGCATCCATGCATCATGTATGAAACACATACCCTATCACCAGAGTAACTTGGGACTTATGAAAGGAAAGCTTTATATTATTCAGAATGTATGAAACTAAAAATTTGAAAACAAGCATGGACATTTAGTACAAACATGAAAATGCTTCAAACAAGCACAGGATTAACCTAATTTCATTATAATTTCATCCTTATAAACATTGAAATTCATTTCCATCCAATAATCTGTTTGGGAGAATTTTGAATATTATTTTATTCTTTTATTCTTTTATTTGTTTCAGTCATTTGACTGTGGCCATACTGGAGCACCACCTTTAGTTGAACAAATTGACCCCAGGGCTTATCCTTTGTAAGCCTTGTGCTTATTCTATTGGTCTCTTTTGCCAAACCACTAAGTTACAGGGACATAAACACACCAACATCGGTTGTCAAGTGATGTTGCGGGGGACAAACACAGAGACATAAACATATACATATATATATAAATATATATATAAATATATACATATATATATATATATATATATATATATATATATATATATATATATATAATATATATATATATATATATATATACACGACAGGCTTCTTTCAGTTTCCATTTACTAAATCCACTCAAAAAGCTTTAACTATAATGGGCCATTTCATTTTTTCCCTCTCAAAACTTGAGAAAATGATTGTGCTAATAAGAGTATTGTGCATAATTTTCTTTGTCATTAATCAAAAGATAACCTAAAACTGTGGTTAGGAGAATTTCTAGCAGGTAAAATGATTGCCTAGAGGGCAAACTGTTGGAATATTCCAGGAGTCTGAGGCTCTTATTAGGTATAACTTCTGAATAACCATATTGCTTTTGCTGTAGCTCAAAGGGTGAGATGTTCATTATTTAGCTTTGTTAATAGTCTTTATAAATTTATATCCTGATGTTTCTCTTCACCAAACAACTAAACATGAACTTTGTCCAGTTTTATTCAGTGTTTTCTTATTCCTAGACTTGACCAACCAAAGCTCCCATAGAACAGAGGTGAATTTCAAAGGTATCCTTGTTTATAAATACATTACTGCATTCAGAACAGTACTCTGTAGGATAGTAGCAAGTGGGATACTCTTTTAAAAGAGCTGATGAGGGAGTAGTTACTAAACAGTTACTCAACATGCTAGAAATGGCAACCAAATATTATTCAAACCACATCCTACTGTTTTAATAAAAATGAATGATGCAGACATTATCATCACAGATATGTACAAAGACAGCATAGTCAAATCTGGAAGATTTTTAACCATATATCTGCCCAATTGAGGAGGTGCAAGAATAAACAACAACATAGTTGGTGGTAAGAGAATGCAATGAATATCAATGAGTCAACTGAAGCAGGGGTTGGGGACAAGTTCTAGTGGCAGCAGTATAGGAGAGTAATGTTGCTAGAAAGTGTGAGTGATATAAAACCATATGGAGATAACAAGAGAATGGAGGATGTCAATAAGACTGTTTTGAGTAAGAGGGAGAGATGTCTAGCAGACATCATTGGGGGCCAAATGAAATGGAATATGAATACCAACAGATCTAATGCAATACCTTGTTACGCAGATTGTGAGTTGCAAAGGAAAAGAGACAGAGAAATATGGATGGTGGTCAGGGAAGTTGAGTATGGACAAAGATAATGCCTTCTCTCTTTACAAGAGTTGTAATGTACAGTGTATAGGAGATTAGGTTTAAGAAGATGAGAGGGCATTGAATAAGCAAGAAAAGCAGTGGCTATGGTGCAGCCATACATGGAATTTGCATCACCAGCCTGGAACCCCTGTCTTGCTCAAGACATTGAACTCCTGGAAACTGTTCAGAGATGTGCAACCAAGTGAATACCCTCCATCAGGCATCTACCATATTCTGAACACCTTGCTTTCCTGGACATTGAAGCTCTGACATCTGGCAACTGATTTGGAAAACACCCACTAAATTATTAACCATCGTGCCAACAACCACCTTGAGCACCTTTTTGAGCTCCATGTGTCTAACACATGTGGGCATGCCTACAAAGTCAGAAAATAGCACAGCTCCTATGATTTTCAGAAACATTTTTTCATACTCAAAGTTGCTGAAACATGGAACAAACTACTTGCATTAGTTGTTAGTTGCCAAGACATTGCATCCTTTAAAACCTCCATCCTTCCTGAAATTCACCAGCACTACACCTGATAACCCCCTGCCCTCCATATGCATGCTCACATATATATCATGACTCATATACTGTTCACTTTATGACTTTTGAACATAATTCTATGTACTGTACATGCACCTTTGATGAGCTGTAGTTAACCTGAGTACTATACACATAATTTCATTATTATTATTATTATTAAGTACACATGTTTTTCTCTTTCCCTGTGTATGATGGATGCATAAACATAAACAGCAAGGTTTGAGTTCCTTGAGACATTAAGCTTCATCAAATGCCTTATTCAGCTGATATAAGCATAACTTGTAGCATGAAAAAAAAATGGATGTAAAAATAAATCAACATCCGTTTTGGCTCCGTGTTGCAGAAAATGATAAAGAAAAGGTTGCAATCTTTTAATCTTTTACTCTTTTACTGATTTCACCTAGAGGCTGGGGCCATACTGGAGCATTGCCGTAATGAGAATTTCTTAAATAAGTTTTCTGATTTTAGAACTGCCAAATTGATAAAGGTTTGAAGGTAAGAATGAGAAAGTTTTAAAAACTTTTTAAAATATCCTCT
Source organism: Octopus sinensis (assembly GCF_006345805.1). NCBI lineage: Eukaryota > Metazoa > Mollusca > Cephalopoda > Octopoda > Octopodidae > Octopus > Octopus sinensis. The sequence goes on along the minus strand of NC_042998.1, from coordinate 105,045,337 downwards.
GAAAGTGAAAAGAATACTGTAAAAACCCATGAAATTTGCACACCTGTGTAATTTATGCAGGTGATTTTCAGGATAAAATTTATTTAAAGAAGCTTCTACTCATGTAAAATTCGCACCCAAAAGTTTTCAGAATTGCCGATATGGCCTGGAAGAAAAGGTTTTCAATTTAGTTGTATTTAGCAGAAATTTCACTTACTTATGATTAGATTTTATCAAATTTTCATTAAATAAAAATAATTTCTGTTTAACAGATATTACATTAAAAGCTATTAAATTGCAAAGTGTTTGTATTGTTTATAATAATATGACCTAGACTGTGATTACCAGCATGAACGTCAGACTCCAAAAAGTAGTTAACCATTTAATGGCTTTAGTAAATTTGTACAGAAAAAGTAAGCATTATACCATCCAGCATAAATATTTAAGCCCTTATTTTTTCTGTAAAATCCTATCTTGACACTAAATGAGTCTTTTTTCAACAAAAAAATATTATTTTTTAAATTTTAAAGTTGATTTTTAATTTTGTACCCCTAAAGTTGATTTTTAATTTTGTGGGAAAAAAATGCGTAAATTACATGGGTTTTTACAGTATATGTTTGGTTTCTGAAAAGAAATGCTTGACAAATGTGCTTATACTTAATCAGCTGTATAAATCTATTGTTATTCGTAATCTTTCTAGAAACTGCTTAGTAAGAAACATTTGACCAGTTTGGGTAAGAAAGAATTTCCTTACTTCACTCAATAGTTAATGCCTATTTAATGCCAATTTCAAGATGACATAGAAAAATTTCTCATAAGAAGAAGATAATGCAAATTACAATTTGGTTATGAAAGAATGAATTTAATTTTCAAATTAGGGAAACAATCTCATCCCCACTAAGATCATTTGCATTAGATTCCTTCTCATTAAGATAAGTATGTTCATGAATGTGTATATGAATGCGCATGTGTGTCTTCATGGGTGTATGAGTAGTGCATGTTTGCATGTATGTGTTTGAGTGTGTGTGGTCTGTGAGGATGTGTGTATCAAATAATGAGATAATATAATCCTCTCATTTCTATTTATCAAATAATTGCTTATTATAACCAAGCCTTTCTATAAATATGTATGTATTCATGGATATAAGCATATATGTATAAATGGATGCATGTATGTATCTATTTATATTTATATTATTATCGTCATATACATGCATATTAGTGTGTGTGTTTGTGTGTATGTTACATATATACATACACACACACACATATATATATATATATATATATATATATATATATATATATATATATATATAAATACTTATATACATATATATGTGAGTGTATATGCATATGTATCTATGTATAAATGCATATCTATCTATCTATTTATCTACACACACACATATATATGTATGTATGTATATATGCAAAAGATAGCAGATGAAAATGACAAAGAATTTTATAGAAATTTATGGGAAAGCAAAAAAATAAGAAGAGAAACAAGACAGCGTCGTCTATCAAATTCACTTGCATACTATTATTTATGACTTGCTGTACTTTGAGATCTATTATTCTAAAAAATAATTATTTTGCATTTTGTCTTCGCCAACAGGACACCTATTACATTTTTTTTTCTTGTAGTCACCTGAGCACTGTACACAACAATTTTATTACACACACACACACATATACATATGAATATATGTATGTATATATATGTATGTATATGCATATATGCATATCCAGTTCTTCATATATACACTACATAAAATTATATTGACTATAAAATTAGTTAAGAATAGCTCAAACCATTTAACTAGCCTATATTTGAACTGGATAAATCCTTTCAAATCCCTAGTTACTGGAAATATACATAATCTCTACTTTGAATAATTATTCTAAATACAAATCATGTTTGTCAATTAATCAGTTTCTTCAAGACAACTACCACTATTATCACTTGCAATGATATCACCATGTATAAACTCTGGTTGTAAATCCTATTCCTAATGAGTTCAAGTTAGAGGTGGAAATTTGTATTAAAAGTGAAAGACAAAATTAATCCTTTTGATATCGTGATTTTATGTAAGAACCATTTTGATAAATTATATCCAGACACTACATTAATAATCATTGTTAATTTAAGAACTAGGTCAACACTTTTGAAGAGGAGTGGAGTCAGCCAATATAGCAAATCCCAGTACTTGACTGGTACTCTATTTCATCGTTCACAAATAAACGAAAGGCAAGACTGATATAGGCAAGATTAGAACTCAAAATGTAAAGAGTTGGAATTTACTGCCAGACTCTAAAAATTGTGACAGTACATCATTTTATAAACATTATATTAATAATCTAAGGCAGCAAGCTGGCAGAAACGTTAGCATGCCAGGCGAAATGCTTAGTGGTATTTTGTCTGTCTTTCGTTGTGAGTTCAAATTCCGCCGAGGTCGACTTTGCCTTTCATCCTTTCGGGGTCGATAAATTAAGTACCAGTTACGCACTGGGGTCGATGGAATCGACTTAATACCTATGTCTGTCCTTGTTTGTCCTCTCTATGTTTAGCCCCTTGTGGGTAATAAAGAAATAGGTATTTTGTCTGTCTTTACGTTCTGTGTTCAAATTCTGCCAAGGTCAACTTTGCCTTTCATTAAATACCAGTTGTGTACTGGGTCGATCTAATCAACTGGCCCCCTACCCAAAAATTTCAGGCCTTATGCCAAGAATAGAAAAGTTTATATTAATAATCCTTTCTACTACAGGCACATAGGCAGAATTTTGTAGGGAGGGTACTAGTTGACTACATTGACCCCCCAATGCTCAACTGGTATTTATTTCATTGAGTCCAAACATTTGAAAGGCATCATTGGAATTTGGCATTTCATCCTGCAAAAAATGCTAGGCATTTTCCTCAGAACAGCAACAATTCTGCAAGCTCACCACCTTACACTAAATTAGTAATGATTTCTACTTATTGGCTCCAGAGAATTGAAAGGTAAAGTTAACCTTGATGAGATTTGAACTCAAACTGTAAATAGCCAGAAGAGATATTGCCAAGCAATTTTTTACCCAATGGACTAGCTTGTCACTTTATAGACACTAGATTATTCTTTTCTACTCTAGGCACAAAGCCTGAAATTTTTGGGGAGGGTGCCAGTCGATCCCAGTATGCGACTGGTACTTAATTTATCGACTCTGAAAAGATGAAAGGCAAAGTCAACCTCGGTGGAATTTGAACTCAGAACGTAAAGACAGACAAAATATCACTAAACATTTCACCAGGCATGCTAATGTTTCTGCCAGCCCACTGCCTTCCTCCAAGGTAGTTATTATTTTAAGAATTACTTACAAAATAAGCAATGCATTTCAAAGTAAATATAGTCATAAGATATTGCTACATATGAACATTTTGAAGTCGTTTTCAAATATTTCTCTGGTCAAATTCTTACATGCTGTCCAATCTAAAAGCATGATCAATGTGTGTGTGTGTGTGTGTGTGTGTGTGTGTGTATGTTTATTTGTTTTATTTTATTTTCATAAATGTATCATATATTCCTGACAGGATGCTGTATCAGGAAAAGATGGCTAATTTAACATAAATCCACAAAATATGGCTGTAATACTAAAATGAAAAACTACTTTGAATTTTGAGAACCATTTGTGAAATGAACAACTAATGATCTCCCAAGTGCCATTAAATGCTATATATGCCATTATTATCATTGTCATCGTTGTTGTCATCACCGTTGCTGTCATTATCATCTACAGCGGCAGCAGCAGTAGCAGCAATATTGAGGTTATCTTTATCAATAAGCAACATTTTTGTAAATTTATGCTTTTCTTTAAAATTTATCTTTTATCTTGTTTCAGTCATTGGAATGTGGCCATGCTGGAACACCAACTTGAAGGGCTTAGTCAAACGAATCACCTCCTGTAATCAATTTCTAACCATGGTATTTATTCTACTGGTTTCTTTTGCCAAACTACTAAATTACAGGGATCTAAACAAATCAACACCAGTTGTTAAGCAGAGGTGGAAGACAAATACAGACACAAAGACACATTCATGGACATATATATATATATGTATATATATACCTACATACATGCATACATATATACATACTTACATACTTACATACACACACACTTACAAAAATACTGTGTTGATATCGTTGAAATTCCAATGAAGGAGCCTTCGATCTAGGTTAGAAACCAGCTCTTTCACTATTAGCAAGAAATCTTGAAACAAAACTGAATAATGACTCCTACATACACACATGCATACATACATACATACATACATACATACATACATACATACATACATATACAACATGCTTCTTTCAGATTGCATTTACCAAATCCACTCACATGGCTTTGGTCAGCCCAAGACTATAGTAGCAGACACTTGCCCAAAGTGTCACACAGTAAGACTGAACCTGGAACCATCTGGTTGGGAAGCAAACTTTTTACCAGAATCATACCTCTTTTATCTCTTTTACTCTTTTACTTGTTCCAGTCATGTGACTGTGGTCATGCTGGAGCACCACCTTTCGTCGAGCAAATCGACCCCAGGACTTATTCTTTGTAAGCCTAGTACTTAGTCTATTGGTCTCTTTTGCCGAACCGCTAAGTTACGGGGACATAAAAACACTCCTGCATCAGTTGTCAAGCGATGTTGGAGAGACAAACACAGACACACAAACATATACACACACATACATATATATATATATATATACATATACACGACGGGCTTCTTTCAGTTTTCTCTACCAAATCGACTCACAAGGCTTTGGTCGACCCAAAGCTATAGTAGAAGACACTTGCCCAAGGTGCCACGCAGTGGGACTGAACCCGGAACCATGTGGTTGATAAGGAAGCTACTTATCACACAGCCACTCCTACTATCTTTTATCTTTTACTTGTTTCAGTCATTAGACTGCAGCCATGCTGGGATACCACCTTGAAGAACTTTTAGTCAAGTGTATTGACTCCAATACTTATTTTTTTAAAAGCCTGGTACTTATTCTATAGGTCCCTTTTGTCAAACTGCTAGGTTATGAAGTTATGGGGATGTAAACACACCACCACTAGTTGTCAAGTGGTGGGAGGGGGACAAACACAGACACAAAATGACACACACACATCTGAGACACCCTTTGGTCATGACTGACCATGGGATTGCACCTAGAAGGTTACCCTCGCAGGCACAAGTCCGGGCAAGGTTGTTTATGGAAGACCAGCAGTTGCTCATGCATACCGGCCTCCCATCTCCACGCCACCAGTGTTATCCAAGGGATAGGCAAAGGCTGATACAGCTTGGCACCTGTGACATCGCAACTCATTTCTACATCGCAACTCATTGTGTCTTGCTCAAGAACACAACTCACTGCCTGGTCCGGGATTCGAGCTCACAACCTCACGATTGTAAGCTCGATGCTCTAACCACTGAGCCATGCTCATACACACATTCGTATATACTATGGGCTTCTTTCAATTTCCGTCTACCAAATCTGCTCACAAAGCTTTGGTCAGCACAAGGCTATAGTAGAAGACACTTTCCCAAAGTGCCATGAGTGGGGCTGAACTTGGAATCATGTAGTTCGAAAGCAAGCTTCTTAACACACAGAAGAGTAACTCAAAGAGTAAGAAGAATTCTCATAATCATTCTTTTTGTTGTTGTACTGTTGTGGGATAGAGATCACTACTGATACTTGGAGGAGAAGAAGGCTATTCTCAGACCAGAGACCTTGCCAAACTGCCCTCGGCAGCATGTTCTCTGCTCAAGGCACCCAGGAACTATGCGGTGGTGTTAAATCAGGTAGTGGAGTAATACTAAGTAATTATGTACAACTAAATATTAATTTCTCTCTCTCACTCTACACATTCTCTGAAACTTAAATAACTTAAATAGATCCATTATGAATATATAATTGATATTCTGTTGTGACAGCTTAAAGGGTTAAAATATTAGATAAAAGGTTAATCTTGAATTAAAGTTATGTGCTATAGACAGAAATGTAATATGGAGAAAGTGCTTCTTACTTAGCTGTCATAACTGGATACAAGAATAGTTTATTAAATGTCAATAAATTATTCAGAATTTGTATTTTGTTCTCATTGGATAATAGTCTTGGTCAACATGTGCAAGGGATTGCTGTAAGAAAAATCTCTTTAAAAGGAACACTTGTAAAGGTACACATCTATAAGAGATGATGATAATGGTGGTGGCTGCTATGATGATGATGATAAAAATGGTAGCAAAAACATTAATTACCTCTCCTATAGGATAGTGGTAAAAAGGTGCTGATGTATAAAGGATTTGCTAATCAGTTTGCTAACACTTTGTGTATCACCTACATTGCTTCTACGTAAGCTCTTCTTTAATGTGAAACATAACTCATGTTTTTGTAGAGGGGCAGCAGATTTTTACACTGAAATATTTTCTGACCCCAAAGAAGAAAAATTGTATGTCAGTTTAATAATGTTTAAGTGTAGAGTTGCCACAAATAAACAATCAGAAACTGTGAGGCCTTTTTTTTTTGTGAATCTGACAGTTTTAACTATGTGTTATTCATGAGTAAAGGTGTAGTATTTCTCAGACTGTGATTTGATAGACAAGGCTTGCAGGATGTATTTAGTTCAATAAGATAACACCTACATATAGGAGGCCAATGGGGAATGAAGTGTGATGTCATT
>NC_042998.1:104968647-105031147 GCF_006345805.1 Octopus sinensis | reverse complement strand
CACCTACACCACCAAACGGTATACACAGGTGCTTATAATTATCAAGTACTCACCCCGAATTTCTATATATATATATATATAAAACAAAAGAAGGAAAATGCACACAGCTTACATAGTTTTAATATAGTTTTTAATATATTTTATAAGTGAAAATAGTCGACAAACACAATACTACTTCACTTATAAAATATATTAAATTTCTATAAACTGCGTGCATTTTCCTTCTTTTATTTTATATATATATTTTTTGCATTATAACTCACCATGTGGGGATAATCAAAATTCTCTACCTCCCTTTTTGTTACTCTTTCCTTCTGTGGCTGGCTGATTCAGAGTGGATCTCAGAATTAAACAGCCGAAATCTGCGATGAGGAATCAGTTTCTGACTGAAGAACGAAGGCTTTGAATGACCCGTTTGTCTTTTTGTTCGTCCCTTCGTGTATTTCACGTTATTTATTTATGTAAAGGTTTATTATATATATAAATATATATGAATAACTGAATAGATATCATAAAACTACCTTGGTAGTGCTTGTCCATAAAGGATATAGGTGATGGTGCCATGTAAAAAGCATCCAGTACATTTTTTAAAGTGGTTGTCATTAGGAAGTGCATACAGTTGTCGAAACCAAGCCAAGACAAACTATAGAACATGGTATGGTTCCTAATCTTGCCAGCTCTTGTCAGACTGTCCAACTCATGGAAAACAGACATCAAATGATGATGATGATGATGATAGATAGATATCTCCTTCCACTTCTTGTCACTTCAGAAATGTAGCTGCACGTGGATTGTTACTCTTTAGACTTTTCTCTTTCTGATGAAGAGCTTTGCTCGAAATGTTAACAACTCTTCCGTTTCACCAAGCATCAGATTAAAATATTTCTTGTGCACGTCCTCACATTTGTTTTTTCTCTTTTTTTCTTTATTTTTTAATTGTTTGTTCTTTCATTTGACTATATACATATATATATATATATATATATATATATATATATATACACACACTTTTATTTGTTTCAGTCATTTGACTGTGGCCATGCTGGAGCACTGCCTTTTGTTGAACAAATCAACCCCAGGACTTATTCTTTGTAAGCCTAGTACTTATTCTATTGGTCTCTTTTGCTGAACTGCTTATTTACAGGGATGTAAACACCAGCATCAATTGTCAAGTGATGGTGGGGGAACAAACAAACACACAAATACACACACACATATATGATGGGCTTCTTTCAGTTTCCATCTACCAAATCTACTCAGAAGGCTTTGGTCAGCCTGAGGCTATAGTAGAAGACACTTGCCCAAGGTGCCACACAGTGGGATTGAATCCAGAACTGTGTGGTTGGTAGTGCAAGAAAGATGACTATGGTGGCACAGATATGCAATCTGTGTGAAGAATAATTGTTATAGAAAGAAAGAAGTTCCAAGTAATACAAAGAGTTAAGAACAAGAAAAGGGAAAGACTTAGGAAGAAAGGATGAAAGTTGATTTCAAGAAGTTGAACATCATGAAGGGGATGATGAAGTACTGCATCAGATGACAAGATGCTGTGTTTGAGAAGACCATGCTAAATCCTAATTCAAGCAGGAATGGAATAACATCCATAAAATGTTGCTGCTGCTGCTGCTGATGATGATGATGATGATGGTGGTGGTGGTGGTTGTGGTGGTGTTGGTGGTGATGACGATGACAATGATGATGATGAGGATATCAATGATGACATTGATGACAACTACAATGATAGTGATAATGTGATGATTGTGAGAATGTGATATTGATGATGATGATGATGATGGCAATGATGGTGACAACAGTGATGCTGATAACTACCATGATGTTGATATCAATGATGAGAACATTGGCATTAATGATGATGTATTGAATGATTTCGAGGGAAAATTTCCCTGATATTTCAAGCAGAGCAAGCAACCACAGATGGCTCCCTTTGCATGGCTTTCTTATAGGCTCAAGTTATTTTTTTCGTAAAATGAAGAGCTGTAAATATGATAAGTTAAATCTTAAAACATATATAAACATATATGGCTCAATGGTTAGAGCATCAGACTCACAATTCGATTCCCAGACCAAGATGTCTGTTGTGTTCTTGAGCAAGACACTTTATTTTACATTGCTCCAGTTCCCTCAGCTCTAGAAATAAGTTGCATCATCACTGGTACCAAGCTGTATTGACCTTTGTCTTTCTCTTGGATAACATTTGTGGCATGGAGAGAGAGGAGGCTGATATGCATGGTTGACTGTTAGTCTTCCATAAGTAACCGTGCTCAGAGGGGAACTTTCTCGGTACAATCCCATGGATATTCAATGATCAAAGGAGGTCATTACCCTATATATTTAGCTACTTATTTTATAATTCGTAGATAGACTAAATCTGAATATTATTTTTGTTCTACTTCCACATTTCTATGTCAGTATTCTAAACAGGCTTTTTCTGTAAATTCAATTATTTGTATGTTTTGAAAGCAATTGTTACTTGGAAGCCAAATGAAAATCAAATGCTTTTTTGATTGCTAAATCCTTAACTGTAAAAACAGCTGACTCATCTATTATGTATATTATTATTTTAATTATATAAAAATAAGTATTTATGACATAAGCTAAAGCACTTAACTTTTATGGTGAGGAAGTATAGTTGATATAATCATCCACATTATGTAACTATACTTATATTAATTCTGAAAGAATGAAGAGCAAAGATTTGATCTTGATAGGATTAGCTAAATACTGCTAGGATTGACTTTGCTTTCAGCTATCTGGAGTCAGTGATAATGATTTTTCCTGCTTGAACAAGACAACAAATTTGCAAAGAGATAGGCATAGCTTATTGAATTAATACTGAACCATTCCATGAGTGATGCTTATTTCAGTAATCTCTGTGGAATAAATAGAAAGTCAACTTTGTTTGAATTTGAATACAGAAAAAATGAAACAATAGTACTTTGCTGATAACACCATATGAGTGAGATCGTTGCCAGAGCAACAAGCTGGCCTCCGTGCTGATGGCACGTTAAAAACACCATTTGAGTGTGATCATTACCTGCGTCATCTTAGTAGCACTTGTGCTGGTGGCACGTGAAAAGAAACTTCGAGCGAGGTTGTTGCCAGTGCTATTGGACTGGCTCCTGTGCAGGTGGCACATAAAAAGCACCATTTGAGTGTGGCCGTTGCCAGAACCGCCTGACCGGCCCTCATGCCGGTGGCATGTAAAAGCACCCACTACACTCTCAGAGTGGTTGGCGTTAGGAAGGACATCCAGCTGTAGAAACTCTGCCAGATCAGACTGGAGTCTGGTGCAGCCATCTGGTTCACCAGATCTCAGTCAAATCGTCCAGCCCATGCTAGCATGGAAAGCGGATGTTAAACGATGATGATGATGATGATGAATAACAAGGCTAATAATAATGACTACTAATTTGAGGCAGAAATCCAGCAATTTTAAGGGGAGGGGTAAATGAAGCTAACTGATCCCAGTACTTGACTGATATTTTATTTTATGGAACCTGAGAAGATAGAAGGCAAAGTTAATCTCGGTGAGATTTGAACCTAGAATGTAAAGAGCTGGAACAGAAACTGCAAAATGGTTTTTTCACCACTCTTAGGATTCTACCAATCCTAGTGTTCTAGAAGATCTCAGGATTCTGGCAATACTAACTTTGCAATAATAACAATCCTTTCTACTACAGGCATAGGGCCTGAAATTTGGGGGAGAGTGCCAGTCATTTATAACAAGTCCAGTGCTCAACTGTAATTTATTTTATTGACCCCCAAAAGGGTGAAAGGCAAAGTCAACCTCTATGAAATTTGAACTCAGAATGTAAAAACAGACGAAATACTGCTGAAGATTTTGTCTGGAATGCTAATGATCCTATCAGCTCACCTATAATAATAATAATAATAATAATAATAATAATAATAATAATAATAATAACAATAATAATAATAATAATGATGATGATGATGATAATAATAATAATAATAATAATAATAATAATAATATGATAATGATAAAAATAAAAATAATAATATTAAGAATAATAATAATAATATAATAATAATAACAATGATAATAATAATGATAATGATAAAAATAATAATAATAATATTAATAATAATAATAATAATAATAATAATAATAATAATAATGATAATGATAAAAATAATAATAATAATAATAATAATGATAATGATAAAAATAAAAATAATAATATTAATAATAATAATAATAATAATAATAATAATAATAATAATAATAATAATAATAATAATAGAAGGTGGTAGAGGCCTTATACAGCTGGAAAACTACTATAAAATAACCACCATAGGACTGCAAAAATACCTACTTCAGAAGGAAGGAAAACTGATCCAGATAGCAGCAAAACACGAGCAAAACAAAAAAACTGTTCTCAGTATTTAAGGAAGCTGACAAATACAAACAAGAAATCATACCACCTAATAAACACAAAGAAGAAGAAGAAGATGATGAAGAAACAACGAAAGCTATAAAACAAATGAAATCCAAACTAAAAATAGAACAGCAACGAGCCATGATAAAACGATGGCAAGAAAAGCCCCTTCATGGTAAATACTGCACTAAACTAAACGCAAAAGAAATAGACAAAGAAAAATCCCAGCAGTGGTTGAGAAGCTCAGGACTCAAAGCAGAAACAGAGGGATTTTTAATTGCAGCACAAGACAAAGCCTCCCCACCAGAAATTACCAAAAACATGTAATGAAAAGAAATATTACAAGTAACTGCAGAATATGTGGAGATGGACAAGAAACAATAAATCATATTATCTCTAGCTGCCCAGTCCTGGCTAAGAAGGAATATATTCACAGACATGACAGAGTTGGAACCTACATACATTGGAAGCTATGCCAACATCATGGAATAACAACAGAAAAAAGATGGTATAGGCACACACCAGAAAAGGTCACAGAAAACGAGAAAGCAACCATACTCTGGGATATGCCGATACACACAGATAGAGAAATTAAGGCCAACAGACCAGATATAGTTGTCAGAGATCATGAAGAAAAAAAATGCTTTCTATTGATGTATCAATACCGGCAGATGACAACGTGTCTCTAAAAGAAATGGAGAAACTCTCAAAATACAAAGATCTGGAAATAGAGATAACTAGAATGTGGAACCTGAAAACAGAAAGAATTCCTATCATAGTAGGTGCATTAGGCATGATAAAAAAATATTCAGACAAATACATAACAAAAACACCAGGACTTACAAACACATATAACATACAGACAATTGCACTACTAGGCACTGCACACATCCTACGCAGAACACTTTCCATACAATAACCATCAGAGCATCACAACAAATCACAGCACATACCCAAGGCACACAGAGCTGCACTCGGTAGTGAAGTGAAAGCACGCTATAAAAATAAAACTACTGAATAATAATAATAATAATAATGATAATGATAAAAATAATAATAATAATAATGATAATAATAATAATAATAATAATGATAAAAATAATAATAATAATAATAAATGTACATGATGACACTTCCAATCAGTTAAGATCAGAAGCCATGAGAGCCACTACCAGGCAGTGGCTCTCATGGCTTCTGATCTTAACTGATTGGAAGTGTCATCATGTACGTTGATTTGTCTTGGTATAAAAGATGGGCTACAGCAAATATTCTGCTCAATACCACAGATTTGCTTGTCAGTTTTTTGACCTTAACCAGTTGAGCATGTCCCTTAGTGGCTGACGATATGTGCATCTCTGATCACGAGCAGAAGTAGTGGGGGAGCATCATAGCCATGTGTTGAGAGGGATTCTTTAGGGTTTGAATAATTCACCTCTGGAAACATGGGTGGTTTATTCAACATCCTTAAACAACCCTTATTCAGGGACCATTTGAGTGGGATGGGCTACTCAACCTGAAGAAAATTCTAACTGGGCCCCACCTGCAAGGTCATGTGCTGTTTATCTTGATATGAGATCACCATGTTGCGCACATATGGTTGTGATGCATGTGCCTAGTGTACCCTTATCAGACGGGTAGTCATGATGGGTATATTGGGCTTTGTATATTTTACCCCAGTGTCACTTTGATGGCATGAACTGCTCTCTCACTCAATAATAATAATAATAATAATAATAATAATAATAATAATAATGATAATGATAATAATAATAATGATATTATTAATAATAATAATAATAATAATAATAATAATATAATAATAATAATAATAATAATAATAATGATGATGATAATAATAATCCTTTCAACTGGAAGCACAAAGCCTCAAATTTGGCGGTGGGGAGGATTAAGTTAATTACATCGAACCCAGTGTGTAACTGGTACTTATTTAATTGACCCCAAAGGGATGAAAGGAAAAGTTGACCCGGCAAAATTTATACTCTGATGGTAGCGACAAAAGAAATATGGCTAAGCATTTCACCTGGCATGCTAATGATTCTGCCACCTCACCACCTTAATAACAATATTAATAATAATAATAATAATAATAATAATAATAATAATAATAAGAAGAAGAAGAAGAAGAAGAAGAAGAAGAAGAAGAAGAAGAAGAAGAAGAAGGAATATATTCACAGACATGACAGAGCTGGAACCTACATACACTGGAAGCTATGCCAACATTATGGAATAACAACAGAAAAAAGATGGTATAGGCACACACCAGAAAAGGTCACAGAGAACGAGAGAGCAACCATACTCTGGGATATGCCGATACACATAGATAGAGAAATTAAGGCCAACAGACCAGATATAGTTGTCAGAGATCATGAAGAAAAAAAATGCTTTCTAATTGATGTATCAATACCGGCAGATGACAACATGTCTCTAAAAGAAATGGAGAAACTTTCAAAATACAAAGACCTGGAAATAGAGGTAACCAGAATGTGGAATCTAAAAACAGAAACAATTCCTATCATAGTAGGTGCATTAGGCATGATAAAAAATTATTCAGACAAATACATAACAAAAACACCAGGACTTACAAACACATATAACATACAGACAATTGCACTACTAGGCACTGCACACATCCTATGCAGAACACTTTCCATACAATAACCATCAGAGCATCACAACAAATCACAGCACATACCTAAGTCACACAGAGCTGCGCTCGGTAGTGAAGTGAAAGCATGCTATAAAGATAAAACTACTGAATAATAATAATAATAATAATAATAATAATAATAATAATAAAAATGAGAAGAAGAAGAAGAAGAAGAAATATATTTACAGACACGACAGAGTTGGGACCTATATACACTGGAAGTTATGTCAACACTATGGAATAACAACAGAAAAAAGATGGTATAGGCATATGCCAGAAAAGGTCACAGAAAATGAGAAAGCAATCATACTCTGGAATATGCCAATATACACAGATAGAGAAATTAAGGCCAATAGGCCAGATATAGTTGTCAGAGATCATGAAGAAAAAAAAATTGCTTTCTAATTGATGTATCAATACCTACAGATGACAACGTTTCTCTAAAAGAAATGGAGAAACTTTCAAAACACAAAGATCTGGAAATAGAGGTAACTCGAATGTGGAGTCTGAAAACAGAAACAACACCTATCATAGTGGGTGCATTAGGTATGATAAAAACATATTCAGACAAATACATAACAAAACACCAGGACTTACAAATATATATAACATACAGAAAATAACACTACTAGGCACTGCACACATCCTATGTAAAACACTTTCAATACAGTAACCATAAGAGCATCATAGCAAACCACAGCACATACCCAAGGCTTTGCTCAGTAGTGCAGTGAAAGCATGTGATAAAAATAAAACTACTGAATAATAATAATAATAATAGTAATAATAATAATAATAATAATAATAATAATAATAAAAATAATAATAGTAATAATAATAATAATAATAATAATGATAAAGGATAACTAATACAAATAATCACAAAACACAAACAAAACAAAAAAAAAAACTGTTTGCAGTCTTTAAGGAAGCTGACTAATACAAAAAAGAAGTCACAGTACCTAACAACTATGAAAAAGAAGAAGAAACAGCAAAAGCTGTAAAACAACTGAAATCCAAACTAAAACTGGAACAGCAACAGATCATGATAAAACAATAGCAAGAAAAGCCCTTTCGTGGCAAATATTAGATTAAGCTAAACAGAAAAAAATAGACAAAGCAAAATCCCAATAATGGCTGAGAAGCTCAGAACTCAAAGCAGAGACTGAAGGATTTTTAATTGCAGCACAAGATCAAAGCCTTCCCACCAAAAATCACCAAAAAACATGTAATGAAAAGAAATACAAGTAACTGCAGAATATGTGGTGATGGAAAAGAAACAATAAATCATATTGTCTCTGGCTGCCCAGTCCTGGCTAAGAAGGAATATATTCACAGACATGAGTGAGTTGGGACCAATATACATTGAAAGCTATGCCAACACAAAATAACAACAGAAAAAAGATGGTATAGGCACATGCCAGAAACGGTCACAGAAAATGAGAGAGCAATCATACTCTGGGATATGCTAATATGCACAGATAGAGTAATTAAGGCCAATAGGCCAGATATACTTGTCAGAGATCACCAAGGAAAGAAAGTGCTTTCTAATTGATGTATCAATACCAACAAATGACAATGTTTCTCTAAAAGAAACGGAAACACTTTCAAAATACAAAGATCTGGAAATAGAGGTAACCAGAATGTGGAATCTAAAAACAGAAACAATTCCTATCATAGTTGGTGCATTAGGTATGATAAAAAAAAAACATTCAGACAAATACATGAAAAAAACACCAGGTCTTACAAGTATATACAACACTTAGAAAATAGCACTACTAGGCACCGCACACATCCTATGTAAAACACTTTCAATACAGTGAAAATAAGAGCACCACAACAAACCACAGCACATATCCAAGGCACACAGAGCTGCATTCGGTAGTACAGTGAAGGCACATGATAAAAATAATAATAATAATAATAATAATAATAATAATAATAATAAATAATAATAATGATTAAGTTATTGCAAAAATTGGCATTACTTGAAACTACACGTATATTGCATAAAGTCTGAGGTCTTTGTTGTGACCTGACAAACAGTACAAACCCCTTGTAGATACAATATCTTCAATCAACAACATCGCAATATTGAATACTGTGCGATGTCTTAAATAATGATCATTTAGCATTCACTTTCTATGCTGGCAAGGGTTGGATAGTTTGACTGGAACTGGTAAGCCAGAGAGCTGTACCTGATTCCAGTCTGATTTTAGCTTGATTTCTATGGCTGGATGCTCTTCCTAATGCCAATCACTCCAAGAGTGTAGTAGGTGCCTTTAACATGTTATTGGCATGGGTGCTTATATGTGTCACCAACATGGGTGTTTAATTAAGGGTCCTTATTTAGGCACAGGGCCAATAATTTTGAGAAGAGGGGATTAATCAATAGCATCAACCTTAGTATTTGACTGGTACTTTATTTTATTGACCTCAAAAGAATAAATGGCAAAAGCAACTAGAAATTTTAAGAAAGGATATACTCAATTTAATATTCCCTCACCTCAATATTGGACTTGTATTCATTTCATGTACACCAGAAGGTTGAGAAGTAAATTTGGACATAGGAAGGATTTTTAATTTAGAAGGAAAAAGACATAACTAAGTACCACAAAGTAATTTGCTTTTGCTGCCCTACATATTCTGCTGCTAGATGATGATGATGATGATGATGATGATGATGATGATGATGATGATGATGATGGTGAAGACGTCATTGACAATGACAATGATGATGATGATGACAACAGCAATAGCAACAATAGTGATGATGATGATGATGATGATGATGATGATGATGATGATGATGATGATGGTGACGATGATGTTGATGACAACAATGACAATAACAACGATAATGAGAGTGGCAATGAAAAGAATGGTAATGATGAGGATGGTTTCTTTGGCACCTGACCAATTTTTATAAGTGTTGGGGGTCTACTAGAGCTGATTGAATTGGTTCTAATGCATTTCTGGCACTATATTTGATATCAACCTCTCAGGGATGAAAAGACAATTCTAGTCCCAGTAGGATTTGGCAACAACTGCAATGTCATTATCAAGAAAGATGATAGTAGCAGCAGCAGCAACTACAACATCAACAACAACACTGATAGTGAGCATAACAAAAATAATCACAAAGAAAGCAATAAGAGAAGCAAGCTAGAATAGCAATGACAAAATAAATAACTCCATAAATGACAGCAAAAACAGCTATAAGTAGTAGGTAACAAGGCAACAAGAGAACTTCATTAAACAAGAGGACTGCATCAGAGAACAAGAAAGACTATAGACAGCCACTCGATATATTAGAAATAGCAGCTAAATCTCCTTCAAATCACATATTCCTTTCTAAAAATTAAAAGAACATGGTCATGGCTCTGTGGTTAAGAATACTTTACACTCAAAGGGTTTTATTCCTGCTGCATGGTACCTCGGTCATGTGTTTTCTATAACAGTTTCAGATTGCTTCATACCTTGTGAGTGGAATTTAGTAGACAGAATCTGCTCAGTGTTGCTGGCAATTTGAAAACCAATGGAGATATAAACAGGTTTTGCTTCCCATTCAAAGATAGTGGTTATTGTCGAAAATCTGTATTGATATATGAAGCAAGTATTGTGGCATTGAAGCAATATCCACTTCAGAGGGAAGAGGAAAGAGGCGAGTAACTATCTTGAGCGTGAAATCAACAAAATAATTAGGTAACATTCTTTTCTTTCTTTTTCTTTTCCTTTATTCATTTCAGTCATTTTGACTGCAGCCATGCTGAAGCACCTCCTTTAGTCAAGCAAATCAACCCCAGGGCTTATTCTTTGTAAGCCTAGTACTTATTCTATCAGTCTCTTATGCTGAACCACTAAGTTATGGACATGTAAACACACTAGCATCGGTTGTCAAGCGATGTTGGAGGACACATACACATAAAAACATACATACACACATATATATATATATATATATATATATATATTTATACGACAGGCTTCTTTCAGTTTCCGTCTACCAAATCCACTCACAAGGCTTTGGTCAGCCTGAGGCTATAGTAGAAGACACTTGCCCAAGGTGCCACACAGTGGGACTGAACCTGGAACCATGTCGTTGGTTAGCAAGCTACTTACCACACAGCCACTCCTTCGCCTATATGATTAGGATTTCTAATGAGCTTGAGAACTCTGATTTGTAGGAAAGGTGTAGGCAGGATCTCTATGCAGTGTGCCCAGTGTAAGCTATGTACACACAAAATATGCAGTGGATTAATAGGAAGGTTATCAGAGAAGATAGTTTTCATATGTGGAAGATGCACAGCATCTATAAAATCTTTAGAGACTCAGGAAATTAAATCTCTCAAACGTCCAAATAGCTCATTTGATAATTTCTGCTAAATAAATAAGTAGTGAGAGAGGATGCATGGAAAGTGTGATAGCTAGAATAAGAATATGATAGAGGAAATTCAGAGAGCTGTTACCTTTGTTGGCCATGGAAGGTTTCTCTCTCCAAGTGAAAGGAAGATTGTATGATGCATGTATATAGACAACAATTCTACATAGTGGTGAGATGTAGGCCCGGAATTCTGAGGACATGCGAAGGTTAGAGAGGAATGAAGCTAGTATGCTCTGCTGGATGTGTAATGTAAATATACATGTTTGATAGAGTGTTAGTGTTTTGAGCGAGAAGTTAGGCATAAGAGGAACTGGTTGCTGCGAGCAAAAGAGAAGACTGTGCTAGTTTGGTCATTTGGTGTGAATGGATGCAAACAGCTTCATAAAGAAGTGCTGATTTCTTGAAGTAGATGGGGCACATGGAAGTGGGAGACTCAGGAAGACATGAGAAGAAGTACTGAAGAACAACCTCAGGAAGCTGAATCTTTCAGGTGAGATGAGAAAGGAATGAGATACCTGGTGCCTTGTTGTACTCAAGAAGACCCTTACTCCACAACAGAAGTGTTAAGACTGGTCCCTCTGGTAGTGAAAAACACTCATGATAGAGTTATGTAAAAGCACCCAAGCAGCACCATGTAAAAGCGCCCATGTGGTACCATGTAAAAGTACCTGTGTGGCGCCCATGCAGGACCATATTGAAGCACCTGTGTGGCGCCACGTAAAAGCACCCAACACACTCTGTAAAGTGGTTGACATTAGGAAGGGCATCCAGCTATAGAAACCATGTCAAATCAGACTGAAGTCTGGTGTAGCATCAGCCACATTATTGCCAACTGAGAGAGAATGTCTTCTAGATATCTTCACTTCAGATATGATGTGGCGGCCAGAACAAACTGGGACAGAAAAAGAAAAAAAGAGACTACCAACAGACGAATTTGACTATATTGAGACTGATGAGTCAAAAGAATATTGGTGTAACTTAAAAATGGAAGCAGCTGACAAGTTAAAACACAATTAGTCAGATGCTGAGTGTGTGGAATCACAAGAAAAAAATATGTTGTATATGGAAATCTGGTGTTCTCTTGACACCAATACACCAATGTGGTCATTAAAATACAGAAGGCAACATCCATAGACCTTTAATAAGGAATTTGCACAACCTGTACCTAAGGTACACTTTCAGTTTCATTGTTGAGATCATGTATCATATGTCGTCAGAACATTTATGACACTACAACGAATGTCTTCCTGATTAAGTGTGAGTTCTCCAGCTGCCTTGCCACTCTTGTCTAACCAGCTCATGATATTTTCATCTATTGTAATCTTAGCCTGCTTCTTAATCTACTGCCCTCTACTCTTCCTTCCATGATAATGTTTTCCAGACTTTTGTTTCTTCGAATATGGCCATGATAGAAAGTTTTTGTTTTTTCACAATGTTCAGGAGTTGTCATCTTTCACCTACTTGTAATGCCCATTCACTTGTCCAATGGTCCCTATAAGAGACTCGTAACCTTCTCTTAAACACATACATTTCAAATGTATTGATTATGTTCACTTCGAATTTGTTCAGAGTCCATGCTTTACAACCATAAATGCTTACTGTCCAAATGAGCACTTGCATTAGCCTCGTTTTTAACTTAATTGGGACACTTTTGCTACCGCAGATGTTACTAAGCTTTCCCATGGACAGTCTTGCCTATTGTTATTGGAGCAATAGGATACATACCAACCTGCCTAGAGCAAAACATGGCTGAACTTGAATTCTTGGGGAGAGAATGCAATTCCTTAATTCATATGCTACATGTAATCATAATATTTGGGACAAAAAAATTGTTAAAACCTTCTTAAGATTTGAAAGCTGATGAACAAAAACAGATGCTTTCCTTCACAATCTTGCTACCAAGCAAGTGGTCAGTCAAAATAAACCCTAAAGTAAAAAAGAAAAAGAAAACAAACATACATTCATATATGGCAAAAACTTGATAGAAAGAATAAACTTAATTTGTATATATTTTAAACCCATACTTTTAACTAATATAAATCTAATGTAATCTAATTTGATTTCTGTTCTATCCTATCTGTTCTGTCTACTCTCACAATTTTAAAGTTATTTGCTTCAAAACTGAGATAACTTCTGTTTTTAATAAACATAACTCTATATGTCACCATTAACAAGACATATGTTTATAATTCTGTATTTAATCAAGGATAAATGGAGAAAAAATTAATACTTATAGATTCATCATACTAAATTTGATTTCATAAGGACTTTTCTTATCAACTTTATTATTTAAGATCTATACTGCAATAAATCACTCGCTGACTTAAATAATCTGCTTAACATCAAAAACATTTTGTCTTGTATAATATGTACATTTAATGTTTAAGAAAAAAAGATGCAAACATTCCATGTTTTAAATAAGTTTATATAAATGAGAAATAAGTATATCTTGAATTATATACCAAGATATACTGTAAAACATATATGAAAAACCGATTAATTTTTAAAATATAATACAAATGTATTCGCAATTTACAATGTAAAACACAAAACTGTTAGATATAGTATTTGTTTTATGCAGTATATACAAATTGACAAAATAAAAAGTAAAATTATAGTCTTTTGAGTGTCATATACAAAATCATAATTCTACAAAATACAAAATTCATATTTTAAATAAATGTGAATGATTAATAAGAAAAATGAAGTGTATTGTTTCTAGAAAAATATAATTCATTATTATATATATGTTTGAGTGTGTGTGTGTGTGTGTGTGTGGTGTGTGTGTGTGTGCACATATGTACATGCATGCATGTGCATGTCCATGCATGTGTGTGTATTTGAGGATTACAAAATATATTCAAATATATTTTTTGAAAGATTAAATGTTTGGTAACCCCTATGAAGACTTGTTAATCTTTTTTCCTTTTCCTTTCTTTTTTATGGCTTCCTAACTTATCCTAAATCAATGCCAATAATGCAGATGCTGAATATTTTGCTGTCCCCTACTCTCCATATCAGCATATTTAATCCCCTATACATATTGAAGCAACATGTAGAAAACTCAAACAGCCTTGATCTCTTTTTCATGTCTAAATCTAATCTATCTCAGATTATAACTGTCTCTACACCCCTCATATCTTCACTGCTACCACTCAGCACACATCCACATATCACTCAGCAACCCAATTATAACACATTCTATGGTTTTATACCATCTACTCCTGGTAGGTAGATGGCATAAAATTGGCAAAAATCCATAAAACGGGTGAAGTAACTGATGCTCAGAGTAGACCCCATCAAAAACAACTAGGGTAGTGACTGAATCTATCATTCTTGATATATCAATATTCACAGCCTCATTATTGCCAAAGATTTTTCATGGTGAAAGTTATCTATAGCACAGCTACGACTGCATCCAAAAAACTAGCTTTCCTCTTCAAAGCTAGAAAATACTTCAACCTCTAACAATTATTGATACTCTACAAAGCTTAAGGGAGGATCAAAATGGAGTATTGCTCTCAATTCTGAGACGGTTCTGTCGCGACACACACAAACATTATAGACCACATCCAGAAAAGGGCATAAATCCACTCACAGACATGTCCTGCAGGCACTCAGGCATGTTATCTTCTCTCACTCTCTCTTCTATCACTACTCTTAGTCCTTGATTCTTAGAGGTAGTGGCTTCATATCACCCCTATCCAGGCATTCCAATCCCACTTGTCTCTCTTCCTCTCATTATCCTTATTGTATCCAACTCTTAGGTCTTGTTTTAATCTCTACATTCAATCTTTTCTTCACAGAATGTTGGCCCACTTGAATTCTGTTCCTATTCATATCTTTTCAAGAGGAACACTAATGCCAGTTATCTCACCAGTCTAAGTATGCTTGCAAAAACTATGGTTATTGACCCTTTCTCCAGATCCAGCAAATAAAAGAACCCTTCATAAAATCAACATTTAACATATAAATCTAGTCTAATTAACCAATATAGATATTTAGATCTAAATGATAATATAATTTATAAAAGCTATGTTTTTGTTTTGTTTCCTTGAAATATGTTTCTCTAATTTGATTTTATAAATGTTAAATAATTTTCCTTTGAATTCCTTTTGACCACTGAAAATGTGCTTGCCAACACAAGCCAGTTGGCCAATTGTTACACTTACAATTAATATGTGTGGGTGTATATGAGTGAATGTGTGCAGAATATATATATATATATATATGAAAGAAAGATTTGAAAATGCAAAGCTCTTTTAGAGATGTTTATTGACTTGACCAGCTTCATATATATATATGTACATATATATGTACGTATATGGATAGATGAATCAATATATCATCATCATCAATATCATCATCATCAACATCATCATCATCATCATCATTGTTTAACGTCCGTTTTTCATGCTGGCATGGGTTGGACAGTTTAACTGGGGTCTGGGAAAAAGGAGGCTGCACCAGGCCCCAGTCTAATATGACAGTGTTTCTACAGCTGGATGCCCTTCCTAATGCTAACCACTCTGAGAGTGTAGTGGGTGCATTTTACGTGCCACTGACACAAGGAGCCAGAGGAGCTGGCATTGACACGATCAGATGGTGCTTTTTATGTGCCACCAGTACAGAAGCTAGTCAAGGCGGCACTGGCATCGGCCATGTTCGGATGGTACTTTTTATATGCTACTGGCATGGGGCTCACAACTACAATTTCCATTTGATTTGATTTTGATATTGCTGATGTTGATGTACTTGACTTGGCATTGATGCTTTTTATGTGCCACCGGCATGGAAGCCAGTCAAGGTGGCACTGGTATTGGCCACATTCAGATTCAGATGGTGCTTTTTATGTGCTACCAGCATGGGACTCACAACTACAATTTCCATTTGATTTGATTTTGATATTGCTGATGTTGACATACTTGACTCAATAGGCCTCCTCAAGCACAGCATGTCACCCCACAATCCAAGGTACTTTTGAGTGGGCTGGCTATGTGACACTGGTGTAAGTTACAGCTGTGGACTTTATTTGCTGGGTCTTCTCAGTCACAGCATACCTCCAGAGGTCTCAGTCTTTTATCAACGTTCGAAGCTCATGCTTCACCACCTCATCCCATGTCTTCTTGGGTTTACCTCTGCCCCATATTCCTTCCACTGTTTGGGAGTGGCACTTCTTCACACAGTTCTCCTCATCCATCCGCAGTTCATGACAATACCAACACAAACGCCTCTCTTGCACGCCACATCCGATGCTTCTTATATCTAACATTTCTCCCAGGGTGCTTACACTCTGTCGTGTGTGTACACTGACGTTACACATAGAGTGGATCATGCTAGCTTCATTTCTTTCAAGCCTACATATGTCTTCAGCAGTCATAGTCTATGTTTTACTGCTGTGAAGCATGGCAGTTCACACACATGCATCATACAATCTACCTCCCACTCTGAGCAAGAGGCCCTTTGTCACTAGTAGGAGTAGAAGATTTCTGAATTTTGCCCAGGCTATTCTTATTCTAGTGGTAATTGTTGTTGTTGTTAAAGGTTAAAACTTATTAGCCAATAAATCCTGGCACTCCTGATTGCTTTCATCAAACCAGCCTTCTTGTCTTTAATGTAAAACGCAAAGATATCTTCAGAGGACTGCATCATGATGGTGTTTAGATATTCCTTCTGGAATAGTATAAGTTAGAAAGGTGTGATCTCAAATCTCAGCTGAAGATTTGCCTGGAATAAGCTTTCTCTCTAGTAGACTGGAGATTGCCAACAAAAATGTTTTCCTTGAAAGACCTCTTCTCTTTGGCTTAATTTTAAAGATTTGCTTCATATTATATAATATATATATCTTTATCTGTTTCTTTCTCTCTATGTATAAATAAATAAATAAATATATATATATATATATATATATATATATATATATATACACATATATATAAACATATACATATATACATATATATATATATAATATATATATATATATATATATTATATATATATATAAATATGTGTGTGAGTACATATGTAAGTAAATATGCATTAGACATTTGTATAATGTTTGAGAAAGTATTTTGGTAGCCAAACATTTCCAAAATAGATAATATACTTGCCATTTCATAAAAGTACCAGCTGTTTGTCAGACATAGATTGAGGCAAGTAGAATAATTATAACTAGACAATGTACATCATAGAGAAAATAAAAGAAGAGATAATGAGGAAAATGCTCCTGTGAAGATTGATCTGTATTATGTTGGCATTGTTTCCTCAAGCTGTCTTTTTCCAGTTGATCTAATATTGTGTTATGTTTGTTTAGAGAAGTCACAATTAATGTATTCTTTAAAACTGTGCTCTTCAAAGTTCTGTAAAACTTCTGTATTAGAATGAAATATAAATGACTAAAAAAATTATTTCAGTGAAATAAAAGTGACTAGAAAAATAGCAAATGCAGTTTTATCACATGTAAAATGCAAATAGATCCCTCAAATAAAAAGACTACATTTAATTTGAAAGTTAAAAGCATATTTTTAAACAAATGATTCAAAATAATCCTTTTGTTTCCATATTTTTGTTGAAATACACTATTGTTTATTTTAAATTAAATTTGAACATAATGAAGTGTTTAATAAAATAACTTTGCCATTAACTTGGTAGTTAGGACATAGATTAACATGAAATTTTGAAAGAAGATTTTAGTTTAGATAACTTTAAAACAGAAAGTTAGTATCATAGAAACCTGATGGGAAGTTGTCAGGCAGGCTGGTATCAAAAGGGTTATGCCATACTAAATGAAAGCTATTTTCAAAAAGATAATTGTTCAAAGATTTAATAAGAGTGTGCTCGATAGTGTAGTTACCAACTAGTATTAATTGAGTTTCTAATTAGTTAGAATTATAGCACACGTTGATTAATTGACATGTTGTCAGCCCTAACTTAGCAGACCTATGGTATATATATGTATATATATATCATCATCATCATCATCATCATCGTTTAACGGACGCCAAACGATGATGATGATGATGATGATGATATATATATACATATATATACCATAGGTCTGCTAAGTTAGGGCTGACAACATGTCAATAATCAACGTGTGCTATAATTCTAACTAATTAGAAACTCAATTAATACTAGTTGGTAACTACACTATCGAGCACACTCTTATTAAATCTTTGAACAATTATCTTTTTGAAAATAGCTTTCATTTAGTATGGCATAACCCTTTTGATACCAGCCTGCCTGACAACTTCCCATCAGGTTTCTATGATACTAACTTTCTGTTTTAAAGTTATCTAAACTAAAATCTTGAAAGAAGGTTTGAAAATGCAATTTTAAAAGATGTTTATTTACTTTACCGGTTACACTCTTTGGAAAAAGATTGTCAAAAGTAACATGTAGAAGTTTGGCTGCGTTAATTATTGGTTGTTACAAAATGCTACATCACATATATACAATCTTTGGTAACAAGGAAATGTTAAGGACATAAAAAAGTTTAACAAGTTCCTTAAAATATTGGGCATGAAAGATTACAACATAAATATACATTCTCAAGAACATGTTAAAGATAGTTTCCAGAAGGAATTATTAAAAAGTTCAGTGGGATATTGGTATTGTATCTGTATATTCAAACACACACAAAATATTGGTTGACACAGAGTACTAAAACACATATATATACATTCTTTGGTGACAAGAGCATGTTAAGAACATAAAAAAGTTTAACAAGTTCATTCAAATATTGGGCACAAAATATTACAACAAATATATACATTCTCAAGATAATTTCCAGAAGGAATTATAAAAAAGTTCAGTGGAATATTAGTATACATGCACAAAGGTTTACATTATAATAGTAAGGAAGCTAAAACTGACCTGTCCACCATGTTAATGTAAAAGAATGTTACATTATACCCATCTGTGTAATCTAACATGAATGATGGTGCACTCTCTCCATCTTCTCATCTACTTCTGTATCTTTTCTGTTTGGTTCTAACCACAGCAAAGACAGGAAAGGTGAACTTGATCAGAATCTGATCGTTGATGTTATTTTATATTTACTAATGGTAGTGTATATCCCAGCACAGACTTTTGAGTTTGCAAGACTATTGATATCATAGCTGTTTTTGCATAAAAATTTATAACTGTCATTTAACAATATGTCTCCAACCAAGTAATCTCAGCTGCACCAAACAACACATTGTATTTGAGACAACCCTACATATTTGAGTCGATGAAAGAGCTTCTGAGTTATAGTTTGATCTGCAGATATAGCAGCCAAATGAAATCTCTCACAAATTATACTTTATTACCCTAAAAACAGGAAAAGACCCTTGCCTAGTGTAATCTAGATTCTCTACACCTGAATAAGATGGGATAATTATGACTTGAATGCCTTTGATTACAAGTTTAGACAGTCATGGCTAACTGAATGCTAAAAAATACAAACAATTCCCTCTACCAAGCAATGATACTTCTCTGATTTTATTCTACCAGCTCACAGCAGTTGTTTAGTTCTCTCAACAAACTCATGTTTAAAATGTTAACTACTCTAATTTAAGATTTTAAATTCAAATGTTGTCAGATGCTTCGAGATGGAATACTCAGTAGAGTATTACAAATATATAGATCTTCTATTAGTTTCAATGAT
Source organism: Octopus sinensis (assembly GCF_006345805.1). NCBI lineage: Eukaryota > Metazoa > Mollusca > Cephalopoda > Octopoda > Octopodidae > Octopus > Octopus sinensis. The sequence goes on along the minus strand of NC_042998.1, from coordinate 105,011,021 downwards.
GAGTATACCAGTTGTTTAATCAACTAGACTACTGAATTAGCATGTAAGTGGTTCGAGTATTTCACAGGCCTGTACCTTTAACATAATCGTCAGGCATAATGGGATATGACAATATATGTGATAAAGCAGTTCCCTTGAATTGTGGGTGCAGACAATCTAAGAGACCACCATACAGTTTCCATCTAACCATTTTCATCCAAAATGTTACTCGGGGTGACCCATTGCTATGGAAGAAAAAATTTGCTTGTGAGTAAATCATGTTTGAGTAGCTGCATTGGTATTGACTAAAGCATTTCATCACCAACAGTAGTAGAAGCATGATTCTGCAAGTCAGCTTCTACATGGCCACTCAATCTGTTAGAAATGGCAACCAAATCTACCTCAAAGACATCTATAACACCTTAAAAATAAAATGAACATAGGCACAGGAGTGGCTGTGTGGTATGTAGCTTGCTTACCAACCACATGGTTTTTGGTTCTGTTCCACTGCATGGCACCTTGGGCAAGTGTCTTCTCCTATAGCCTCAAGCTGACCAAAGCCTTATGAAAAGATTTGGTAGATGGAAACTGAAAGAAGCCCATTGTATATACATATATATGTGTGTGTGTGTGTGTGGTGTGTGTGTGTGTGTGTGTGTGTGTGTGCGTGCGTGTATATGTTTGTGTGTCTGTGCTTGTCCCCTCACCATCACTTGACAACCGATGTTGGTGTGCTTATGTCCCCATAACTTCGTGGTTCAGCAAAAGATATCAATGGAATAAGTACTAGGCTTACAAAGAATAAGTCCTGGGGATCGATTTGTTTGACTAAAGGCAGTGCTCCAGCATGGCCGCAGTCAAATGACTAAAACTATTAAAAGAATAAAAGAATAATAGATAACATTATCCTAGATTACTGTAAAAAAAGCTATAAGGACCTTGGGTAATATGTCTTTTATCACAAATCTGTTCAATCAGGGATGACCTGGAGCTAAACAAAAAACATAAAGAAAAATCTAAAGTCCATGATCGAGCCTCAACTTGATCATTCCGGAAATAGTGAACAAATTTCATATCATATCACATACTACCAATTTTTAAAAGAGAAGAAAACATTGTAAAATTTTAGTCTTGTTGCATTTAGATGTACTGATCATTGCTAAAAAAATTTTGACTGTAGGTCTCCTGGATCAGAACTACCCTGAAGATAAACAACAACATCAAAAACAAATACTAAAGAACCAATGAGAAACTCTATGTGAACACTCAACCTGCTTGTTAGAAACAGCAGTCAATACTATTCTCATATGAATAATAATATTAAGAACACTGCAGCAAACAATGATCAGGCTGGTTTTTCCAATCCACTGACTTTTCTTTTCATTATTTCTCTTTCCACTCTATACCTCACGCTCTAATTCTCTCTGTCTTTTCTAATTCATCATACTCAAATTTATCTCTTCCCTTTCCACTACAACCCTTCACTCTCTCTCTATCTCTCTTTCCTTTTCTCTATCTTTTCTAATGAAGACGAAAAAGAAAGAAGAGGAGGAATCATCCATATTTGGATCTGGAAAGGGTGGACCTCTACTCGGTTTAGACACCCAAGATATAAGGTTTGTTGTGAACAATAGTGCTCCTATAATATATCAAGATTTGAGGACTCCATGGTATGGCAATGCAAAACCATTTCTCTTTATCAATCCCTCTCTAACCTCTTTTTCTCTATTTATCCATTCTAATTTCTTACTATCTCTCCCACCCTAGATTAATCACTTTCATTCTTACTCTAATTTATCTCCATGTTTCCTTCTCTACTTCCTTTTCTCTATTTGCCATAATCTAATTTCCTTCTGTCTATGTCTCTAATTTTCTTTATCTATCCAACTCTAATACGTTTTTCTTTCTCTAATATATCTCTTTCTAATTTCTTCCTATCTAATTTTCTCTTTCTTACTCTCACTTCCTGCTTCTTCCAGGTTTCTCTTCAAGTAGGCTTCTAAAATCAGATTATCCATATGTCTGCAAGACACTTTAGTCAGCTGCTGTCATTAATAACCAAGCTATTGACTTGATGAGAATAATCCTAAGGCTGTTCAGCTTCCATCTTTAGATCCTTACACTGTGTCAGATTACTTAAGCTAATCCTTGGCAGCAAGCTGTGTTTGAACTTGATGCCTATCTCTTTGACATTTACTTCTATTTTTATTCCCTTATTTATTTGTTATTTAGATTCTCCACTGTCTTTGTATTTCACTGCAAGCATATAAAGAACTCAAGCATGTAATGTGTATGCATGTATGCACATACAGATATGTGCATACACACAGATAAGTTTGTGTAGGCGCATATAAGTGTCGAGATCTTCTGTTGTGTTTTCAAACAAATATTATTAAATGAATGCATAGAAATATATTATAAGAATTCACTGAAAATCTAATGAAACTGTTGTTGTTGTTGTTTATCCAGGGTAAGCTCTGGTCATACAAAACTATGATCAAGGGCATTCCAGTCATGACCATCCCACCTTTTTATAATTCTAATTACATTATTCTAGCATCTCCTTTTTAAAGACCACCGCCACCACCACAACTACCACAACTACCACCACCACAACTACCACCACCACCACCACCACTTTCATCATCACCACCACTGTAGATGTCATCCACAACATTTTTGTTGTCATGACTGTTGCCTCATGACCATGATGCTAATGATTATCATCATCATCATTGAGCAGGATGATAAACTCTGTCATACATGAGGCAGAATTTACACCAATGTTACATGATAACCTGACCAAAAAGAAAAATTGCATCAGGTTATACGAAAGTGATTTCAAAAGATGCTATGATAATCACCTATCTTCTTTCTGGTGAATGGACAAAAGTAAAGCCACTAAGTTGGCTAGCTACGTCTGGGTTCAAAGACCAATTCAACACCACATATAATCAAGTGGAAAATCATAGAAAACTCCATGCCATATGTTAGTGGATAAAAAAAGGCAAGTTATGAGTAACTGTAAGATCATACATCCTTTTTAGATCTAAGGATTCCACTGCATTGCTGAATTCCAGATCAGAAATTTCCAGCAAATGCAAACATTTGAACAAGTTTCTTTTGATGGTTGACTAGCTGTATCACAGACTTTAAACCCCTTTCATTGATTCTACACCATCTAGCCTTATGGCTTTATGGCTGAAGGGGATATAATTCTGATTCTTCTTTTGTCCTTTCGTTTTCTGTTTTCTTCCCTCTTCTACTTTGTAAACCAACTTTTATCTTGTTTTTCTCATGATTTCTCTAATCCTATTGCCTGGATTTGTAACTTGTATAGGTCATGTTCACAGAGCCTAAAAATTACTTGGAGACACTTGGCATGTTTTAAAACCAGCCTTGATAAAATCTTTAATGTATGAAACTATAAGTAGCTCATAACTATATACTGCATACATTAAACAATATTTATCACTCACCAGGTGGAGTACTCTTTTTGTTGATCATACCTGGAACAGCTAAGTGGTATGGCAGTGAAACATGGGTTGTGACTTTAGAGGACATACAAAGGGTTGAAATAAATGAAGCCAGCTGGGCCTCACAAAGGAAATGACAAAAAAAACCAAGACAACTGATGATATGCTGTGCTTGAGAAGACTTGGCCAACAAACTTAAATCTATGTCTATGATCCCTTCTCTCTTCCACAACCCACCCATGCTCACCACCGATGATTCTCCCCACTTCCCTCCATTCTCCCCACTTCCCTCCATTCTCCCTCATGTCTCCACCTACTGATGTCCAAACAATTTGTCCCTGTTAAATCCCTTCCTCCACCTCTAGCTACTACTTTCCTTTTGAAACCTTGTGAACTCACCCACCTACCCAATCTTTCCAATCCCTGGTTCACTTCACTATTTACACCACTCTGAACTTGGGTACACAGCACCTGCCTTCTCTCCGTCATATCTTCACCCTCTTTTTCACCTCTATTTCTTCTTCACCTGGGGGAGTCCTGTTTCTCTTCTAATGCAAGGCACATTTCTATTCTGTCAATACTACTCCCCACACAGTTGAGGGGATCTTGTTCTGCAAGTTACTAGATAACCTCACTACTGCTGGTGGCACATAAAAAACACAAAGTGATAAAGTGTTTGGTGTTAGGGAGGGCATCTATGCTGTATAATCCATGTCAAAACTGACGACAGAACTTGGTGCAGTCTTCTAACTTGCCTGTTCCAGTCAAACATAGAAAATAGATGTTAAATGGTGGTGATGATGATGATGATGATGATGATGATGGTGATAATGATATATATATGTATATATATTGTATAAAGGATCATGGATAAGCCCGGAACAATGCAAAGTAAATGCAAAGCAAATCGCAAGAAAACAAATATAGGTGATTTGCCTTGCATCTATTTTGGATTGTTCTGGCCTTACCCATAATCCTTTATACAATATATTCTATACAATGCTTCATAGTAATTATTACATTACAATATAAATATATATATATATATATATATACAAAAATTTTTTTTTTTCAGAATGATATAAAAAAAACCAAATCAGTGAAGAATTTAGAACATTTATAAGTAGAAGGTCTTACAGCTGTTTCTGGGATATTTTATATATCCCTTAATTGCAGATGGTGTGAGAAAATCGTTAAGCAATAGTTAATTTAGATAAAATATGAAATACAGAGTGAAGAGGAAGAATGAAAATAGATGTGAGACATGCAGAGATATTGCATTTGTAGATCTATTATTTAGGTAGAATGGTATACATATAAGATTCTAATACCTTGTGAGTAAATTCCAATAGTATTTAAAATTGGTCATTCCAAGTATAGAGTTTGTAAACAGTGCTATTGAATCGAGGGTTTATTTAAAGTGACCTAAAAGTAGGGAATGTATTTGTAAGGTCAAATCGAAAACAGGAAGAGAGAAATAAAGAAAAAAGAAAAGCAAAGAGAGATATAGTAAAGAGATGAAGAGAGGGAAAATGTACCAGTTAGTGGTCAGTCAAGATAAATTGATAGTAGAAATGGGAGAGGTGAGGGTGATAGAGAAAGATATGAGAGTGTAAAAAGATGATAGGGTAGAGAGTAAAGGAGTGTCAGATAGAAGGAATAAAGGTAATAGAGAGAGAGAGGTATATTAGTGTAAAAAGAAAAGGAGTGTCAGGTATGAAGTGATAGAGCCTAAGTGATGGGGCAGAGAGAGAGAGAGAGAGAGAGAGGGTAGGGGTAGTGATATGGTGGAATGAAGAATTTGGGAATATAAATTAGGTTGGTTGGACAGGTTAATGCTTAGTAGTAGAAGAAAATATATATGTGAAGATGTATACAGATGCATATATTAAACATGTTTATATATATTTTATACAGATATTTATACATACCAACATCTACATATATAGCTCGTACTCATATCTATATGTACATATGTATACCTATATATACGTGTATCTGCATGTATTATCACACCTGCACACACAGGTATATATTCCTTGCATACATACATATATTCACACATACACGCATACACATACACATATATACACATGCACATATCTATGCACACATATACACACAAATATAATTAGATGGTTGTGATTTTCGAGTATGAAAGGCCTATTTATAAATGTTCTAAATTCTTCACAGTCTTGGCTTTTTTTATCTCATTCTGAAAATTTTTTTTTATATACACATGCTGATATATGACCTACGATGGACTCCTTATTCGCTTAATCACCAAACCTGGAGCTTAACCTTAGTCTGTCCATAGCACTTACTCAGCATTACCTGACACCTTTGGGTCTTTTTGGCAACATTACCTTTCATAACCTCCATTTCTCGCTATTATAAGCACTTATCTCAGGTAAAGCTTCAGTAATGGATAAACAATTCCTTGGCATTTCTCTTAAGGATACAGCTATTCCTTCACAAAAGATTTTCCTCTTACTCCTCCTCACCAAAACTAAGGACCTCATCCAAAGAATGAGATGGAAGGCTTTCTTCCATGACAATCAAAAATGCAGAAATACCAACAGCTACAACCACAAATCATATAAGAACCCTCCACACAACCCCCATCTCAAAAAATTTGAAGCAGATATGTTTAATTTAATTAGAAACATAAAAGTCTCCAAATACAAATCCCCCTTTCAAAAAAAGCTCTCAAACACCATAAAACTTCACCATACATTTTCCAAGCAATCACTCAACATTCAGTGCAATACCAAACAGGTTCGTACATTCCATAATCCAAGAATGTGGGATCGTATCGTATGCCTTACAATAATCGATCCATGACATAGCTAAGTTAGTTTTCCTCATCTTGCAGTCTCTAAGTACAGTTTTGTTTACCAGGAGATGATCTTTGCTACTTCTGCACTTATGCTTGCAACCCTTCTCCTCATGTGGTAGGACTCCATTTTTTGGCTCTGCGACTATTTCAGTCAATAATTTCCGCATAAGTAGCAAGCAGGATGTCGGGCTGTATTTGTCTACCTTATTATCTTTTTTGATGTTTTAAAAGCACAGCATTGTCCTACCCATTGTCAGCCACTCTAGTGTTACTTGGTCAGCATTGAACAAGATGTTGAGTTGTGCAGCTATTTGTGGAGGACATTCACCAAATCTTTTAATCTAGTAGCCTTGAAATCTATCTGGTCCCGGGGCCTTCCAGTTGCCAATTTTTTTGCTGGTTTCCTTCACTATACTAACTGAAATGACTAGTTCTGTCTGTTGTGGATAGGCTACTGTTTGTTACAGTTCTTGCAACCATTAAGCCTCCTTCTTGTGCTCCTTGTCTTTGCTCCAGATTTCACTCCAAAAGTTAAAGAAGTGATTTTAAATTCTCAAACGCAGGATAATGCTAATAATATAGCCTGAACAGGATAAGCTACCCCTATTTTGTAGAAAAAAGTGTTGGCGGCCGGCTATGAAACTACGCTTAAAACCTAATCCATTTGTACATTACATATGAGTTTGTATGACCAAGGGTGTTTGCAAGAAGGTATGTGGGTATACAAGTATACACATGAGTGTTTAGATGAGGTTTAATCTCATGAATAAGAAATACATTATCAGTCAGTAGTTAATATTTTACATGTAAAGCAACATTATATAAACAACATTTCTATTTACAAATGTTTTATATTGTTTATATTAAAAATTTTAGAAAACATTACCTACTGATTCATAATTTGTCTCTAGCTGTGGTGTTAACTGTCAACTAAATATTAAAGCAAGATGTGATATAATGCTATGCTAAAAATTTGTTAGAACTGGTGTACATGTGCACAAATTTCATAAAATTAGTTTGTGATGTATATATGTGTGTGTGTGTGTTTATATGCATGTACGTGTGTCTGCATATATATATATATATATATATATATATATATATATATATACTTTATTTAAAGCATATATATATATATATATATACTTTATTTAAAGCAGCAGAAAATTCAACAAAACCTGTTACTCTGAGTTTCCCGTTGCCGTTCATCGGACAGTTTTGCTATATATATATATATATATATATATATATATATATATATATATATATATATATATATATATATATATAATATATATATATATAGGAAAATGTGTTGCTGAAAATGCACTTAAATTTCAAAAACTCGTAAATGTTTAAAATACATTTATTTACATATATACCAAACTAGTTTCAACAATATTTTTTGTTTATCAATGGTAAAAGTGTAAAATTAGAAAAACATCGTTATAAGTTTCAATGTTGACAAATCAAAATGTTTCAATGTTGACAAACTGAAATGTTTCAATGTTGTTAAATTAAAATGTTTCAATATTGTTAAATTAAAATGTTTCAATGTTGTTAAATTAAAATGTTTCAATGTTGATAAATTAACATGTTCAAAATAGAAGGTGTAAGTTTGAAATTAAAACTGTATATCAATTTGTTAGAATGTACAAGGTTCATTAATTTCAGTGGTGGTCGACAAGTCATACCGAAAAAAAAAAAAAAGACTGTGAAAATTGAAATAGTAAAAAAGGGGGGAAATTACAGTTTCTCAGATCTTTAAACAGTCGCTCCCGCTTGTAATGGTATGTTTTAGGGAAAGATGTATATATAAATTTTTTCTGTGAGCGGATCTGATTTTGATTTGTTAAAAAATTGATGACGTTTTTCTTCCATCAATGTTCATTGTTTTTATAGTCTTGCAAACATTTATTTTTTACTGCATGCATATATATTCTTGGTAAATAAGAGTTAAAGTAAGTTCTTCAAATTCATGGGATACAGTTTTGCACCTAGATAGAAGAAAGTTTGCTTCAGGGCACATCTTTTGAAGAGAAAAGCCACATAGGTTATATGGTTTTTACTGATAACTTTTTGAATTTAAATTTATCGATAATGAAAATTATGTACTCACTCTTCCTTTCTGAGCAACCACTTCTATAGAAGGAAATTGGTTTTTGAGAGAGAGAGAGAGAGAGAGAGAGAGAGAGAGAGAGAGAGAAGAGAAAGAGAGAGATAGAAAGAAAGAGAAAGAGAGAGAGAACATATATCTTTAAGTAGTGCTGGGAAAAAATTACAATCAAATGTGCTCTCTGCTGTTATTAAAATTATTTATCTACATGTGTATGTATATTCTTGTCTACTCTAAGCACAAGGCCCGAAAATTTGGGGAAGCAGGGCTAGTTGATTAGATCGACCCCATTACACAACTTGTACTTAATTTATCGACCCCAAAAGGATGAAAGGCAAAGTCGACCTTGGAGGAATTTGAACATAATGAAATATTGCTAAGCATTTTGCCTGGCGAGCTAACGTTTCTTATTTCTTTATTGCCCACAAGGGGCTAAACATAAAGGGGGCTAACAATGCCTGGTGGGCTAACGTTTCTGCCAGCTCGCCACCTTTATATGTGTATGTATATCAATAGAGGAAATTATGCTTGAATTATGTTTATAAGGAGGAATGTGTATTTTCTGTGAATGAAAATTGCTATTTTAAATCAAAAATCATAATATGAATATGGAAACAATATGTCGGGTCTCTGAACAGTCAGTAATAGTTTAAATGCAATAGAGGGAAAAACCAAGACACCTTTATTTTGATTTTACATCATCATCATCATCATCGTTTAACATCCACTTTCCATGCAGGCATGGGTTGGACGAATTTGACTGAGGACTGGCAAGTTAGAAGGCTGTACCAGGCTCCAATCTGATCTGATTCTACAGCTGGATGCTCTTCCTAATGTCAACTACTCCAAGAGTGTAGAGCTTCAACCTCTATCTCTGTCACACCTACATATAGTGTCCTTTACAAAAATGCTTTACATATTCCTTTAAAGAATTTCTGCATGTGTGTATGTATATGTATATAAGTATATGTCAGGTCTGGTGGAAGGGATAAAAAAACACTGTGACCATTTGAATTCTCTATTGGCATTCACTGCATTTTAAATGTATCATTCATATGTTGTTCAGGGAAATTTTGTAAGTATTTATAAAGTGGGCCTTCTAATTGTATTTCTTCAGTTATTTCATGTTTTTTTCATTATTTAGAGACATTAACTTTTATGTACTAAGATGAAGAATCTATACTTACTACAGAAAGACATTATTGTTGTGGAATGTCTTTTGAACAAAAAATTGGTTTTGTAAATTTAATATCTTGCATGTTGAATAATTGATGTTTCACTTATTAATAAATGCCAGGGTTACATGCTAAACATGGTTGAAATGCAGCTAAAAGAGACTCCCTTTTCTCTTGGACAAATCCCTGATACACAGGTCGTTATTTAAATTTACTTGATGTAAAAAGAGAAAAAGTAAAAACAAAAGGTTTTCTTTCATGAACTTGCAGATGAAAATGGTTTATTTATATTATGTATCCTGTCAATTTCCTGGAAATTCAAATGCTTTTATTATAAGATAAATGCTGAATAGTTTATTAGAATTTTAACTATTTTGCATATTCTGGCATAAAATAGAGGCATGCTTGTTTCTCCACATATGATAAAGCTTTTGTGCGTAAGCAGTTAAAAATTTTACTCTTATAATAGGGGGCAAAAGAAAATATTCTTGAAGTAGCCCTTCTTTAAAGGCCTGAGTTGCAATAATTTCAGGATATTTTAATCTATTGTGGGTTTAAGGAGTTGTAATTATTGATTTGGTAAATGGAGATGTATTTTGTTGGCTGCATGAATAACTGAAGCAAAACCTATGGACGTTTAACTGCAATATTCATTAGGCACAGGAGTAGCTGTGTGGTAAGTAGCTTGTTTACCAACCACATGGTTCCAGGTTCAGTCCACTGTGTGGCACCTTGAGCTGACCAAAGCCTTGTGAGTAGATTTGTAGACAGAAACTGAAAGAAGCCCGTCGAATATATGTATATGTATATATATATGTGTGTGTGTGTGTGTGCATGTCTGTGTTTGTCCTCCCAACATCGTTTGACAACCAATGCTGGTGTGTTTACATCCCTGTAACTTAGCAGTTCAGCAAAAGAGACTGATAGAATAAGTACTAGGCTTACAAAGAATAAGTCCTGGGGTCAATTTGCTCAACTAAAGGCGGTGCTCCAGCATGGCCACAGTCAAATGACTGAAGCAAGTAAAAGAGTAAAAGAGTTGCACATAAACACAAACTGTTTTGACCATTCACAGTTAATTACAATAACTGCAGACTGGAAGAGAAGCTAAACCATGTCACGTTTGATGACGTTACTTGAGAGATGTGTGAATGTTCAGTCTGTCATAAAACCTGGAATTGTCTGGAACTCTCAGATGGCAAGAATTGAAGCACATTTCCTTAAACTGCCAAAAGCATTCTGACTGGCAAGAGTAGAGATGTATAAATAAGTCAGCTACTCTCAGTGCTCTGCAAAGGGTTCAGGCACCAAAACATATTTTCTATAGGGTACAAGAAGAACATTCTAGAAGATTAAATCATGCCAAGGCTTGACACTGATTGGTTGCTAAATAGACCATGGCTTGATACTAGTTTGGTTGCTAAATAGACCAATCACATGAGCCTATTGTGGTTTGGTTATAGTGCCTGATTGGTTACCTAGCATCTTGGTTTTGAATCACTGATACAAATCAAAATGGAATAAATGGGTAAGGAATAGGAAAACGGTTAAATACTATGCAAATATCCAGGAATAAAACATCTGAAGACAATTGGAGATTAAACTGACAGAAATGCAAAGTAGATGTAAATACTGAATCCAAAGGTTTCATCTCCAAAGATGATGTTAATAGTCAGAATAAAGTTATTAGTGAAAGAAACCTGAATCTGAAAGGTGCTAAGTGACAGACAAATTACTAATGAAGCTGAGGAGGACAGAGCTGGATGGGGTTAAAATTTCACTTAAAGCAGTTAGACATTTATATGGCTACATTAAAGATGAAAAAAAAGGAACTATAAACACAGTATGGTACAGCGGGTAATATAGTCATCAGATAAGAGATATTTGTATGCTTTGAATTCCATTAATAAACTTGTCCTTCTATTTTAGTGTCATATTTACCTGAGCGCAATATAAGATAATGTTACATAAAAAAATCTTAGTTATTAATCTATTATATACATCTTTCACTTTCTCTTTCTTCCACCCTCTCTCTCTCTTCCACTCTCTCTCTCTCTCTCACACACACTCTCTCCCAATCTCTTTTTCCCACATACACTCTCTCTCTCTCTGTCACCCTGAGTACATATAAATATGCATACTGTAAATCAAATTGAAGGCTGTTTTATGTACAGTAAGTGAAAAAAGACTTACTACAAGTGCAAAATGTGAAATTTTTAATAATTTCATTTGCAGTGACACATGCACATGTGGTGAGGATGATAATAATGGTAATGGGTAACATTGCCATTTGTGGTTTTTTTTATTGCTTGTATTGTGGAGGCAATGGTATCTGTGATCAAAGGCAAAATGATCAGAGACAACACGGGTTCAAAAAGATACCTTGTTCTCATTACAGCTGCAGCTAGTATACCTTGTGTGATAGCTGACATTAAAGACAACATCAAGATAAAGAAACTGTCCCCAAAATTCATTGTACACATGAGACATGGTCCCATCTGCATCTTGAAGAACAATAATATAAAATGAGAACTAACATGAACCATAACAACTTATCCAGGGCACAATAGCATGGAAAGCAAACATAATATGATGATGATAATGATGATGATGATGAGGAGGAGGAGGGTGAAGAGGAAGGAAGACAAATGAACCCTGTAGAGTATCCTTTCTTGACTCAACTTGCATTGAGGCATAATGGTGTTGTAGAGTGTTCAGCAGAGTGTTATGACCAAAAGCATTCCAACCATGACCATCCCATCTTTTGTAGTCCCATGTGGGATTACATTACCTAATTTTACCACACCATTTTATGTTTTTAAGACAGAACATGTGATTTTGGATAATTTCATGTGTTAGAAATAGCAGCCAAATTTCCTAATTGCACACCAATCATTCTAGAAAACAACACATTGGATAATATCCTGATGTATGAGGTAACTGCAACTGGAATATCTTTGATTATTGGTTTGCTCATCCAGAAGTGGCATAGAGTTAAACAACAACAACAAAATGACAATGGTAATTAATAATTAAATTACAGACAATTTCTAAATCCCACCAAAATCTTGACTCTAGTAATCTCTGTACTGAAAAGAACTACCAAAGAATGGAATTAAGAAGCACAAAATATATTTCTTATTGACTTCTGTGTTCAGTGATTTCTATAGTAATTGATGGAAGATAGGTTTAATGCTGTGGAGTTCCATATTTTGGCAAGATTTTTTAAGACCACAATGTTCCCGTAACACAGAAGATGCCTATTTATTGTAAATTAATTAAAACACAAAAGAAGAGACTATTCATTAGAAATATTGTCATGTGAGGGTTAAGACAGTAGTGTAGGATTTTAATTAGATTTGGCAGCTATTTCTAGCAAAATGAATGACCACATAGAGGATACCTTTCTGGTTCAAACCTGTACTGGACTTGTGAGGTGGTAACAATAGTGTTAGTTGTTGTTGTTGTTGTCGTTAGTGGTGGTGTTGATAAGAGTGGTGTTAATGGTGATGGCTGTGGTTGTGGTCGTGGTGATGATATAACTATCACAGTTGTTTTCTGTTGCTTTTGGTGGTAACAATATCCCTGTAAAAAGCTGTCTTTTGTTGTAGTTGTGGTTACAGTTATAGTACAAATAGTGAGAGTGGTGGTGGCAGTGGTTGTGGCAGAGGTAACGACGGTGTTAGCGGTGGCGATGGCAGTGGTGGTGGTGGTGGTAGGAGTGGTGATAGCTGTAGTACAAGAGGGAAGCCACTGGTAATGTATCTAATTCTGTTGTTGCTGTTGTTGTTGTCCTTGTTGAGCTTTATGGTAGGAAGGTTGCATGCTGATCCAATGACACAAGAGTGGGTTTTGTTCAGGGTGTTGTAGGGAGATGAAAATGGAGTTTTTATTATTACCTAAGAGCTACATGGCAATATAGCTGTGGTTGTGGATGGAGGGACATTCAAACTCTCAAGAAACAGGAGATGGTTTAGCCTTTTAATGTCCATCTTAATGACTGAAACAAGGAAAAGTAAAATTAACATCCTCATCATCATCATCATGATCATCATCATTTAACATCCATTTTCCATGTTGGTATCAGTTGGACAGTTTGATCAGGGGCCCCACCAGGCTCCATTGTCTGTTCTAGCATGGTTTTTACCACTGGACGACCTTCCTAATGCTGACCACTCCGCAGAATGTACTGGGTGCTTTTCATGTGGCACAAGCACTTATATATATGGAAAGGGCTTCTTTCAGTTTCTGTCTACCAAATCCACTCACAAGACTTTGGTCAGCCCAAGGTATCAGTAGAAGACACTTGCTCAAGATGCCATGCAGTGGGACTGAACCCAGAACCATGTAGTTAAGAAGAAAAATTTTTACTGCACACACATATATATATATATATAGGTGCAGGAGTGACTGTGTGGTAAGTAGCTTGCTTACCAGCCACATGGTTCTAGGTTCTGTCCCATTGCGTGGTACCTTGAGCAAGTGTCTTCTACTATAGTCTCAGGCCAACCAAAGCCTTGTTAGTGGATGTGGTAGACAGAAACTGAAAGAAGCCTTTCATATATATATATATATATATATATATGTATGTGTGTGTGTGTGTCATATATATATATATATCTTCCCTCTTCTCCTCTCTCTACACTACACCATACGACTTTACACATCACATCATATATACATACACACGTCCAGACCTCTCATACGCACTAATACTCTCTCATACACACACACACACTCTTCTCATACACACACACACACTCTATGTTGGAGCGAGGTCATTCAACCCTATTATCTCCCCTAATTTCGCTCTTGCGTCTCATGTTTGATCTTTGACTTCTGGCCGAAATCAGATCGCCATGTTGATTCGTTAGCCTCTGCACGCATATATTTTTTTTCTCTCCTTCTTTCTGTGTTTTTTCTCTGTGTATCTTTCTGTTGAAGAGCGTAGGCTCGAAATGTTAAAGACTTGTTTTATTTATATTTCCTGAGCGCCATACTAATACAATTGTTTGTTTGTATTCCACCTGCCTTCCTCTTTTGTTTATTTCTGTAAACCTGCCTTCGTCTTTTGTCTATTTTCATAAAGCTTCCCGTTATATATATATATATATATATATATGTATGTATGCATGTATGTATGTGTATATGTTTGTGTGTCTATGTTTATCTGCCCAACTTCACTTGACAACCAATGCTGGCGCATTTACATCCCTGTAACTTAGCAGTTTAGCAAAAGAACCAATAGAATAAGTACTAAGCTTACAAAGAATAAGTCCTGGGGTTGATTTGTTCAACTAAAGACAGTGCTCCAGCATGACACAGTCAAATGACTGAAACAAATAAAAGAATAAAAGAATATATATATATATATGTATAAATTAGATTTTCTCTTATTGTTCTGTTGTAGATATATTTATGTGTCAGAATATGCATGCAGACTTCCGTATGTATGTATGTATATGTGTGTGTGTGTGTGTGTGTGTGTGTATGCATGTATTGCCATGTATATGTGTGTAGAAGGGGAATGACCTTCTTTGTACTGGAAAATATCTTTAGCTGAACAATATTTATTAATTGATTTCTTCCTCCTCCTCCACCTCCACCACCACCACTTCGTCCTCCTCCCCTCCTCCTCTCCTCATTCTCCCCTTCCTCATTCTCCCCTCCTCTTTCTCCCCTCCTCTTTCTCCCCTCCTCTTTCTCCCCCTTCTCCATCTTTTATCTGTATAGTGGTTAAATGTTGATGATGAGTTCATCTGCTTATATGCTTGTATGTGTATGCATGCGTGAGTATGTAGGTGGATAGGCAGGGAACAAGGATGAAGTTAATTGAACTAATAGAATATGAATGTATATCAGAAATTAATGGAAAATATATTTCTATCTCTCTGTCTCTCTCTCTCTCTGTCTCTCTCTCTCTGTCTCTCTCTCTCTCTTCTCTCTCTCTCTCTTCTCTCTCTCTCTCTTGATATATATATATATATATATATATAATATATATATATATATATATATATATAATGGTTTGGTTGAAAGATTGAAGGATAGCAGGAGAAGAAGGATGGTTCTTAGTGCATATGAGGATGTATATATGCCTATGTGTATAACGGAAACTCATATCAGAGAGATGATGCACACTTTATTTATATAGAAAGTAGGTACCAATATAATGTACACATTTGCCTAAGGATGCCCAAGGCTACCCAAGGTTACCTAAGGCTGCCCAAGGTGTCATACAATAGGACTGAGCCTGGCTTGCCCTTATTAGTCATATACTATATGTGTGGATATTTATGTGATTCTCTTGGAAAGTTCATTTACACTGGTAAGGTTTTGCATAATAATGAAGGAACCATCATCTACTGTTCAGTGGAATTATTTCACTATACTGTAGCCAAGTCCATTATTGATCAACAACCAAAGAATGTTGATAGTCAGAAAAATGGATGAACGTTTCTGTATTTTGGATTCCTTGTTCAGGATCTGATCTAAATTTTCCTGTCATCCACATAATATTCAATCATCTTCCCTCCATTTTTTCTATTACTAAATATAGTTTACTTCTGTTTTCTTTATTGGGTAGGAGCAATTATTTATTGTTCAATGTAAAGCATAAGATGAGAGTTCAAATCTAGTTAAAGTTTAGCATTCTGAATTCTACGTATGAAAAGGTTTTGCCTCTTTTACATTTGAACACCAAAAGTGTTCAAATACATTTGAAAGTTTTTCCCCAAAAAGTTTGGTGCAGTCTTGTTTGGTAAGGATGACAATGATGTCTTTACAAAAAGAACACAAATTACAGAAATTTATAATGAAATATAAATGATAATAAAAAATCAGATTACAATAACAAATATGATAATAAAAAATCAACTTACTGTAACAAGTATGATAGAAAAAAATAAAATGAGTTAAAATTTCTTAGGGTGGTAGTAAACATTTCATTGTGTGGAGGATTTAGCAAAGAACTTGATGAGAAGTTTTTTTAAAAAATCATAATTTAAAAAAATTCAATTTATTGATATATTCGCACATCTAATTAATACACTAAAATAAGAATTTAGACTCATATATATTCTTTTCAACACTATGCACAAGACCCGAAATTTGGGGGAGGGATCCAGTCGATTAGATCGATCCCAGTACACAACTGGTATTTAATTTATCGACCTGCAAAGGATAAGTCGGCCTTGGCAGAATTTGAACTCAGAGCGTAAAGACAGATGAAATACCCATAAACATTTCGTCCAGCATGCTAAAGTTTCTGAAAGCTCAACACCTTTAGACTCATATATTTTAAAAAATATATAAGCAAATATATCAATCCATTCTGCCATAGGTAGAAGGCCTGAAATATTTAAAGGGAGGGGGCTAGCTGATTATATCAACCCCAGTGCTTCCACTGTTATTTATTTCATTGATCTTGAAAGGATAAATGGCAAAAATCGATCTTGGTGGAATTTAAAATCAGAACATAAAGACAGACAAAATTTAAGCATTTCATATTGCATGCTAACAATTCTGCCAGCTTGCCACCTTATAAGCAAACATAATAATGGTCCTGTTATGCATACGTTTCTGAAATTATTCTGGCAACACAAAAAATTAGCAGGATTCTTCATCAAGAGGGAATAGAAACTGGTGCTCAAACAAAGTGTAAATGAAGTCTTGTATAAATCAGTTACCAAAGGGTAGCAAAAAGAACTGTAAAAATCTCATAATCTGCCACAAGCAGTTTGAGTTGTAAAAGACTTACAAAAAAGAAACAAAGCTCAAAGAACAAAACTTGATAATGGAAATTAATTTTAAATCCACTTAAAAGAATGAGTGTAATAAAAATAATGTGCCATTAATATTCCTAGGGTATTAAAAGCTATTTCATCACTGTGCAAAGTATTTAACAAAGAACTAGAGGAAAATTTTAAAAACAATAATTTTTTAAAACTTAGAATATTGATGTATTTAAATATCTTTAACTGAAACCTAATTAGCACACTGGAAGAGGAGCTTAGAGATAGATACTAGAACAACTATAAACAGACATAATATTAAGCCCAACATCATATGTTACTGATTGTAGTTTGATGGTAAGATCAAAAATATGCCGGGGATCCTTTCCTTTTTCAAGCAGACTGGCTGTCAAATAAAACATCAGTCAGATATTGAAGTGTTATACAAATCAGTGAAGAAAAGTTTGGGGTTATTTGAAAAGAATCATAAAAATCATGTATTCTGTCAGCATCATCATCGTCATCCTCATCATCATCGTTGTCGTCGTTGTCGTCATAACCATTATCATCATTTAACATCTGTTTTTCTTGTTGGCATGAATTGAACTGTTTGACAGGAGTTGGCAAGCTGGAGAGCTGCACAACATTCCAATTGTCTGTTGCCTTGGCATGGCTTTTACAGCTGGATACCTTTCCTAACACTAACCAGAGTATTCTGAGTGCATCATTAAACATATATTAATATATATGTATATATATATATATATATATATATATATATATATATATATATATATATATATATATATACACCACCAAGTAAGTTAGGGGTTGTGGATCCAACCCACTAAGGGATACTGTTGGTATAATACCCAAATTATTAACAGACAAGTGTTTTTAATTGCAATGCAATGAACTTACTTATTGTATTAAATGGGTGAAGGTAAAGAAATATTTTACCATTAATTTATATAACTAATAAGAAAATTGGTTATAACACATTGGTTTATTTATCCTCAAGCTGATATGTTTCTCCATTTTCTTATTTGTAATTATATATATAGGCACAGGAGTAGCTGTGTGGTAAGTAACTTGCTTACCAACCACATGGTTCTGGGTTCAGTCCCACTGCATGGCACCTTGGGCAAGTGTTTTCTACTATAGCCTCGGGCCGACCAAAGCCTTGTGAGTGGATTTGGTAAATGGAAACTGAAAGAAGCCCATCGTATATATGTATGTGTGTGTGTGTGTGTGTGTGAGTGTGTGTGTATGTGTGTGTATGTTTGTGTGTCTGTGTTTGTCCCCCCAACATTGCTTGACAACCGATGCTGGTGTGTTTACGTCCCTGTTACATAGTGGTTCGGCAAAATATACTGATAGAATAAGTACTAGGCTTACAAAGAATAAGTTATGGGGTCGATTTGCGTGACTAAAGGCGGTGCTCCAGTATGGCCACAGTCAAATGACTGAAACAACTAAAAGAGTAAAAGAGTATATATATATATATATATAGATATATATATAGAAACAGGAGCTGTGACTGCTGAGGACTTGCGTAAGTTTGCAAGGAATGAAGCCAGTATGCTCCACTGGATGTGTAATGTCAGTGTGCATACATGACAAAGTGTAAGCACTCCAAGAGAAAAGTTGAACTTAAGAAGCATCAAATGTGGTGTGCAAGTGAGACGACTGCATTGGTATGGTCATGTGTTGCAAATGAATGGGGGACAGCTGTGTGAAAAAGTGTCACACCCTAGCAGTAGAAGGAACCTATGGAAGATGTAGGCTCAGGAAGACTGGAATGAGGTGGTGAAGCATGACCTTTGAATGTTGGGCCTCACAGAGGCGATGACAAGTGACTGAGACCTTTGGAGATATGCTGTGCTTGAGAAGACCTGACAAGCCAAATGAGACCGTAACTGCGGCCTATGCCAGTACCGTCTGATTGGCACCTGTGCCAGTGACATGTTAAAAGCAGCATTCAAGTGTGGTCATTGCCAGTGTTGCCTGACGGGTTCCTGTGCTGGTGGCATGTAAAAAGCACCCGCTACACTCTCGAAGTGGTTGGCATTAGGAAGGGCATCCAGCTGTAGAAACTTTGCCAGATCAGATTGGAGCTTGCTGCAGCCTTCTGGCTCACCAGCCCTCAGTCAAACCATCCAACCCATGCCAGCATGGAAAGTGAACGTTAAACGACAATGCTGTTGCTGCTGCTGATGATGATATATATATATATATATATATATATATATATATATATTGATAAAAATGGTAAGACAACAAAAGAATGAAAGAGACCTCAATATTATGTAAATAGAGGAATTTATCTGTAAATATAATATGTGACAATTATTTGGTAGCTATGATAAAACTTTGAGTTTCGGATGTCGAGGTGGAAATCCATGCCGCCATCTCTTCAGTTATCCAGCCATTGGAAAAAAAAAAACTGAAGAGATGGCAGTGTGGATTTCCACCCTGACATCTGAAACTTGGAGTTTTATCATGGCTACTGAATAATTTTCACATATTACAGTTACAGATATATATATATATATATATATATATATATATATAAAGATAGATAGAGAGAGAGAGAGAGAGAAAGAGAGAAAGAACAAAAGAGAGTTATGTGTGTTTCTTTGTGCCTGTATTTGCCCCCACTTCTCCACACTTAACAGACAGTATTAAGTTATTTACATCCCTGTAACTTAGAGGTTCACCAAAAGCCACTGATAAACCTAAGGAGTAGACTTAAAAATACGTACCAGTTTGACTAGAATAATTCTGGCCTCAGTCCAGTGATTGAAATAAGTAAAAGATAAAATTTGTGTGTATATGTATGTATGGATGTGTATACATGCATATACATGTATATGACTGAATGGTTATGTGTGCAAATGTGTGTCTGTGCCAGTGTGTGTGTGTGTGTGTGTGTGTGTATACCAGTGTGTGTATGTGTGTCCACATGCATGCACGCACAAGTGTGTGTGTGTATGTGTGTCTCCTGTTAGCTTTGGAAAAAGCTGCAATCATGTCTAGTTGAGAGGCTTAAGAGAGGTGAAATGTCTCTCATATTCCTGTAAGTCAATGTTGAGACATCCATCTTGCTCAGCATATAATGCTTTTAACACATCTTGTCTCTCAACATCATGCCTGTCAGTGGTGTATGTACATTATTTATGAAAGACAGATGATATTTATAATTCAGTGCTGTTTCAGTTGTGCATGGGTGAATTTATTTTAGCCTGGGAAACTTTCTGCAATCATCATCATTATCATCATCATCATCATCATCATCATCATCATCATCATCATCATCATCATCATCGTCATTGTCATCGTCATCGTCATCGTCATCATTATCATCATCATCATCATTTAGTGTCCGTGTTCGATGATGATGATGATGATTGCAAAAAGCTTGCCGGGCTAAAATAAATTCCCCCATACACAACTTCATGAATATATCATTCCCTATTTGTTCAATATTAAAGGTGACAGATTTAATCTCGGCATGTACCTACATAAGTGTATGCAATAGAAGGCCATATTTGTTTCAGTAAGACTCTGCACTATCACACATGGCTCTAGTAACACAGAAATGGATGGCTGAAAATTTTCATGATCACGTAACTCCTAACAGTTGACCTCCTAATTCCCCAGATCTCAATCCATTAGACTATTACATGTGGAGTGTTGTTGAGAGAGAGGTCAATGAACATGCCTGTAACACCAAAAATTCTTTGGAAACTGCCATAGTCAGAGTAATGTCCAAATTGAACTAGGACCACTTGATTCGTGCATGTAGATGATTTAGATCTCATATAGAAGCAGTTGTTGAAGCTAAAGGTGGCTTTACTGAATAACATTATAGAAAAGAAGGTTTATTTTTATCCTCATAGTATTTTTTGATAAGTAAAGTTATTATCTGTTATTATATATCTGTCTTTTGATCAAAATAGAACCAAATCAAAATAGATGAACATCAATGGAATTTGTATCCTTGTGGTATCAGTGCTGGTGGCACATAAGAAAACCATCCAAACGTGACCGTAGCCAGTACCGCATTGACTGGCCTCCGTGCTGAGGGCACGTAACAAACACCATCCGAACGTGGCCGTTTGCCAGTCTCGTCTGGCACCTGTGTCGGTGGCACATAAAAACACCATCCGAGCATGGCCGTCTGCCAGCCTCGTGTGGCACCTGTGTCGGTGGCACATAAAATCACCCACTACACTCTCGGAGTGGTTGGCGTTAGGAAGGGCATCCAGCTGTAGAAATACTGCCAGATCTGACTGGCCTGGTGCAGCCTTCGAGCTTGCCAGACCCCAGTTGAACCGTCCAACCCATGCTAGCATGGAAAGCAGACGTTAAACGATGATGATGATGATGATGATGATAAAGCTATACATACATACATACATACATACATACATACATACATATAGATGGATAAATAGATAAGAGAGAGAGAGAGAGAGAGAGAGCTACCTAGCTGATGTTTCATGCCAAAGAAGGGCATACTTGATGAGGTAAGTACAAATCTGACAGTCTAATTAATTTCATGTTCATTATATTGCCATCTGCTGAATTTGACTGTACTTAATTCTTTTCAGAATCAACTTAAAACTAGTCTATGTTCTAATAGTTATAAGTAAAACATTTTCCCACAGAGATCAACGGCTGTTACTGAAACAGTCATACTATTAAACTTTAACTCTATATATTGAGAGAAGTCATTTACATACAGCATTATCAATAGAAGAATTCTACTCAGTCAATGACAATAACTAATGATAACAAATAGGAGAGAGAAGAAAATACAAATATATATATGAATAGATCGGGTATATCACCTTGAGCAAGTGTCTTCTGCTATAGCCTTGAGCTGAGTGAAGCCTTATGAGTGGATTTGGCAGATAGAACCTGAAAGATTCCCATTGTATATATGTGTGTGTGTGTGGTTCTGCATATTGCAGTCTCCTTGCCTTGACATTGCATGATAGTTGTAAATGTATTTCAAACCATGCAAATGGTGCCTTCTGTGGAAATATTACCTACCTTGGAAATAAGTGAGGGTAAGTGACAGGAAAAGCATCTAACTGTAGAAAATCCACCTCAATAAAATTCTTTTTGACCTATGTAAGTACGGAAAAGTGGAAATTAAAACGAGGATGAAATATAATGCATTCAGAGTATTCTAATTCTTTATGTCAACAATATTGAAATACTTTTTAAGGAATTTCAGAAAAAGTTTTAAAGCATAAAAGATGAAAAATTGTAAAAACATACATCTTCAGCTGGAATAGAACATATTCTGACCTGTTCTAAAACACAACAAATTTTCCATTGTTTTCTGATCCCATATCTGCATTTAGTTCTACTTTCTAATTTCTCTTAAGCTCACACTTGAGTATTAATAAACATATTTTCTCTTATTCATTTTTTTTTTACCAAAATTGAGTATTTAATGAGGTAATAGGAAGTAGTGCTTTACAAAAGCTTTTAAGGTTTTTAAATCTATAAAAGCTGGTAAACCAAACGAACATTGTGATAAACAAAGCCATAATTGATTCTTCACCTAACCATAAACATTACTCTCATTAGTCGTTAAAAGATATCATTAAGATCACTTAATAACCAGTTCAATAGCTTTTTAGTTTAACTATAGATAACATGGAAGGCTTTTTGGATAATATTTATAAAACTGCTAAAAGGTTATTAAACTGGATTGTCATGAGTTATTAATGATGTACAAAACAACTTGTTGATTATACAGTCTACTATGGATCTTCTTACAATTGCTTTGTTGTTATTGTAGTCACTGAAGTTGTTATTACACTAAAGTTGTTAGACAATACCAGAACTATTATTGATTTTTTCATCTTATTATTGTCATCATTATTGATTCCTTAAATTGGCACAAGGCCACAACTTTGCAAAGTCTGGAGTAAAATCAACTCTGTTATATTACCAATGCCCAATTCATCAACTTTGAACAGAATGAAAGGCAAAGCTGATGAAATTGAATTCTGTCAAGGGATGAAATTAAACTTTAAACAACGATCTGGAAATACACCGTATCCATTCAAGAGTATACAATAGATTATTTCTTATCTGTGAGTAGACTATACAAGAATTAAGTGTTCCAATCACACAAGGGAGATATAACTTACCAACTAGCATCTATATCAGATCTGATGGATACATATTTGTTCTGTGCTAAATAAAAGCATTATTATTATTATTATTATTATTATTATTATTATTATTATTATTATTATTATCATCATTATTGTTATTTTTACTTTTAATCTGCATTTTTGTTACAGTCACTTGCTGAGATACACCCAGCATCCTGAGGTGAGTGAAGGATAAGAGATATTACAGTATGACTGAAAGCTTGGTGGGATGAGGTAGTGGAATATCTTCATGTAATACAGCAGACATTTAAATGGATAGGGTTTATTCAAGGATGTGGGATTTTTTCTAAGGGTTTCTCTGAGACATGGTCTCCTGGGATCTTATCTAGATGTTTCTAACATCCCTTTTTTATCATACCTCAGGCACCTACAATAACAGGAACAGTTATTATGATTATTATTATTATTATTATTATCATTATTTAGTAGTAGTAGTAGTAGTAGTAGTAGTAGTAGTAGTAGTAGTAGTAGTAGTAGTAGTAGTAGTAGTAGTAGTCTTTTGACTCAGGTCTTGTTGGAACTACTGGAGTTTTTGCATGAGTTGCAGGCTTGCTACCTGCAGCCTGCAAGTATCATGCCAATTGTTCTCTTCTGCAATTAAATACTTTCCTGATGATTCTAGCTGTGCTAGGGAGGCAAACTGTTTGTAACAGCCCTGCTGGACACTCTGTTTCCATTTTCTTTATTCTTATTCTTCTTATCATTTCAGTTATCTTCCATTGCATGCTTTTACTTTACAACCACACACATGCCGATGTACCTTTGGGTATAAGCTGTGCTTTTAGTTTTGTTTTTCATTCGTCTTACTAGTACTCTACATGATATGTGTTCTGTGCCAAGCAGTGCTATTGATGTGTATCGTGTATGCATATTGTTGAACATCTTTATTGTTACTTTCACTATTGGTTAGAGTTATTTCACAGCAGGCCAGAGAATGCTAAGTTACCAAACATTTGTTAGCTCTTTAGAAAAGGGAAATTGAAGCTGTTTCAACAATTCAAAATTGTAACTTTCTCAGCAGAAATATTTCACCTTCATGTAGCACAGTTTTCTGCTGCATCTGCTTCCATTATTCCATAACTATTCTTTTGTCCCTAATGAGTCAGATAACTTAGCTTTCAACAAGTCATTCCCCCATCAAAGCAGCCAATTAGAATCAACACAATCTTCACCTACCTATTTTTTTTTGTTTCAAGCTTCTCTAATGTTAACTGACAATATTTTCTCAATTTCACTTTCTTTTTTCAATAATTTTTTTTTTTTACTGAAGCCATTGAATATAAAAATCCTTGCCCGTTTTTTTTCAGTTCTTTTTTTATAAATAGCTTTCATAATGGTATTTGATTTAGACACAAAGCCGGCATTTATGAAAGGAAATAGTCAATACAGTTGACTAGTACTTTATATAAAATAATTATTATAAATACTATATAAAAAAATCAAGTATTTTATATAAAGTTCCAATTGATATTTATAATAAAATACCAGTTTTGTACTGGTATTTTATTTAATCAATCCCAGAGGGATGAAAGCCAAAGATGATCTTGGCAGAATTCTAACTCAAAGAACCAGGACAAATACTGCAAAACTTTCCCCAATGTTTTAACAATTCTGTGCAGCTTTCCACCTTAAATAGCATCTGTAATGGCAACTACATCGCATAAAGAATTACATAAAGATTTTCATAGAACAACCATTTCAAAAATTTAGGCAAATTTTAGAACTTGCTTTAAAACATAAATCGTTTGTAATGTTGGTAATTAAAGAATATCTTCGTATCAATTTTTTTCTTATAAAGTAAATCATTGAACAAAATGTTAGGCAAATTTTAAAAAATCATGAAGCCTCTTCAGACTCATGTCTGTTGCAATATTAGCCTTTCCTTTACTGAAAATGGCAGATGTTCTAAGTGGAGCCATAGAAGTGTAGAAAAGTTGTAGCTACATCTTATACACAATTACAGAACTTTGCAACAAATTTCACCATTCTAATATTTTACTGAAACTCTCAGAGAAAATCTGTTGATCATTTTTTAAAAGGTGAAGTTTATTTTTTTGATATTTATAATTAGATTTTCACAATAAATATAATTACATTTCACTGTAGATTCGATAACATTTTCTTTAATGCAGACTTATTGAATTACACTTAATTCAATGTGCCTTAGACTGCACACAATTCACTGTATTTTTCATATATAAAAAGATCCCCTTCCCACTTCTGCCCAAGACAGAGAAGAAACTAAGTGGACAGCAATGATTGAGATGGTCATGATATAGAAGAACATCAATAGAAGTTCATTGTAATATCATTAATTTTACAGTTGACATTTTCTCCTTAATTGAAAACACTTAAGTAAGATTTCATAATCAAGATAAAAGGAACAAGTATTTTGACTTTAAGTTAAGCACTCTAAATGGAATTGCTTCCATTTCTTGGATACAATACCAGAATATAATCGAAATGGATTGATTATTGACTTAATAGATATTAGTTGATACTTTGTCATCTCTGGTACTCAAGTTTAATTTAGTGTTGTGGGTTTCTCAGAAATAATTATTACCATAAGTTAATAAAAATTATTTGTGATAATTTATATCGCAATTCAAATTTTTCACTGCTTAATTGCAATCAAAATAATTAACACACACGTGTGTGTGTATATATATATATATATACACATACATACATACATACATACATACATACATACATACATACATACATACATACATACATACATACATACATATACACACACATATATACACACATACATATATATGCCAGCATAGAAAATGGACATTAAACGATGATGAAGATGATATATATATATTTATATATACACGCACAAAACTTTTTTTAAGTTTCTGTCTCACAAATATACTCATTTTAATCAACCCTGGGTTAGAATAGAAGCCACTTGCCAAGTGCTACAGTGTGTGGTTGATCTCATAGCTATGTGGTTGAAAAGTGAACTTCTGAAATACACATGTATATCTGCTAGTGTGTCTGTGTGTGGTGTGTTTATATGCATGTATATCTATATAGTGTCTGTGTGTTTGAAAGATTTACATGAATTAGAAATTATTCATTATATAAAGTTAAAAAAAAAAGCAGAATGACACAAACCTTTTAGAAAAAGTTTTCACATTGGGTGTAAGAGCTTTTTCTTTTTACAGCTTTTCAAACACACGTTATGAATTCATCAATATAGAGGAAGTTGTTTTTAGTTGCAGTGTTAACTGTTTCTGGTTTAGTTTCAGATTTATTAGTCTTGTAAAGTATTCTTCTTTGTCTTTTGCAGCTGATCATTATTTTCCTTTATTTTGAAAAAAAAGGAAATATTTTAAATTTTGTATTTGCATAAACATCCAGATATTCACTACATGGAAAATTTCTAAGAAACAAATCTATGATTTGTTGTTTATGTACTCTAACCCAATGTATTAATTTTGATCATATATGGGTGATATAAATTTCATTGAATTATAGACATGTGGTGTAGCAAATGAGACTTTTTTGTTTAACAATTCATATTTGCATTGACCTTCAAATACTTCTATTTCTTGAATCTTTATGGTCGTTCTCTGTTCAACTATTTCACATGTCTCACAACAAAGGTATATATGTATATACACATACATACAAACCTACATACATATGTAGATACATACCTACCTACCTACCTACATACCTACCTACCTACCTACATACATACATACATACATACATATGCATGTACATAGATACGTATGTACATGCATACGTATGCAGATCAAACCTGTTCTTTAATTGTTTCAGTTATTTGACTGTGGCCATGCTGGAGCACCGCCTTTAGTCGAGCACATCGACCCAGGACTTATTCTTCGTAAGCCTAATACTTACTCTATTGGTCTCTTTTGCCAAACCGCTAAGTTACGGGCATGTAAATACACCAGCATCGGTTGTCAAGTGATGTTGGGGGGACAAACAGACACACAAACACACACACATACATATATACATATACATATATACAACGGGCTTCTTTCAGTTTCCATCTGCCAAATCCACTCACAAGGCTTTGGTTGGCCCGGGGCTATAGTAGAAGACACTTGCCCAAGATGCCACACAGTGGGACTGAATCCAGAACTGTGTGGTTGAGAAGCAAGCTTCTTACCATACAGTCACTCCTGTGCCTGTGTGTAATAATTATTAAATATCAAAGGTAAATTATTTCCAATTCCTGAAAGGGTAGAAAATCAGAATATTTTGAATACAGCACTCAACCAGAGCTTGCAAGCAGGCATAAATATTTTGATTCTCCTACTATTGACCCTGTGGATCATCAAGAATGTAACAAATGGCAGGAAAGAAAGCGGCATGATGACTCAGCTGGTATTCAGTTTCAGCCAGGTAGACTAGAACAGTGCCTTGTTCAAAAATGCAATGTGTCACACAGTTCAGAGATCAAACCTATGACCGCTCAACCAACCTTTACAAGGAAGAAAGAAAATAAAGAAGCAAAAAAAGTTGAAAACAGTGGAATAATTTTTTAATGGAATATACTTTTCATTTCACATCAGACTTTGTTTAGTTTTACTAAGTACTCAGTGCTAATGAGCTAACAGCATATTTCTGTAGTGATCAAACTTGTCAACACGTGGTTATTATAATGGCTTTTGCTGAAATAGAATCTTTGTAACCTGATAGAAGGTAATTAGTGGAATTTACTTCATTATATATTTTGCATTGACTTATTTGACAATGACATATAACGGAATCATCTTAATGAATATTCCATAACAATCACTTGAATTAGAGAGAGCAAACATCATCAAATTTGTAGTAACAGTGTGACAGCATAGTTTCATATCTCAGTCAAAAATCCCCTTCTTTTGCTGTTAATAACTATGAACTAGTCAACAAGGGAGCCATTAAGCTGTATTTTATTAGTGATGTTGTTGCTGTTGTTGTTGTTGTTGTTGTTGTTGTTGTTGTTGTTGTTGTTGTTGTTGTCGTTGTCATTGTCGTTGTTGTCATCATCATCATCATAATCAAGGCAGTGAGCTAGCAGATTTGTTAGCATGCCAGGCAAAATGCTTAGTGGCATTTTGTCCATCTTTACTTTCAGAGTTCAAATCCTGCCAAGGTTTAATTTGCTTTACATCCTTTTAGGATTGATAAAATAAGTACCAGTTGAACTCTGGGGTTGATCTAATTGACTTATTCCCTTGCTGAAATTGCTGGCCTTGTGCCAAAGTTTGAAACCATTATTATTATTATCATTATTATTATTATTATTATTATTATTATTATTATTATTATTATTATTATTATTATTATTATTATAAAGGCAGTGAGTTGGCAGAATTGTTAACACACCAGGCAGAATGCTTAGTGGCATTTCATTCATTGTTATGTTCTGAATTTAAATTCCGTCAAGGTCCACTTTGCCTTCCATCCTTTTGGAGTCAATAAATTAAGTACCAGCTGAGCAATGGGGTTGATGTAATTGACTTGCCCTTCCCCCAAAACTGCTGGCCTTGTGCCTAAATCAGAAACCATTATAGTGTTATTTTTCTGATAGTTATTTTAACCCCAGGTCAGCCCTAATTGAACCAAATCTATTCCAGTTGTCACCAAACCATTTTTTTATTTACCTATATTCAGGAAATCATGGCCACATTATCGCTCATATGTCCTTCTTCTAAGATGGCATAGTGTGATTTGAGGAACATTCAACTGCCATTTTTAACAGGATGAATGACCATATAGATCAGTGTTTCTCAAACTATTTTCCCCCAGGCCCCACTATAACTTTCCAGAATGCATGTCCTACCAGTGGTTGACAAAAACAACATCAATGGAATTTGTAGCTATGATACCAGTACTGGTGGCACGTAAGAGAACCATCCGAACATGGCTGTAGCCAGTGCCACCCGACTGGCCTCCATGCCGGTGACACGTAAAAAGCACCATCCGACCATGGCCGTTGCCAGCTTCGTCTGGTCCCCATGCCGGTGGCACGTAAAAAGCACCATCCGATCGTGGATGTCTGCCAGCCCCATCTGGCACGTAAAAAGCACCCACTACACTCACGGAGTGGTTGGCGTTAGGAAGGGCATCCAGCTGTAGAAACACTGCCAGATCAGACTGGGCCTGATGCAGCCTTCTGGCTTCCCAGACCCCAGTTGAACCGTCCACCCATGCCAGCATGGAAAGCGGACGTTAAATGATGATGATGAATGATCTATCTTCCTTAAAGAAATATCCACACTAAGGCATTAAAATAGTGTTATATTGTAACATACTATCTTCACACAGTCTGCTTGACTCTAGGGATCGGTTTGGCTAGGCTGAGTGTAGGTGTAATATGTTTGCTGTGAAAAAGAAAAGATTTTCACAATTCCATGTCTACTAAAAAAAATAGCATCCCATGCTCCACCTCAATTTTCCCTGGCCCCACCAGTTGAGCATATGCTCCATGTTGGGAATCACTAATATAGGTGCTCTCTCTCTCTCTCATTGCACTGAGCTGTATGTGGCCACTTTCACTTGTGAGAAACATCAGCCAAATGTCTGTCAAATCAAACCCTTTTAAAAAAACAAGGACACCTTTTACAATGTAGTCCTAGCATTACATCATAGTATGTCTGAAAAATTGATGCCATGAGCATGGCTGGAATGCTTTTGATCATAGGTGTGCTGGATTAAAGTTGGATTATAAAAATCACAACAGCTCATATCTAAAATACTCACATGAGAGTTGGAACAATTTTAATTCCCTGAACAAGCAATCCAAAATTTAGTGCTACTCAAATATAGGTTTCCTAAATCTAACTCCTATGGCAAATATTTGTGTAGTTTCATCCTTAGGCAAGGTTTGTCATTTTACTTGTCCACAGGCTTTATTCTAGTTAAGAAATCATTATTAACGATACTGTCATTAACGAGAAGTTGTCATTAATGAAGTCTGTGAGCTTGTGTAATTATAGGTGAAGTTTGATTTGTTCAAGACTTAATGAGATAGATGACAACTACAGTCACACCACCACTGCTACTACCCACCACCACCACAACATCCACTATCATAATCACCACCACAACCACCATTACCCCTACGTCCACAACTACTATTAGTTCTACTTCTATTACCAATGCTAACACTACCACCACTCTTATCACCACCACTACTGCCACTCTTTTCATCTGCATCATCACCACTACAACTATTACTACTACCGCTACCTCCACCCTACTACCAATACCACCATCATGACTACTTCTACATCTACCAACACCTCCACCAATATGCTCACCCCTTCACCACTTACATCATCACCACCACCATCATCATAGCCGATATAATATTAATAAAAGCAACAGAAGCAATAGCAATTCAGAGAGGGAGCCTCTCTGAAGTTACAAGACCTGCTAGAAACAGCAGCCAAATCTCACTCTCACATTAATCCCTGCTTTTAAGAAAAGGGGAACATTAGATGTATTCCAACAATAGCATCCACAGCAAAAACAATATCAACAACAAAAGCATCATCTATAACATTAACAATAGCAATAGCAACAACGAAACAAACTATCACTGCTAACACCATGAACAGGAAGGGAACTGAAGCTAATCATTAGAATAAGGATTAGCTACCTGGGATTACCGCAGTGGCAGCAGCAGCACCAATCTCAAAGTCAACACCACCTTTGTGCCATTTACAAAGACAATCACTGTTATGGCAGCACAATAGTTAATATTAAGAACCGGAAGAGAACAAGAAACCAAACACTGAAATAACATTTAGCTACCTGAGGTTATCCAACAATAGCAGCAACAACAACAACAACAACATCAACAGCAGTACCACCCACCAATCCCAAAGTCTTGTGCACCATTCACTCTATTCACAAAGACAACAACATCTATAGTGACCAGGCCATGACAGCTCACTTCAAGAGCAGGAAGAGAACAAGAGACCAAATTACATGGAGTTGCCCAACAATGGCAACTCCAAAGTCAATTCTTTCACACCAACAATAAAAGCTGTAGCAATGTGTTAATACAGCAACAACAGAACAACCCAACCAGAACAATGACAGTAACAACTCATGAATTTTCTTACATTAACAGCTGTTGTAGTTATTGTTAAAGAAGTCTCCTTTGATCTGTCCATCAACAATCCAGCCTCTGTCTGTTTTCTTTCTCTCTCTCTCTTACTAATGTTCTCTCTCCCCGCTCTCTCTCTCTCTCTCTCTCTCTCTCTTACTTTCTCTCTAGTTATCCATTTATCTATAAATTTATTTATGTTTTTCTTTATTCCCTCCCTTTATATTTCCTTATCTGTCATTTTTTTTCTATCTTTTTGCATCTTATGTCTATCCATGTGCTTTCATCATACATGACAGACATGAATACATGCACATACAAATGCATACATACATATATGTGTGTGTGTATATATATAACAAACAGATGTATTAGTTTAACGTTCAGGAAGGTGAGAAAGTCTTTTACGTTTCGAGCCTATGCTCTTCAGCAGTAAGGAACACAAGGAAATAAACAGAGAGAGAATAAAAAAGCTTTTGGAGCTAGCAGTCAATCATATTTATATATATATATATATATATATATATATATATATATATATATAGGTATAGGAGTGGCTATGTGGTAAGTAGTTTGCTTACCAACCACATGGTTCGGGATTCAGTCCCATTGTATGGCACCTTGGGCAAGTGTCTTGTACTATAGCCTTAGACTGACCAAAGCCATGTGAATGGATATGGTAGATAGAAACTGAAAGAAGCCTGTCGTATATGTATATATTTATATATATGTATGTGTTTGTGTGTCTATGTTTGTCCCCCCACCATCACTTGACAACTGATGTTGGTGTGTTTACATCCCTGTAACTTAGTGGTTCAGCAAAAGAGACATATTTGTATATATATATATATGCGTGTGTGTGTCAGTGTGTGCATGTGTGTATGTATGTGTATAGTGTACATAGGTATGGAAAAGAAGCTCCAATGCCAAAGGATGAGAGTTGTTTACGATTATTGCAGCTAACACCTCACACGTTTCTAAACATCAGACTGTGTATGAGAAAATATATAAGATAAATATCATATAGTAATCTAGTTTTTTAACCTTTTCTGTGGAACATAAACTGAAGCAAATATATCACGTATGCATTTAAAGAAGATATTTTGGTATGTTTCATAGCTAGTTGGCTACTCTTCAGATGATACATTACCCTCGTTCTTGAAGAAAATTTGATAGCAATCACTATTTAAACCAAACAGAAACCAGTGCTGCACTGTATGTACCAAGCTATATAACATACCCTGTATTCATCAGTGGCATAATTAGATAATTAAATATTTTATGTGCTACACAACATGTATTAGAATACCTAAGATAAATTAAATATTGAGACATCTGGTTCATGCCAACCAATACACAACATGACTTCACTGAAAATGATCTATGAGATTATTAATATTCTGTGAGATTACTAATATTCTTACTAATATTCTAATATTCTGTGTAAGTATATTAGCAATAATAATATTATCAATATACTTCTCATATACTTGTTGTTAGGTAAATATAATTTTCTCTCTCTCTCTTTCGGTGTTTCCCCTTCTCTTTTTTTAATATATGCATATAATATATATTTATATTTACCTTTATATGTTTGTGTGTGTATACACACACACACATATATATTTATACATACATTTATCATCATCATTATCATCGTTTAATGTTTGCTTTCCATGCTGGCATGGGTTGGACGGTTTGACTGAGGACACATGAGCCAGATGGCTGCACCAGGCTCCAATCTGATCTGGCAGAGTTTCTACAACTGGATGCCCTTCCTAACGCCAACCGCTCTGAGAGTGTAGTGGGTGCTTTTTACATGGCCAGTCAGGCAGTACTGGTGATGGCCACACTCAAATGGTGTTTTTTTATGTGCCACCTGCACAGGAGCCAGTCCAGCAGTACTGGCAATGACCTCACTTGAATGCTGTTTTTCACGTGCCACTTGCACAAGTGCCAGTAAGGCAATGCTGGTAATGATAATGCTCGAATGGTGCTTTTTATGTGCGTCTGGCACAGGAGCCAGTCAGAGGCCCTGGCAACAATCACACTTGGATGGTACTTTAACGTTTCACTGGCATGGGTGCCATTCAGGTGGAGCTGTCATCGACCATGTCAGCGAATTTGATTTTGACCTCATCATCATCGTCATCATCATTTAGCGTCCGTTCTCCATGCTAGCATGGGTTGGACGGTTCAACTGGGGTATGTGAAGCTGGAAGGCTTCATCAGGCCCAGTCAGATCTGGCAGTGTTTCTACGGCTGGATGCCCTTCCTAACACCAACCACTCCGTGAGTGTAGTGGGTGCTTTTTACGTGCCACCCACACAGGTGCCAGACAGAGCTGGCAAACGGCCACGAAACGGATGGTGCTTTTACGTGCCACCAACACGAGGGCCAGACAGAGCTGGCAAACGGCCACGAAACGGACGGTGCTTTTACGTGTCACCGGCACGGGGGCCAGACGAGGCTGGCAACGGACACGAACGGATGGTGCTTTTACGTGCCACCAACACGGGGGCCAGACAGAGCTGGCAAACGGCCACGAAACGGATGGTGCTTTTACGTGTCACCGGCACGGGGGCCAGGCGAGCCTGGCAACGGACATGAACGGATGGTGCTTTTACATGCCACCGACACGGGGGCCAGACAGGGCTGGCAAACGGCTACGAACGGATGGTGCTTTTACGTGTCACCGGCACAGGGGCCAGACAGAGCTGGCAAACGGCCATGAACAGATGGTGCTTTTATGTGTCACCGGCACGGGGGCCAGGCCAGGCTGGCAACGAACATGAACGGATGGTGCTTTTACATGCCACCGACATGGGGGCCAGACAGTGCTGGCAAACAGCCACGAACGGATGGTGCTTTTACGTGTCACCTGCACAGGGGCCCTGATGTTGATCAACCTCAATTTGGTTCTGCTTTCTGATATTTGGTTTGATTTTGATTTTGACTATATATATATATATATATACATATACATACATATACATATATATATACATATATATATACATATATATATATTTACACACACATATAATTATAGATGTAGATAGAGAGGCTGAGGGATAGATAGGTACATGTCCAAAATATCAACAAGGGAACATCTAGCAGATTGCATAATTTGTTAGAGATAAGAACCAACTTTCCTTCAAAATAACACTTTGAGATCTTAAAAATAGAAGGATGCATAGACAATGAAGTCCAAGATGGACTTGACTGAAAAGTTTTTGATCATAAGTCTTCTCTGATAAACAGACTTAGGACTAAATCTGCCCGATAGCCCTATTGTGTGTTATGTTAGAATAATCTGATTGATATGTGTATTGAAGTATTAAATATTTTTGAAGCACTGGCATGGCTATTGACATAGATGTGGCTGTGTGGTAAGGAAAGTTGTTTTCTAACCATGTGATTTCTATTATAGAAAAATAAAAAGAAACCTAACACACACACACACATATATATATATATTTGTATGTATGTATGTATGTATATATATCTCTCTCCCTCTCTCTCTCTTTCTCTCTCTCTCTCTCTCTCTCTATATATATATATATATATATATATATATATATATTTATATATACTTACTTGGAAATGGATGTGTGTCATTCAATCAAATGATAATATAAATAATATATATATATGCATACACACACACACACACACACATATATATATATACACATACATGCATATATAGACACAGGACGTCACCAAAAGTAAACAGCATGAAATACGAAAAATGAATTCAATATGCAAACAACAAGAGAAACAAATGGAAAACAGAACAAGTAACACAAAGAACAACCAATCACTTGTCAGCTGTCTATCTGCTCCTATGTTAAGGGTACGCTTGTCTGTGGAGTGCTCAGTCACTTGCTCTCTGATTTCATTTGTATGTATATTGTATATTTAGCTTGAAGCCACTCTGTAGGATATAAATTTTATAATAAAGCAGAGCCTGCTTAAATATATTTTTTTGAGCATCTTTCATCCTTTTGCAGAATTTCTTTTTCTTTTTCTTGCTTGCTTAGATAAAACAATTCAAAAGAGATCTTTTTCACAAATTTGCCTAGTAGCTACATTAGATCGTTCCTAATCAGTGATAAAATGGTTCTAGTATTCTTTCTCAGGTATATGTAAGTTCTATAAGAACAACAGTTGTCAAAATCCCAATGTTTTATTGGGTTGTCCAGAATGTTTGTGCCAATTTTTAAAGGAATGAAAATGGTCAATAAATACTTGCCATTAATTTTTTAATCAACCAAATATGAGCCATTTTGTTGTACAATGCATCTCCATCTTTCCTTTAACTTGAAAATAGACTTTTCCCAGAATTGAGGTGGTTTCATGGCAAAGAATTCATCAAGGTATCTCTTTACATCATCCAAAGAATTGAAATTTTACCATTAAGACTATTCTGCAAAGACCTGAATAAGTGGAAATCCAAAGGAGCAATATCTGGTGAATATGGAGGGTGGAGTAACACATCCCAACCGAGCTGCAGCAATTTTTGTCTGGTTCCCAAAGAAACATGTGGTCTTGAATTATCATGTTGGAAAACAACACGCTTCCTGTTGGCCAATTCTGGATGTTTCTCTTGAATTGCTGCTTTTAAGTCGTCCAGTTGTGTACAGTATTTCTCAGAATTAATTGTTTGGTTACTTGGGAGAAACTCATAGTACAGAATTCCTTTCCAATCCCACCAGACACAAAGCAAGATTTTTTTAGGGTGAATACCTGCTTTTGGGGTGGCTAAGGGTGACTCATGTCGCTTACTCCAGGATCGCTTTCTCTGAACATTTCGATAGATAATCCATTTCTCATCACCTGTCACAATTTGCTTTAAAAAAGGCGCGTTTTCATTCTGTTTTTAAAGTGAATCACAGGTGGAAATGTGATCCAAAAGGTTCTTCTCACTCAACTTATGTGGTACCCAAACATCGTAGCGATTTGTGTACCCAAGCTTTACCAGGCGCTCATAAATGATGGATTTTGATAGGTTGAGGCTTTCTGCCAATTCTCGGGTTGTGCAATGTGTGTTATTCTCAATTAATGACTTGATTTGGTCATCATCTGTAGTAGATTGTCTGTCTGATTGCTCTTTATCAATAAGGCTACAATCTCCTGCTCGGAACCTTGCAAACCAGTTTTGTACAGTTCTTTCAGATAAAGAAACATCACCATAAACTGCGCATATTTCTTTGGTTGCTTGTGAGGCATTTTTCCCTTTACGGAAAAAGATAAGCATCAAGTGCCAAAAATGAACTTTCTTACCTTCCATTTTAAAGGGTTACAGAATTAACACAGGTTATAGGAACATAAACCTTCTTCCACGAAAGGATAGCTTAAACTGTGCTCTAAATGGAGGTGTAGCCAAATCCTATTTTATGGACTCAACCATGTTCTAAAATAAGTCAAAAGGTAAGCTGCTATAAATCAGCATGAACTTTCTGGACAACCCAATATATATATATATATATATATATATATATATATATATATATATATAATATATATATATATATATATCTGATTACTTATAGAGATGAGTATCACATTATTAACATTGGCACCACATTCAGAAACAACAATAATAGTGTAATATAAATGTTTTCCCTTCATCCAACATCATTACTATTTTTTAAAAAATGATAATGTAATTCCTGTGCTTCTATTTCAAACATTTAATTTTGGAGAGAATTTTTTGATGAAGTGCAGCTCCTTTGCTTTTCAGAATTTTGGGTCATCTCTTGAACATTTGTAAAAAGGGAAGATCTTGAACTTTCCTTTACTGCATATTTCTAAATGCTTGCTCAGTGGAATCTTGCTCAATTCCTCTTATCTGATGTGTTGATTGTGGTTTCCGTGCATATTGGCAGAGGGAATTGTTTGTTTCACCAATGTAATTTTCCTTGCAGTTGAGGCAGGTAATGCAGTATATGAGATTCTGCATCCTACAGTTCATTTCTACATTTACTTTGAACAAGAATCCACTTTGATTTTGATTCTGTCTTGACAAGTTAAAAAACTGAATGCAAGCACTAATAAAGAATTACCCAAAATTCTGACTGCCTTCTTTTTCTCAATATATATATATATTGCAATCATTAGGCTCACACTTGAGAGAAAAAAAAGGAAGCCTAAGCTTTTCTACAGAAAAATAGACAGAAGGAAAGGACAGAACAAAGTAAAAGAAAATGGTATCACTACTGGTGTAATAGATTTCAGTGTATGTCAAGTCATATTAGAACTGACCAGAAGAGTTGCAAATGACTGGAAGTTAGGAGGAAGGAAAGATGTTTCATATATTTCACAACAACAAAGTGAATGTGCGGAAGTGCAGGCAAGTGTGTGTGTGTGTATGTGTGTGTGTGCATGTGTGTGTGTATGTGTGTAAGTATGTTTGTGTGCTATTAAAAGCATTTGGCATTGTTGAAAGTGCATTTGTATATATATTTCATTGTTGTTGTTGTATTGTGTTGTTGTGTAATGTGTCTGAGACTAATCTGTATGTATGCGTGTGAGTGTATGTTTGTTGTGTGTGAGTGTGTTTGTTGTGTCCGTGTGTCCGTGTGTGTGTCCATGGAGTTAAAGGTTTCCAGTGAGTCAAAAACAGGTTAATTGCATTTCTGATAGAGTGACAGAGGATTGTGTTACTTAATGGAAAAAGACCTCTCATAAAGTATTTTGATTTGAAAGCAATGCTAGTAAATGAGGGATTTCTCTGTAAATTAGATGCTTCTTTGACACTCTTACATGTGAGCTCCTATAACACCTGGACAACTATAACCAATCACACAACTGTTTACCAATTGTAAGATGAAATTAAATAAACATCTGGTTATAGTGGCAGTGTAGTAGCAATGAAGTCATTTAGCTTTAAGTCAAAGCTGATTTAGGAGCTCTTTGATCAAAAGTACTCCATCCACGACCATCTTGTTTTTTTTTGTTTTTGTTTTTGTAAGTATAGTGTATCCAGGATTACATTAAGGAATGTTTTTGCTTGTTTTAAGATGGTAAGCTGATATGAAGGGAATTTGGCTGCTATTTCTAGCATGTCAAATAGATATAAGATATAAGATACATCACACTGGTTGATGTAGAGATATGCACGACTGATGACAAGGGATTAGTGTCTATAATTGTAACTAAGTAGATATTTGATGATGTTTTGAATGTTGTTGATAATTCTGAAGACAAGTACTAATATTTGTGGTTATTATTTTTTGCTATTTAGTTGGTGTTCTTATTGTTTAACAGCCTGCTAGCTCTGATTTATAACCAATAATGTTTCAACCATAATCATCCTACTTTAATTTTCATACATAATGTGTGCATAAAGGGTTGAGCTTCTACTAAATTGAGATTGTATTGAGATATTTCAGAGCTTGTAACTGAAGTAAATGAAAAGATAGGAACATGAAACTCTATATGTTTATTTGTCATAAGAAACACAAAGCTTTTATTCAGCATGCGTTATGTGTATAATTGACCAAATATGACTGAAGATATCTGATCATATTCTCATTACTTCGTCCATGCTGACGGACCTAAATTTCTTCCTAATAGCAGTGTTCAATGTAACTTTACTACTGTGAAGTGTTGCAATGGATTTGTCCTCAATGATACCCTACATCCAAAAGTCCCATGGATTGACTTAAAGCTAAATGACTTCATTGCTACTACACTGCCACCATAACCAGATGTTTATTTAATTTCATCTTACAATTGGTAAACAGTTGTGTGATTGGTTATAGTTGTCCAGGTGTTATAGGAGCTCACATGTAAGAGTGTCAAAGAAGCATCTAATTTACAGAGAAATCCCTCATTCTGTTGACAAAAAGCAGAAGTTTTACCTTCAAATAATCTTGCACACACTTTGAACCCTGTGCTGTTTACAGGGATCTTAGACAGACATGACATCATATGAATCATGACATTTCACATCAATCATGACAGTCCACAGCATCAGAACTCTATCAAGGATATTCAAATACTCACTTGTGTTGATATTAAGACCAGCTTTTATGAAACGAGGTGGTATTGCACCATTGTTGGTTGTAAAGATTCCAAAACACCATCACCAAAGCTGCATTCATGCCTTATCAGAAGCAATAATTACAAAAATGATTACTTTGTTGACTACAAATATCTTTTTCCAACAAAGATCCTCAAATACCTTCCCATGCACTTGTGATACTTGAGAAGCTTTGGGACTTTCTTTCAACCTTAATCACTTTGGAGAGGCTGTATGAATGTATAATCACCAGTGAACATGTGAATTTATACTTATGCTGTTACTTTATCTGTTCCAGTTATTATATTCCTGCTCACATTATTGGTTTTGCAAGTTTGTCATACTGATGGGATGAGTTTGCTGTGGATGACCATTTTAAAATAGCTGGAAAGGTGTGTTCACCTGCAATTATAGGTAAAATGAGATGAATAGGGAACATCTGACACCTTGAGGTCAGCCAAAGTATTGCAAGCTGTTACCTTTCACTGCATAGGTAATGAGGTCACACTGTTCTCATTTGTTTTCATTTAGTGCAATAACAGCATTTTGATACTATGATTCCAAAACTCTAGAGCAATCTATTAGAATTTATAGTGTGCACACACACACAAACACACACACACACACACACGCGCGCGCACACACACACACACACACACACATATAAACAAAGCTAATATTTTAGACTCATCACATACAAATTCATGATTCTTATAAAGGTATAACATTTTTAAAATGGTGTTAATTTAAATACATGCTCCTGTATAGGACTATATTATCCAATATATCCCTTTTTAGAAAAAAATTGCATGAGTAGTTTAAAAGAAATTTGAATAATATATTCCAACATTAACATTTCATCTGAGTTTTAGATATACCATGTCTGGGGTTTCATTATACAATATCATCTTTATTTAAAAACAAAAAATGATAGGGTGTCATTTGAGGGAGATTTGAAATGTATTACTAAGTTACCACTCAAAGAATTTCTTGTTGGCTGATAGGAGATTGTCTTGACCTAATGTATCATGTGTTATGTGAGACATAAAGGAAAAAATGGCACTTTGTTGATTATAATGACGAGTGTTTCAGTTAGTCTGATCAACAGAACAATTTGCTTATGAAATTAACATGCAAGTGGCACACAAATGCACACACTCTTTATGTAGTTCTCAGGCAGTGTGACACAGAATGTGACAAGGCCGACCCTTTAAATTTACATATACAACCCATTTTTGCCAGCTGAGTGTGGACTGAAGCAAAGTGAAATAAAGTATCTTGCTTAAGACAAAACCTGCTGCTGGCTATTGAACTCGTGGCTTTACAATTATGAGCTGAATAACCTAACCACTAAGCCATGCACCTTATTAAGTTATATTATCACAATTATGTTTCACATAATTGTGATAGTATAATATCAGAGAAGCATTGTGATGATGAATTTGATATATCTACATCTAAACATTGAATCAAGAAAGCAACAGGTTACATGATCCTCGTGAAGACTTATCAAAGAAATTTTGTTGTAATGTCAGTTGTGTTATGTTACATTGTAAGGATGCTTCATATATATATTTTTTATGGGTTAGTATAATCTGAACGATTTACTAATGTCAGTTTTAAATAAGATAGTGTGAGAGTATGTTTATTCTTTTTTTTTCATATAGAAATCCCTGCAATGTTTGTGTTATTTTCATTGTTGGTAGTAGTGGCATTATTTTAGTTTCTGTTGTTTGGCAAACATGG
This sequence comes from Octopus sinensis, assembly GCF_006345805.1. Classification (NCBI taxonomy): domain Eukaryota; kingdom Metazoa; phylum Mollusca; class Cephalopoda; order Octopoda; family Octopodidae; genus Octopus; species Octopus sinensis. The sequence continues at coordinate 104,969,624 of NC_042998.1, read as the reverse complement.
CTTTGAAAGGAAGTGAATGTAGTGGACAAAAGGTGGTAGTGGATGAAGGAGGAGGAAGGAAGATGAAACAAAAAAGAGAAGCTTTAAGGGAAAGCAAATTACAACGATGCCAAAACAGAGACTAATAAAGAAAAAGTAATGCAACTTCAACTATATTGAAGAGTGAAAAGAAAATGGATAGCAGAAAGAAGAGGAGGTGGAATGAAGCAGAATGGTTCAAGATTTTTTTGAAAAATGTTAAAAGAAAGAATCAAAACAAATATTGCTGCTAATCAAATGTGACAAGCAAACAATATCTGGTCATAATAATGTTCAGTAAAGTAATTTGCCTGAAACAAAGGAATCCTTGTGCTGTGCTAGCTGATATTGTTCATATCTAGACATACTGATTGGGTATTAATTGAGGTAAACAACTGCATACTGACACAAGTAAACAATTGTTCCTTAACACTAATAAACTAATGGACAGAGGCAATGGTAAATAATGTCCTGTACGTAATTTAATTTTGGAAGAAAATTCTGAATGCTTTATTTTCCTAAATGTATTTTCATAAATCAAAACATATATATTTATCAAAAGACAGACTTCTCCAGTATTACATCATCATCATCATCATCATCATCATCCTTTAACATCTGTTTTCCATGCTAGTATGGGTTGGATGGTTTGGTCAAGGCTAGCAGGCTGGATAACTGTACCAGGTTCTAGTCTGATTTAGCTTGGTTTCCCCTCCTAATGCTATATAAATTTTAGAATTGGAGGAAATAGAAGTTGTGATTTTTATGCTGTTTTCAAAATCCTTAGGAACACAAGTGAATTGAAATAGCTACAAGCAGATTTCATATAAAACATTTCTTGAGAATAATGTATGAATTTCTTATGTAAGTCTATCTATTCAAAAGATTGTAATTTGAACATCGTTGGATCTCATCACCTTTTTTTTTATGATTTAATCTATTGAGGCAGAGCAGTATTC
>NC_042998.1:104891147-104963647 GCF_006345805.1 Octopus sinensis | reverse complement strand
AATAATTATTACATTTGTATGGTATTTATTCCCATGCTAAAAAGTGATAAAGTAAATTACTTAAGATGATATTATATTGTTCCTGTAAGATCATCAACCATATTCTCTACTCACTCATAACCCAATGTCCAATTAATACTGTATTCCTGTCAAATAGTTTTTGGAAAATAATCATCATCATCGTTTAATGTCCGTTTTCCACATTGGCATGGGTTGTCTGGAAAGCCAGTGGCTGCACCAGACTCCAATCTGATCTGGCAATGTTTCTACAGCTGGATTCCCTTCCTAACACCAACCACTCCAAGAGTGTAGTGGATGCTTTCTACATGCCACTGGTACAGGAGCCAGTCAGGTGGATCTGGCATTGATCACGTTTGGATACTGCTTTTTACATGCCATCAGCATGGGAACCAGTGAGGAGGCACTGGCATTGGCCACATTTGGATGGTGCTTTTACATGCCTCTGGCACAGGAGCCAGTCAATCAGGCCTGGCATTGATCACATTCGGGTAGCACGTTTTATGTACCACTAGCATGGGTGCCAGTGATGGGGCACTGACATTGGCCACGTTCAGATGGCGCTTTTTTACATGCCACCGGCACAGGAGTCAGTCAGTTGAATTTGGCATTGATTGTGTTCGGATAGCGCTTTTTACATCTTACTGGCATGGGAGCCAGTGAGAGGGCACTGGCATCAGCCACATTTGGATGGTGCTTTTTACGTGCCACCAACACCGGGGCCTGTCTGGCGAACCTGGCATCAATCATACTTGAATGGTGCTTTTTACATGTGTACCTGATTTAAATATTAAATTTCTAAGAAAAATATCACAACCCTTCTAAAGATCTAACACCCAGGGCCAGATTAACATCCATACGGACTCTAAGCACTTAAAAAATTTTGGTGCTTCCATATAGATGTAATTCAAAATATAAACAATAACGAGCCATAAAAAACATCTTTATTTTTTTAAATGAAACAAAGCTAACAGTAAGATGGAAAATTATGCTTATTTTTGTATACTTCCACTTTATTTATATTTGAAAAGTTTTCTCCTTTTCTTAATTGCAAAGTCTTTGATCAGATCCTCACTATGTCACCTTGAATGCTTCAAAATTATACTTCCAATCATATAAACCACTTCAAATATTATTTTAGCAAGTTTAAAGTGATTTCTTTTGTACTGTAAATCATTTATCATTCCTGTGATGCCTCCTTCTTTTGATGCTTTGAGCAAATGCTTATTTTGCTCAACGGTTAATCCAGCACTGCCAACACCCCATTTCCCATAGTGCTCCTTGCCATTTTCCCCATCCTTGCAACCTCACATTGTCTTGAAAGACATGTCACTGTCCAGGTTAAGAAACACTGGTTTGATTTAGACAATAGTGACAAAGTTCATATGGTTTGCTTTAGAAAATAATGGTATGGTATAGATAATATCATTTAAGTAGTATAATTCAGATAGTATGGTATGGTATTGCTTAGCTGGCATTATTCCCAAATTCTTCTTAGGGTGCACAGTAATTTCATGTAGATTTCATGTAAATGGCCACCCATAACTGTATTCAGCTCTGGTTTAGACAATACTAATACAAATTAAACTAGCAGCATCAATCACTCAATGAGTAGCAAGAACCAACCACTCACATCAAATATTTCAATAAGTAGCCACATCTAGTTAATTTTCTTTGAGAGCTTTTAGAAAATTATTTTCCTTTTATCAATGTTTCAAGCCACCAATTTAATATTGGTTAGTTGATTTTGTGAATCTAACAATCTCATGGCACTCATAGACAGAATCTATAGCACCCTGATGTAGCATGGTTGAATAATAGAAATAATTTGCAGAGTAATAGAATAACTTATACAGGTTTGATAACAAAATTCTATTTATGTGGTCGTAATAGAGTTGAGACTACAGTGTTACACACTAGTGGTATAATGCAATAATAATGCACACACTAATGCTACAATGTTGCATTGTACGGTATAATATTATGCAGTAATTCTACGATATTATACAGTTGTTGTTTAGCCCAAGTCAATCTTTGTTGAGTAGACATATGATCAAAGGTATTTCAGCTGTGATAACACCAATTTTTTTTCCTTCAAACAGTAAGTGGAGGTGTGGCTGCATGGCAAGAAGTTTGCCTCTCAGCCATATGACTCCAGGTTCAGTCCCACTGCATGACACCTTAAGCTAACAAAAACTTTGTGAGTGGATGAGTGGATTTGGTAAATGGAAAATGAAAAAAGCCTGTTGTATATATATGTCTATATATATATATATATATATATATATATATATGGTGGCATGTAAAAAGCACCATTCAAATGTGATCATTACCAGCATCACCTTACTGGCATTTCTGCAGGTGGCACAGGAAAAAAATTTAAGCGAGGTCGTTGCAAGTGTCACTGGACTGGCTCCTATGCAGGTGGCATGTAAAAAGCACCACTTGAGCATGGCCGTTACCAGTACCGCCTGACTGGCCCTCATGCTGGTGGCACGTAAAAGCACCCTCTACACTCTCAGAGTGGTTGGCGTTAGGAAGGGCATCAAGCTGTAGAAACTCCGCCAGATCAGATTGGAGCCTGGTGCAGCCATCTGGTTCGTAAGTCCTCAGTCAAATCATCCAACCTATGCTAGCATGGAAAGCAGACGTTAAATGATGATGATGATGATGATGATGATATATATATATATATGTGTATGTGTATATATATATATGGTGGCATGTAAAAAGCACCATTCAAATGTGATCATTACCAGCATCACCTTACTGGCATTTCTGCAGGTGGCACAGGAAAAAAATTTAAACGATGATGATGATGATGATGATATATATGTGTGTATATATATATACGTATATATATATATGTATATAATATGTATGTATGTATATGATACATGTATATATATATATATATATATATATATATATATATATTATATATTAATATATATGTATATGTATTATATTAATTAGAGACAAAACCACTATTATGCAAATCAAACAATGAAAAACTTAAGCCAATACATATGATTAATTTATATTATTTAAATATGTAACAAAATTATTAAAAAAATATAATTAATATCACACTACGATCGTTTCATGCCTGCTGTCCTCAAATTTTTGAGTCGCAGTCATTCATCAGGTGGTTTAAATATTTTCTTGGCGAGAAAATATTTAAACCACCTGATGAATGACTGCGACTCAAAAATTTGAAGACAGCAGGCATGAAACGATCGTAGTGTGATATTAATTATATTTTTTTAATAATTTTGTTACATATTTAAATAATATAAATTAATCATATGTATTGGCTTAAGTTTTTCATTGTTTGATTTGCATAATAGTGGTTTTGTCTCTAATTTAATATAATATAATATTTTACTATAAAATTGGATTCAATCCTAAATCTAATTTTTCCCTGTAAGTTTGGATTTATTCCCTAATATTATTATATGTATATATATATATATGTATATATATATATATATATATATATATACATATATATATATATATATATATATATATATATATATTGATAAAACGGTAAGATAACAAAAGAAAGAAAGAGACCTCAATATTATGTAAATAGAGGAAATTTATCTATACAATATGTTACATTACTCGGTAGTCAAGATAAAACTCTGAGTTTCAGATGCCGAAGTGGAAATCCACAACACCATCTCTTCGGTTATCTGGCTATTTGAAAACGTTATGAAAAAATACCGTTAAAAATGAAGGGAAATTACTCTGTTATAACTCTGCTTTGCCTGCGTACTTATACATCGCTCGCATTTTTCGTCATAAAAATTATATAAAAATACATAAAAATATATAAAAATATATAAAAATATATAAAATCTTCTTGGGACATAACACAGAAAGCATGTTCTATCCGTTTTCTTTAGGGGACCAAAAACGTAACTAAATTTCTGTTACGTTTTTGGTCCCCTAAAAAAAACGGATAGAACATGCTTTCTGTGTTATGTCCCAAGAAGATTTTATATATTTTTATATATTTTTATATATTTTTATGTATTTTTATATAATTTTTATGACGAAAAATGCGAGCGATGTATAAGTACGCAGGCAAAGCAGAGTTATAACAGAGTAATTTCCCTTCATTTTTAATGGTATTTTTTCATAACGTTTTCAAATAGCCAGATAACCGAAGAGATGGTGTTGTGGATTTCCACTTCGGCATCTGAAACTCAGAGTTTTATCTTGACTACCAAGTAATGTAACATATTGTATAATATATATATATATATATATATATATATATATATATATATATATACATATATATATATGATGGACTGTTAGCTCCTACAGGCATTTTTTGTCTCTCTTTTTCTTTTCTGTGTATCTTTCTGTCGAAGAGCATAGGCTTGAAACATAAAAGACTTGTTCTATTACTATTCCTGAGCACCATACTTATACATTTGCTTGTTTGTACTCCACCTGCCTTCATCTTTTGTTTATTTTCGTAAACCTTCCCGTTATATATATATATATATATATATATATATATATATATATATATATATAGCAGTCAAGAATGCTTATTTCTAAGTTTCATGGTCTGTGGCTGATAAGAGAGACACATAATCTTTGGATAGGATTCTGTTTTATCACATCTAGTTTTAAAAGATAAAATAGGATGTATTCTGAATAATTTTCTTAAAAGATCATCACCACCACCACCATCATTATCATTATCACCACCACCACCACCACCACCACCACCACCAACACCATCATCATCATTATCATCATCATCATCTCCATCACCATCACCATCATCATCATCATCATCATCATCATCATCATCATCATCATCATCATCATCATCATCATCACCATCATCACCACCACCACCACCACCACCATCCTCATCATTTAATGTCTGTTTTCCATGCTGGCATGGATTGGACAGCTTGACAGGAACTGGCAAAACCAGAGGCCACACCTGGTTCCATAGTCTATTTTGGTTGGGTTTCTACTGCTCGGTGCCCTTCCTAACGCCAACCACTTTACAGAATGTACTGAGTGCTTTTTACGTAGCATCATCAATGGTGCTTATTAGAAGACACCAGCACCAATGCCAATGCTTTTTACATGGTACTTTAGTTTTAGGACATCAATTCTTTTGTGGGGGGCATGGCTTCTTGAGTACGGCAATGCGCCACATATCTCAGTCCTCTGTCATCTTTGTAAGGCTCAGTATTTTGAGATCTGCCTTCAAAACTTTGTCCTATGTCTCCCTAGGTTTCCCTTTTCCTCAACTTGCCTCCAGTTTAAGGGATCAGTACTTCTTCATGCCACTGTCCTCATCCATGCACATCACATGACCAAACCAGTGAAGTCTTCTCTCTCATACACTGCAAATAATTCCTCTTATGCCTAATGTGGAATAAATTGTTTCTGCTCGGAAACATAGCAAAATGCTTGAACCCAATATGAACTCAGATCCTATGCTTAAACAGTCCAATATCTAATCTATTTGACCAATTTTCCTATTAATCTGAAGACATTTCTAGAAAGGAAGTAATATTGGCATAGATTTATAAGATTGGTTTTTGGTCCAACAGTGCTCTGATGTGGATTTAAGGAAGAACAGACTGTACTGATCTGACAAAGATGAAGCTGGCATAGGTGAATTATTGGCAAAGGTTAGATAGAGTTGGCACATGTTAGAAACAGCTGGCCTGAATATGTAGAATTTGGCAGGTGGTAGATCGTTTTGGTGTAAGTTACATGTCTGTCAGCATACTGTAGATACTGTTATCATGGGTTACATACTACTACTACTAATAATAAGATAAGCGAAGGAGATAATATCCTACTCTTAAAATGTCTGTCTTTCACTCCTTTCTCTTACTTTCTCTTACATGTTTTCTCTTCATATCCCTCTCTGTATTAGAAAACAATTAATGTGTATGTATGTTGATATGTATGTATGTATGTGTGTCTGTATATAGATGTAAGTATATATATATGTGTATATGTGTGTGTATATATATTCACACACACACACACACACATATATATATGTGTGTGTTTGATACATATACACACACATATGTATATATATATATATATATATATATATATCATCATCATCATCATCATCGTTTAATGTCCGTTTTCCATGTTAGCATGGGTTGGATGGTTTGACCAGGGTCTGGGAAGCCAGGAGGCTGCACCAGGCTCCAGTCTGATCTGACAGTGTTTCTATAGCTGGATGCCCTTCCTAATGCCAACCACTCTGTGAGTGTAGTGAGTGCATTTTATGTGCCACTGGCACAGGGGCCAGAGGCGGCTGGCAACGGCCACAATTGGTTGGTGCTTTTTACATGCCACCAGCACGGAAGCCAATCAAGGCAGCGCTGACATCAGCCACATTCAGATGGTGCTTTTTATGTGACACCAGCACAGGTATCACAACTACAATTTCCATTTGATTTTTTATTTTGCTGTTGATGTTGATGTACTTGACTCAGTGGCTCTCCTCAAGCACAGCTGGTCACCCTACAATCCAAGGTGCTTTGAATGGGCTGAGGCTGGTTATGTGAAACTGGTGTGGGATTCACCGTGGACTCACTTTATTTGTCAGGTCTTCACAGTCACAGCATATCTCCAGAGGTCTCAGTCTTTTGTCATTGCCTCTATGAGGCCTAACGTTTGAGGGTCATACTTGACCACCTTATCCCATGTCTTCCCCGGATTCCTTCCACTGTTTGGGAGTGACACTTCTTCACACATCTCTCCTCATCCAACCGTAGTACATGACCATACTAGCACAAACGCCTCTCTTGAACGCCACATCTGATGCTTCTTATGTTCAACATTTCTCTCAGGGTGCTTACACTCTGTTGTGTGTGCACACTGACATTACACATCCAGCGGATCATGCTAGCTTCATTTCTTTCAAGCCTACGCATGTCCTCTGCAGTCATAGCCCGTGTTTCACTGCCGTGAAGCATGGTAGTTCACACACATGCATTGTACAATCTACCTTTCACTCTGAGCAAGAGACCCTTTGTTACCAGTAGGAGTAGAGGCTTATTCTAGTGGTAACACTCTCTGAGCATCCACCCCCACTACTAACTTGGTCTCCTAGGTAGCGGAAGCTATCCACTACTTCTAGTTTCTTCCCCTGGAGTGTGATGGAATCTGTTTTCTCAGTATCTTTGGTGTCTATTGCCCCTGTGCATCTGCTGCACATGAAAGCTATCTTCTTCGTTAATCTTCTTTTGATGTTGCTGCACCTCTTATGTGTCCATAGCTTACACTGGGTACATCTTATGGCATTTCTACCTGCACATTTTCTACAGATCGAGTAGCGCCACCTACCTGAGGGGATGTGTGATGAGTTCGCCTTCCTACTTACTAGAACTTTGATCTTTGCTACATTGACTCTAAGGCCTTTTGATTCTAAATCTTGCTCCACATCCAAAATTTCTTTTCCAGTTCCGATAGTGATTCTGCTATGAGGGTCAGGTCATCAGCATAGAGGAGCCCCTATGGGCAACCCGTCTTGAATTAATGTTATTGCCTGGAGGACTATGATGAATAAAAGGGTACTGAGGGCTGAACCTTGGTGAACCCCTATTTCTACCCAGAATTCTTCACTATACTCATTGCCAATCCTAACCTTTCTAACGGCCTCTCTGTATAGGGCCTGTACAGCCCTTATTAACCATTCGTCAATTTCCTATGTTACTGTAAAAATAATCACTTATTTGAAATCTCAAAGCTGAGGAGAAAAACCTATAAATATTTCACCTATTGTATAGGAAGTGTGGAACAACTTCAAAAGCATTCCAAAATGTAGGCAAAATGGCTGAGCACCTTTTGAGTGTTGGGCCTCACAGAGGCAATGACCAAGGCCTTTGACATTATGTCACGTTTGAGAAGAAGACCCATCAAGCTGAGCAAAATTGCAGTCATGGTAGATACCGGTGTCATGCAAATGGAGTGGTTGGTGTTAGGAAGGGCAGCCAGCCATAGAAAACCATGCCAAATCAGGTTGGATTCTGGCACACCCTTCCAGCATGCCAACTCAGTCAAACCATCCAACCCATGCCAGTATGGACAATGGAGGTTAAATGATGATGATGATGACGTAAATATTATGTAAAAGACCCATTTGTAAGCTCAGTGTGAAATAGTGTTTTTCCATAGGTTTCTTTCGAATGCATTCAATGTATCTCATCTCCAACGATTTGGCTGCTATTTCTAGCACACCCTGCTACCACGTAACAGTTATTTGCAATAAAGGACCTGAAATATCTTTTACGTGGTAGCAGGGCGTGCAAGAAATAGCAGCTAAATTTTTCCTTTTCTGGGGAAGGGAGCGTTTACGCGTGATTTCGATGTCACAGTCATTGAAAGCATGCGAAATAACAATGCCTTAGCTAGCTGAAACTTCAAAGTCACAGTCAACAACACTTTTGTATAACAATAATAAATTTGTACTCTACAAAAGTATAGAGTAACCCAACAGATTACAGTAAAATTGCTTTTATTATGATTAAATATAAAAAACAAGCATTAATATATATAAACATATATATATGTGTATATATATATATATATATATATATATATATATATATATATATATACATATATATATATATATAATATATATATATATATATATAATATATATATAATATATATAATATATATATATATAATATATATATATATGCATATATACATATATATATTTGTGTATATATATATGTATATATATATATTATATATATCTATCTATCTATTATCTATCTATCTATCTATCTATTATCTATCTATATATATATATATATATATATATAATATATATATATATATCTATGCAAGAGTGTTGCAGCTTGCTTGAGGCATTGTAATATTGAAGAAGGGAAAATAGAAAAGATTCTGACAATGGGGCAAATTTCACACAAAACCTATATATTTCAGGCACAAAGGCCCATCCTCAGAAGAAAAACAGTCTGGGAAATGTCCAGTTATATAGGTTCTGTTAACTCATTCAAATCCCTCCTGTCATGGCAGATATTGGTGCCATGTAAATGGCACCCATATCAGTGGCACGTAAAAGCAGCCATTATACTATGTAAAGGGGTTGGTGTTAGAAAGGGCATCCAACTGTAGAAACCATGCCAAATCAGACTGGAGTCTGTTGCAGCCCTTCAGCTTAACAGCCCTGGTCGAATCAACCAACCCATGCCAGCATGGACAACGGATGTTAAATGATGATGATGATGATGATGATGATGTTGATGTTGATATATTCACACACATTTACCTTTTATGTAGATCGTTATCATCCACATCATTGTGTAAACATCAACATCTCCAATCTTTTATAGGTCAGATGAGATTCATGAAGCAGAATTTCTCCAGAAGAATGTTCAACCTATCTCTTAATCTCACTTGTTTTCAAGCTAAGTAATGTTTCTCCAAGTCTTTCCAACACCAACAGTAGATTGGCAAGGCATGATTTCTTGAAAGATTTCATATGAATGACACACTTTTAGTGCCATAGGGATGTCTGTTTACAATTAACCCTGATGTCAAAGCAGGAGGACACAAACATATACACACACTCACACTTATATACAAACATATATATATATATATATATATATATATATATATATATATATATATATACACACATACATACATACATACATACATACATACATAAATGTGTGCTGAGAGAAAAGTTAAGCATGAGAATTTGATGCAGAGTTCAGGAGAGATTGAGCTGATTTGGCCATGGATGCAGGTGAATCTACACAGTTGCATAAAGAAGAGCCAGTCACTTAAAGTGGATGGAATTCATGGAAGAGGGTGACCCAGGAACACATGAGATATAGTACTAAAAGATGATCTCAGGACATTGAATCCTAACAGAGAAGATAACAAAGGACCAAGATGTCTGGTGTCATGGTATACACAAGAAGACCTGTCCACCACAACAGAAGTGTTAATGCCACTTCCCCTGCTGAAGAGGATTGCTTCCTGCCAGTACTACATAAAAAGAAGGTATGCTGGGGTATGTAATAGCATCCATGCCAGTGCCACATAAAAGCACCCGTGGAGGTCCCACATAGAAGGGACCCAGCACACTCTGTAAAATGGTTGGTATTAGGAAGGGCACACAACTATAGAAACCTGGCTAAATAAGACTGGAACCTGATGCAGCTCTCCAGCTTGCCAGCTCTGGTCAAGCCACTCACCCCATGTCAGCATGGAAAATGGACATTAAGGAATGGTGATGCTGTTGATAATGATATATATATATATATATATATATATATAAAGGGTGCATAAGATATTTGAGAACAGATTTATGTTTATCAAAAACAGATATATAACAGATAATAACTTTATTTATCAAAACATGCTATGAGGATAAAAACAAACCTTCTTTTCAGTGTTATTCAATGTTATTCAATGTTATTCAATAAAGCCACCTTCAGCTTCAACAACTGCTTCTGTATGAGATCTAAATCATCTACATCCTCGAATCAAGTGGTCCTCGTTCATTTTGGACATTACTCTGACTATGGCAGTTTCTAAAGAATCTTTGGTGTTACGGGCATGTTCATTGACCTCTCTCTCAACCACTGTCCACATGTAATAGTCTAATGGATTGAGATCTGGGGAATTAGGAGGTCAAATGTTAGGGGTTACATGATATTGAAAATTTTCAGCCATCCATTTCTTTGTAACTAGAGCCATGTGTGATAGTGCAGAGTTTTACTGAAACAAATATGGCCTTCCATTGCATACACTGTCTATCCAGGGCTTAACAATTATTTCCAGGATCTCAATGTAGGTGGCAGAGTTAACCCAAAGGCCTTGTGGAAAGAAGTAAGGAGGCATCACATGTCCTTCATTGCTGACAACCTCTAAAACAATGACAATTTCAGGAAATTTTTTATGTATAACACTTGGAACTTCAGAAGGGTCTGCACATAACCATCTGTCATTTCTTCTATTAACTTTTTGATCTTGGTCAAAGTTTTTCGCGTTTGAGAAAAACCAAATCAAATTTTCTGCTGGATTTTATCTGATGTAGTGATTTTCTTTTGCTTTTTCTGACAAACTGACCTTTCCTCATCATATAAGACTTATATCTAATGTTATCAGGGACAACATCTCTGACCATTCCTTCTGACACATGGAGATCTTTTGCAGTTGACCTCATGGACTTTCTGGTATTGTGATCAATAAACTGTTGAACTTGTTGGATAAATTCAGGTACTCTGAGTATTTCAGAGCATTTAGAATACTATGATACTGGTAGTACGTTTCCATCTTCAGTCTCTAGCTCCTTACAAACTTTGTAGACGAAATATCTGGTAACTTTTAAAAATCGAGATATTTCTAAATCGCTATGCTCAGCCTTTACAACTACAATAACAACATACTTCTTCATTTCTTGAGTAAGCTGAGGGTCTGCCATTATTATTTTCTGAAACAAAGATACAGAGTTAGCAAAAATGCAGCAATGACCCACGAAAGGTATGTCCTCAAATACTTTACAACCATGTATATATATGTATATGTATATCATCATCATAGTTTAACTTCCATTTTCCATGCTGACATGGGTTAGACGGTTTGACTGAGGTCTGGAAATCCAGCGGCTGCACCATGTTCCAATCTGATCTGGCAATGTTTCTACAGCTTGATGCCCTCCTAATGCCAACCACTCTGAGAGTGTAGTGGATGCTTTTTACGTTCTACTGGCAAAGGAGCCAGTCAGGTGGCCCTGGCATCGATCACGTTCAGATAGTGCTTTTAACATACCACCGGCACAGGAGCCAGTCAGTGGGTATTGGCATCAGCATGTATATATATATATATATATAACAAATGATAGGGACAGAAAATTGAATATACGAGGAACTTTGTTGGTCACAATGATCGTTTTGACTCAGCTTGCATCGATCCCTCGCGGGTAGGATACTGTACGACTGGTTGTGGTGCATCCCTTGGTGCTGAAGAGTGTCATCAGTTTATTCTACAAGGGGTATCTCATTAAATAACCCTGTTTCACTCAGTTTTTATACAGCATGTTGTTAGTGAGTGTAGGTTTTAACCCTTGTGCAGGAATATATATATTTATCTACATATACAGCATATGTACATGAAAGTACATATGTGTGTGTTTATGTGCATACACACACACGCACATACACACACACACATTTGTCTATAGAGATGGAGAATAATGTACACATGCATTTATATATGTGTGTCTGTGTGTTTTAGAACTCAAACATGCCTAAGGCCATTTGGGAATATATCCCTCAACACTCATGTGCACACACACACGCACGCACACACACACACACACACACACACACATACACACACTCGCACACGCATAAATACATTCATAATTTCCTTGTATTTTATGTATTTTTGTAACGATGTTGAATTCATATTCTTTATCACTCTCTGTGTTTTCCCTTTCTCTTTGTAAACACACACTAACACATATACACTACATACATATATTTGCTATTATATGTATGTGTGTGAGTGTATGTGTGTGTGTATGTGTGTGTGTGAGTGTGTATGCATTTGTGTGTGTGTGTTAAACTGTGCTTGTGTGTGTGTGAGTGTACATACATCCGTGTGTGTGTTAAACTGTTTGTATGTATGTGTATGTGTGACTGTGTATGTGTGTATGTGAGTGTGTGTGTGTGCGTGCATGCGTATGTGTGTGTGTGTGTACTGGAGAATGTGGCTAAGCTTTTCATATAAAAGCAATATAAAAGTAATGTGCATATTAAATTTTTTTCTACTAGAGGCCAAAATCTCAATGCCAGAATTCCTGGCTGGAAGCCAAATTTAGAACAGTTTTGAAAGTACAGTACAATCCATTGCCAAAGACAAACAGATCACAGGTTGCTGCTATGTGGTTGTTAAGCCTGCTAGAAACATCAACCAAATCTTTAAAACATCATACCTTACCATGGTAAAAAAGGAAGGTAGAGCAATTCTAATAACATAGTCTGATATATACTTTATCTAAATAAAATAAAAGATGGCTATGGCTGAAATGTATTTAATTATAGTTCTAGTTTGTCTCAGGTTCAAATAGCATCAAGAACAAGGATGATGACAATGGTAACAACAACAATAATGATAATAATTGTTTCAAACTTTAACAGAAGGTCAGCGTTTTTAGGGACACTTCACTGCTATGTTATTTTACCAACCTCAAAAGGATGGAAGGTAAAGTTGACGTTGATGAGATTTGAACACAAAATGTAAAGAGACAGATGAAATGTCTGCCTACCACATTAACAGTGTTTCAGATTTTAACACAAAACCAGCAATCTTAGGGAGAAGGATGTAGTTGATTATACTGATACCAGTACTTGACTGTTACTTATTTCATTGACTCCACAAAGGGATAAAGGGTGAAATTGGCCTTGGCACAACATGAACTCAGAATGTAAAGAGCTGAAACAAATTCCCACAAACTAAATATCAAATGGAAATTGTAGTTGTGATACCTGTGCAGGTGGCACGTTAAAAGCACCCACTACTCTCACAGAGTGGTTGACGTTAGGAAGGGCATCCAGCTGTAGAAACACTGCCAGATCAGACTGGAGCCTGGTGCAGCCTCCTGGCTTCCCAGACCCCAGTCAAACCATCTAACCCATGCTAGCATGGAAAACAGTTGTTAAATAATGATGATGATGATGATATTTTTCCAGCATTCTAGCCCACCAGTAATAAGGTAATACAGTCTTCTAGCTACTGGAGGACATCTTAATATGAACTAGCAGAAATACCTGTCGTTGACTGGGTTCAGAAAAAGTCTTCAAAAGTTATACCCTGATTTATGAAAGTTACTGCTTCGATGTTATTGAATCTTTTGTAGCGGAATATCAGCCCAAAAAGTTATAATATTTTACTAATGGGTCTGCTGATGGTCAGTTTCTTCAGCTCTTTCTCTTTTCCTATGCTGAGATTGCTTAGATAGTCCAAATCTAATTTTTTTTGGAGACATTGTAGTAGGGTGAATTAATCTATAAGACAGGGGACTTAACTCATGTTAGCAAACTTATGGATTTCACCGTTGTGAAAAGTGGTAAAAGTTATGGTTGAAAAGCTACTTTTACCACTATCCGAGGGTGCCTCGGGAAAATAAGTTGACAAAAGCACAGCAATGGTCGTGACCCATGTCCTCCTAAAATTGGAGTGACATGTGTGCTAATTTGTGAACGTGCATAAAGTACATTCACGTACACACACACACACACACACACACACACACACACACATCCTGCCTTTTATAGATTATTTCAATTTCTACTGTCACCAGTGCTATCTTAACACTTTAGTATTCAAATGTGTCATATCCAGCCCAAATATTCTACCTGTTTTATATCCAAAATGACTAGATCCGGCCTCTCACACCTACCCAACAATGTCATTCTAAAAATAAAGAATCACTTCATGAAAACCTTGAAGCTACAAGATAACACATGATTAATTCAAAACAATGTGAATAAATAAGGATTATTTTTAAGAAAGGAATCTGAATGCTAAAGGATTAAGGCATGAGTATACTAAGCAGTCACCCAGATTCCTACAAGACTAAGGACTCCTGTGGCTGTGTTGGTAGGGGCTACAGTACATTGCTGTACATGGGGTTAAATCAGCCCTGACTGTCATTGCCAGGCCTTTTATTTTTACTTTTATATTAAAAGTACACAAGAGTTTTGTTGGCCCAGGGTTATAGTTGCAGACATTTGTTCAAGGTGCTGCTCAGTGAGACTAAACTCGAAACTGTATGGTTGCAAAGTAAACTTCTTAATCACACATCCCTGTCTACACACACACACACACACACACACACACACACACACACACACACACACACATACACACACACACACACACAGCACACACACACACAAAACACACCTGCTCACCCATACATAAGCTTTACTGCCTACAATGCTGCAACTTGTCTTTCTGGTGCCATGCCAAAAAAATTTCCACCAATTATGCAGAATTCTCTCTTCCCCTATTTTCCAATCATGATGGTTCTGTGAGCATCACCTCTATTGAGAAAACCTCCATTTTTACTACCCACCACATTGTACACAATTAGCAAATCTTTTTTAAATTAATCCCATCCTACTCTCCCATCAGGCCGATACCCTAGCATACATACATGCCAAGAGTGGTAGCACTGTCAGATGCTCAAAACTTATTAAAGTAGAACACTATTCTGATATTACTGAATAGATTGAGAAGGGTCTCATACATGTGATGTAATAGGGTAAAGGGTAAAGACCCACTTTGGCCATGAATGATCATGGTATTGCACTTAGAAAGTTACCCTCCGAGGCACAAGTCTAGACAAGGTTGTTTATGGAAGACCAAAATCACCAAGGCATACCAGCTTCTCTTCTCCACACCACCAATCTTATCCAAGGAAAAGGTAAAGGCTGATACAACTTGGCCTCAGTGATATCACAACATATCTACAGCTAAGTGAACTGGAGCTATGTGAAATAAAGTGCCTTGCTCAAGAACACAAGCCCAATCTGGTTAGAGCCCAATACTCTAACCACTGACTCATGTATCTTCATGATGTAATAAATTATGACATTATTCAACATCTGACTTAAGACAAAATGACAGTTCTAACACATATGACATACTAGGCTATGATGTTCCTCATGTATGCAATCATCCACATCGTCGTCATTTTTACATGTACTTTTCCATGCTGGCATGGGTTGAATGAAGTTTGTTGAGGCCAATTTCATACAGGCAGATGCTCTTCTCATAGATCCTTTCCTATTTCCAAACAAAGTAATATTTCTCCATGACCAAATATGTTTATGGAGAACATTGGAAACAAATGACAATATTTGTATGACAGTGGCTACTATTTTACAAGTATAACACAATGTCAACACAAGGAGACACAAACATATACACATTCTCACACAGAAACCGGCCCACCACACATATGCATGTGTGTGTGTATATATAAATGTGTGTGTGTGTGTGTCTCTGGCTGATTCAGAGCGGATCTCAGAATTAAACAGCCGAAATCTGCGATGAGGGATCAGTTTCTGACTGAAAAAGGAAGGCTTTGAATGACCCGTTTGTCTTTTTGTTCGTCCCTTCGTGTATTTCACGTTATTTATTTATGTAAAGGTTTATTATATATATATACATATATAACACAAATAAATACATATATACATGGCCTGATCAATAAGTATCCGGACTGTTGCTATAGTAATGAAGCTAAAGCATGCAGAGTAGAGCTGCTTGGCACTTACTGACCTTGAACTCTGTTGTGCCTGTGAACTACATTTTAACGTTCTAGCTCACTTCTGCTGTTTACAGCAGTGCATGGAAGGAAGGTGTGTAGTATGTAATTGTTACATTGACAGGGAAAGATGAGCAGAGAATCTGCATCAAATTTTGCCAAAAGCTTGGTGATACCTGCTCAGAGGCCTATGCAGAGTTTTCAAAAGGTTTTCATCGTTCTTGACACAAATCAAGGAAATCTTGGGCAACTGAAACCCGAGTGTCATTTTGGTCAGTTGAAAGCAGTTGTGACACAAACTTGACAGACACGCGTCTCATACCCAAATCTTCAGTGACAATGGACTGAACTGAACTGTAACTAATCTGCACATCCTCTGGTAACTCATGGATGGTAATTCGACGATTTTCCTCTCACAGCTGAGATGTTTTTCTCAGTTCTACTGGTTGGGGGTCTCCCAGAAAATGTCTGAACCACTTGTACACTTGTGTGTGGCTCATACACTCCTGTCCGTACGCTTTCTGCAACTTTGCAGAAAACTAATTAAATATTATTTTACAGAATAATAGAATTTAAATTCTTTGATTAAAACCTTTTCTAACATGGAAGTATCCAAAGAGGATTTGAGGCACATAATGATTTATGAGTACAAATAAGGAAACTCTGCAGCTGAAGCAACTCGAAACATACACTCAGTTTATGGGAAAGAATGCTTGAATGAAAGAACTTACAGAAGATAGTTTGCAAAATTCAGAAGTGGAGATTTCAGCCTTGAAGATGAAGATCGAACAGGGCATCCAGTTGAGTTTGATAATAAGCTTTTTGAGGCATTACTTGAAGAAAATCCTGCATTATCAATTGAAGAATTGGCAATAAAGCTTAGTTCAAATCATACAACTGTTCATCGTCATCTTCAACAACCTGGAAAGGTTCCTAAACTTCGAAAATAGGTGCCTCATGAATTGTCCAAAAGCAACTGAAAATCCCAAGTTGACATCTGCTCTTCTCTCCATTCTCACAAACTCATTTCACCCTTTTTGGATAGACTTGTGACTGGTGACAAAAAATAGATCTATTGAAATGTTAAATGTTGTTAACAGTGGCTTGGTAAAAGGGAAAAAGCTCAACCACAACTGAGAAGGGAACTTCATGGCAAAAAGGTTCTTCTCTCTATCTGGTAGGATTGCACAGGAGTAATTCACTTTGAATTGTTAGCACCTAATGCAACAATCAATACTCAAGTCTATTGTCGGCAATTAGAGCATTTGAACCAAACTTTAAAGAAAAAAAGACCCGCTTTAGTGAATCGAAAAGGAGTGATGTTTCATCAGGACAATGCGTGACCCCAAACTGCAAAGATTGGATCACAGAAGATCGAAGAGCTTGGTTGGGAAAAAATTCCTCATCCACCTTATTCTCCTGACCTTGCTCCTTCAGACTATCATTTGTTTCATAGTTTACACAATCATTTGGGGGACATAACTTTCGCAAGCCAGGAGGAGGTCGAAACTGACATTTCAGAGTTCTTCACTTTGAAACCAAAAGGGTTTTACATTGATGGGATTAAAAAGCTAGTAAATAGATGGAAGGAAGTCATTGATAATCAGGGAAAATACATTGATTAAATTTTAATTAAATATAACATTTGATCACTTGTTTTCTTTATTCAAAATTCGGACAGAACTTATGGGATGGCCTGGTATAAACAGCAGACGTGAGGTAGAATGTTAAAACTTAATGCACATGCACAGCAGAGTTCAAGGTCAATCTGTGCCAAGAGGTGACACTCTGTGTGCTTTAGTTTCATAGTTTCACTACTATGTCAACAGTCTGGATACTTATTGATCACGTGTGCACGTATATGTCTCTCTCTCTCTCTCTCTCTCTCTCTCTCTCTCTCTCTCTATATATATATATATATTATATATATATATATATACATATATATATATATATACATTGGCCTGCTCGCTTAGCCAGCGGGGTGGCGTCATTTGAAGGTTAAAACAATGCGAAGTGCATTGTGACCAGCGATGTGTAGCAACATCTGATAGCTTGGTCGATCACGTCTCTAAATCTCTGTCCATTCGCAGGATCCTTAAGCTTCCAGATCCTTCTCCTCCATGCTGGTCATCCATTTAGTCCTGATCCTGAAGTCGCTAACTACTAATCTATGTTGTGGGGTGCATCCTTCACCTGGGAAGATCTTGACATTTATATGTAGCCATCTTTCCTGTTTCTTGGCGAGGATGTAGTCAATTTGACTAGTGTGTCTACCAGATCGGTAGGTGAATAAGTGACTGGCAGGTTTCCTGAAATTAGTGTTACAAACCATAAGATCATTTGCATCACAGAACTCCAGCAGCCTGGTTCTCTTCTCATTGCGGGAACCAAAACCATAGCCTCCATGTACGCCATGGAAGCCACCTGCATGTCGTCCAATATGCCCATTGAAGTCACCAGCCACAAAGAGAAGGTCCCTGTCATTAATCGACGAGGTAGTCTGCAAGAGGGTGTCATCAAGTCGGTCTTTCAGCCTATCAGGTAGCTCCGGCTGAGGAGCGTAGGCCAAGATAATGGTTGCTAACCCATGATGCAGCACTAATCTAGTGTTAAGTATTCTATCACAGACTCAGACTACCTCGATTACTTTGTCAGTCCATTTCTCCGCAAGAAGTATACCCACGTCCCCAACCCCGTCAGTGTTCCCTGCCCAGAAAATCTTATACCTATGCTCTTTGCTTGTGAGGAACCTAGCAGAACCTCCTCTCTGCCTTACTTCTTGGATGCAACACAAATCTACACGTCTTTGTTCAAGCATCTCAACAAGCTCACACCAGACCTACCTTTCAGTGAGCCCACATTGAATGTGCAAACCCTGAGGGTGTGGAAGGAGTGAGGCTGTGAGACCCTGGAATGGGGGACAGCAGCATCATGTACCTGAAAAGAAAGCTCGCATTTGGTAAAACTCATGTACGTACAATAGTTTTCAACCTGCATACACCACACCATCATTTTTATGTGCTACATAATCACTACCTTACGTAGGAGATAAACCCTAAGTAGGGATGGCGGGGCATTAAGCCTTTAGAAGTGTTCGTCGGAGACATCTGACAGAAGTCAGAGGATAGAGACGTCCGGTACAGATAGTTGGGTGGGAGGTCTGGCGCATCGCGAAACAGCAGAGACCCAAGTGAGATAGAATCGGGCATAATTCTAGAGCTATAACCAAGAGTTTTTCGTCAGACAATCTGTGACAAAATTAGATAAATGGATGAATAAGAGATAATAATAAACGAGCGTGAAAGAAAGGGAGATAGAGAGAGAATTTGATCGAGCGAAGGGATCTTAATTCTTTTTATTTTATCGCTATCATCATCATCAGTTAGCTTCTGCTTTCCATGCTGGAACTGGTAAACTGGAGAGCTGCACCAGACTCCAGTCTGATTTGGCATGGTTTCTATAGCTGGATGCCCTTCCTTATACCAAAAACTCCAAGAGTGTAATGAGTGCCTTTTACGTGCCACCGGCATGGGTACCAGTTACGTGACACTGGCATTGGCCACGCTTACGATTTCAATTGGCTTGACAAGTCTTCTCAAGCACAGCATATCTCAAAGGCTTCAGTCACTTGTCATCGCCTCTGTGAGGCGCAATATTCAAAGATCATGCTTCACCTCATCCTATATCTTCCACAGGTTCCCTCCACCGTTAGAGTGCAGCACTTCTTTACACAGCTGTCCTCGCCCATACACATCACATGGCCACATCAGCACAGTCATCTCTCATGCACACTGCATCTGATGTCGCTTATGCCTACTTTTTCTCTCAAGATGCTTACACTTTGTCGTACATTGTACATCAAACGATTCATACTAGCTTCATTTCTTTCAAGCTTTACACACACACACACACACACACACACACACGCACTCATTCACACACGCACACACACCGTATATGTGTGTGTGTATGTATGTATGTGTGTATGTATGTATGCATGTATGTATGTATGTATGTATGTATGTATGTATGTATGTATGTTATGTGCAACTATGTGTTGTGTGCAGCTCATGTACTATTAGCTCAGTATAGTAATCTGTGTATCGTACTTCAAGCAGATACATCTTTGAATGACTTATAAATTGTGGAACTTGTCCTGAGATAGTATATCTTATAGACATACAGGGTTAAAAAACATCAAAATATATCAAGCGCAGGAGGAAACCGGCTAGCCTTCGTTGTGGTGTTGCTAGATGTGCATTTCTGCCTCTGTGCTTTGTTAGTAGCAAGTATTTACTGACGACTGTATGCTAAGACAAAATCTGTCATTACTGATAAAGAGAAACAACTATTGTTTACAAAAGTAGTGATTGTTGCTGCTGTCTTTGCTTAACCCCCATGACAAACCTGGCCTGGTCCAGCAAGCCTAAGAGAAAACGTGTCTCAGTTATGAGCATTGTGTTTTTGTACATGTACTATTACATTATCCAGTAACCTTCGTTGTTTTTTAAAGACATTAAGATGTGATTTGAGAAAAATCTGGCTGCTTATTTTAGAATATCAAGAAATTATTTAGAACTGTTAAAATGATATATGTTTATATTGAGAAACTAATTGCTATCTGTTGTATCTGAAACTCAGCAGAAAAATATGGGGAATTGATGTGTAATTATGATATTAGTAGCACTGGATTACATACAAAGAAAAAAAAAAGACAAAGATTTTGGAATACTCGAGATGGATTATAGTATTAGAAACGTTTTGAGGTCGTAATTTCTGTTTTGAGAAAGAAATGTCCTGACTTGAAATTGCAGAACTTGCCTCTTCTCACAGCACACACTCTTATCGCATTCCGTGAACTAGTCTGTAATAGCTTCAAAATATAAACTATATATGTTTCGTTTACGTATTTTATTTGCAAGATTCTTAATGTGAATTCGTGTGTTGAAACATATTTTATTGTATCTTGGGAGAGTCATTCTGTTTTAATGCCTTATCAATCACCACACTCCCGTTCAATTTCCACTCATTTACTTATATATTTTTTGCTAACATTTTCGTTGTTTCTCGCAACTTTTTCAATAGTGGTTGACTCTGTCCAATATCGGAGCAACGTTGACTCTGTCCGTTATCGGAGTAGCTCCGATAACGACAGAGTCAACGACTATTGAAGAGGTTACAAGAAGCAACGAAAATTTTAGAAAAAAAAAGTAAATGAGTGGCAATCGAACCGGTGAGTGTGTGTTAATTAATAAGATATTAAAACAGAATGACTCTCCTCAGACACAATAAACTATATATGTGTTTTCTCGAAAATATTCCTGAGTTACTGCTTTTCTTTCCAATAGTTTTGCATATTTTTATGAAATATAATAAATTTAACGTTAATAAAAAGACGAAGAATAGAAGGGAGATAATTTAAGGAACCTTTCAATGTAAGGGGAATAATAAGTCAAGGGAGACAATAAGAAGGTAACGGAGATAAATACGGTAGGCATGCGAACATTTATTAAATTATTTTAATTGAAATTTATAAGATTACTAGCAGTATCGCCCGGCTTTTGTCGGGTTTGTAAGGAAAATAACAATATAAGCATTTTTAGAGATGTAACGTATAATAGCCATCTCAATATGGCTAACCACAAAGAGGTGGGTGTTACTGTAGCTTTTTACGTTCTGAGATTTAATAATAAATTTTTAGAGAGTTACTTCCCTTATATATGCCAAAAATGCATTAAAAATTGGAAAAATTGATGATAATTTTTTTTTTAAATCGTAGACTCATCGTAGACGCGCGCTAATACCCAGAAGGGCTCGATATGAATCACGACTATAAGATACCCGGTTTTGGTTAACCTGCACCGCAAAATATGGGAGTAGTTAGGAATCTAAATCGTAGGAGACAGACAGCACACAACCTCACTTTTATATATAAAGATATACGTTACAAATAAAATTGTTATACCTTCCTAAATGTAAGGAATGAAAGGTTGTGACCTCCAACCTTTAACGAGAGGGAAAATTGAGGTTCAAAGCATAAAAAGGGAAACGAGATTTTTCAGTGGTTTTTAAGTGGTTGCTTGAATTATTTGAGGAAACTGTCGAGGATTTTCAAGGATGCCAAATGTTACTAAGTAGTCAAAATTAAATGCAAAGATGGACTATGTGGAACTAAGGTACCCGAGATTATTCTTAAAAGTACAACTGGTAATAATTGTTATTATTTACCTTCAAGTTTTCCTCGAAGAATGCTTCAAGTTTGTGACATCAGGAAAATAGATAAAGGAAAAAAAAAAATAAACGCGAGATTCTAGATGTTAACATTTCTTCTTTGCCCCCACCCAATTTAATGTGCACGCACGCACACACACACACACGCACGCACACACACACACACACACACACACACACACACACACACACAAGATATATATAAACTTTCTACTTGCTTCAGCCACCAGACTGCGAGACTATGGCGATACTGGAGCACCTCCTTGAATTTAGTCAAAAAATTTAGTCGAATGAATCGACCCCAGTACTTATGGTTTTAAAAGTGTGGTACTTACTCTATCGGTCCTTTTTGTCGACTCAATAAGTTACTGGAACGAAAACACACCAACATCGGTCGCCAAGCAATGGTGTGGGACAAACACAGACACAAGGATACAGATATAATTTATACATACATACATACATACATACATACATACATACATACATACATACATACATACATGCATACATACATACATATATACACACGCACACATATATATATATATATATATATATATATATATATATATATATATATATATATATATATATATATATATATATATATATATAATGTAAACGCATGTGGTTGTTGTCGATCGATTCTTTTCCTCCTTCGTCTTGGACTTTCCTGTTTCTTCCTGTTTCCGATGAAGAGGTATGCTCGAAACGTAAAACTTCTACTCTTTTCCTTCTGAGTGCCACGTCCAAACGTTTTTTTTTTCTCTGTGTGTTTTTAAATTGATTATATATATATAATGTATATATATGTATATATATATATATATATATATATATATATATAGATATAATATATATATCTAGATATATTATATATATATAATATTATATATATATATATATATATATGATTATATTGTATATATGGTAGATATATGTATATATATATATATATATATATATATATATATATATATAATATATATATATATATATATATATATATATATATATATAATATACAATATATAACATATATAATACAATTATATATATTATATATATATATTATATATATATATATGGAGGCGCAATGGCCCAGTGGTTAGGGCAGCGGACTCGCGGTCGTATTTCAAGGGGCCGGCCTTGTCACTCTCTGTGTCACGCTGAATATCCCCGAGAACTACGTTAAGGGTGCACGTGTCTGTGGAGTGCTCAGCCACTTACACGTTAATTTCACGAGCAGGCTGTTCCGTTGATTCGGATCAACCGGAACCCTCATCGTCGTAACCGACGGAGTGCTTCCATATATATATATATATATATATACATTATATATACATATATATACATATATATATGTATGTATAAAATGGAGCAAAAACGCAAAAGAAGGCAATAAAACATTCGGACAGATAGGCGGACAGGAGAAACAACAATTAAAAGGACAGACAAAGAAAAGACGGCTCATTCGTGGCCTTCTTTCCTCAGTCAAGTATACCAGAAGTCCTTACTGTTTGGGGCAGTTACCCTTGAGACAGCACGATCTGGTTGCCCCACCAAAAAGTCTTAGCTAAGAGCATTAGACCTTTTTGTATGAAAGCTAGCTATGTCCCTCTAACTCAGCAATTCGGTCAAAGAGACCGATAAAATAAGTACCAGGCTTTAAAAAAATATATACTGGGTCGATTCATTCGACTAAAATTCCTGAAGGCGATGCCCCAGCATGGCCACAGTCTAATGATCGAAACAAGTAAAAAAAAGTAAAAAAAGAAAAAAAAGTAAAAAAAGAAAAAGAAAAGAAATGTATCTCCCTTAAGTATAAAGTAAAGAACAGCATAATATTTAGTATCAAAATTCTTCTATTTTACCAAGTTAGAATGGCAGTGGATTTGGTAGAATGGATATAGAGGTGGACAAAATACATTACTTTATTTGTTCTGGTTCTGGTTCTTTACTTTCTCCCGAATTTCATCACTGAATTTCATTCTTCCAGGGATCATTAAATAAAGAACAAAGAAGTGCTGGGTCCATCCTCTCTCCCTGAGTCTGTCATCTTTTGAGGTTCTACTAGATCAGGAGTTCTCACCTGGGATCCATATAAGATTTTTGTGGGAGCGGGTGGATGGGCGGGGCTCCATGGATGCAATATAATAAATTGAGAGTCTATGGTTATTTTTCAGGGACCATGAAAAAACTATGCTTCAGACCAGTAAAATGTAATAAATTGGTTATACATCCACACGATACAAAATATTTAGGGTGGTGAGCTGGCACAATCGTTAGCACGTTGGGCGAAATGCGTAGTGGGATTTCGGCTGCCGTTACGTTCTGAGTTCAAATTCCGTCGCGGTCGACTTTGCCTTTCATCCTTTCGGTGGCGATTAACTAAGTACCAGTTACGTACTGGAGTCGATGTAATCGACTTAATCTCTTTGTCTGTCCTTGTTTCCCCCTCTATGTTTAGCCCTCTGTGTTCAATAAAAAAATATATATACAAAATATTTAAACAATTTTTATACAATTCTTAATAATATTTAATAATATTTAAACATGGAATGGCGATGAGGGTCAACCCAAGTAAAATAAGATTCAACGTGGTCCTTACGTAAAAAAATGGTTGGTTGAGAACCCCTGTACTAGATGAAGTGTACTCTCCCTCTTTTACTCTTTTACTTGTTTCAGTCATTTGACTGTGGCCATGCTGGAGCACCACCTTTAGTCGAGCAAATCGACCCCAGGACTTATTCTTTGTAAGCCTAGTACTTATTCTATCGGTCTCTTTTGCCGAACCGCTAAGTTACGGTGACGTAAACACACCAACATCGGTTGTCAAGCGATGTTGGTGGGGGGGGGGACAAACAAAGACACACAAACATATACACACACATACATATATATATATATATATATATATATATATATATAACGGGATACTTTCAGTTTCCGTCTACCAAATCCACTCACAAGGCTTTGGTCGGCCCGATGCTATAGTAGAAGACACTTGCCCAAGGTGCCACGCAGTGGGACTGAACCCGGAACCATGTGGTTGGTAAACAAGCTACTTACCACACAGCCACTCCTACGCCTACGTGTCAGTAGGAAAGTCGAGAGAAATGTCTGTGCTTCCTTTTTTTTTTTCTCGACAATATGGTCCCTTAATAACACTTACGAAATGCTTGAGAGAAAGCAACAGCCGTGAAATATTTTCAAAATTAAAAAAATAATTCCGAAATAATTTATTTTGACCGATGTCGTGTATCACTTTTTATTTGCCGTTTGCTTCGTGTAAGGGAGATAATATATGACGTATTAACGAAATTATTTCCCTTTGATTATATTAATATAAACAACTACAGCGTGGAAGGTGTTTTATAAGCTGTTTAAAAATACACAAAAACCATTAGATTCACTCGAACATTTAAATTTAATTTGCCAAAATATTTTCGTCGCTTTGAGACCACGACCTGTTCACTGACGAAATTCCGAGCGACATCTGAGAAAGTAACAGTTAGTTCATGATATGTATGTACGTATGTATGTATGTGTGCATGTAAGTATGTGTGTATGCACATGTGCACATGCGTATGTATGTATGTATGTATGTATGTATGTATGTATGTATGTATGTATGTATGTATGAATGTATGTATGTATGTATGTATGTGTGTGTGTACTTATGTATGTATGTGAGTATTTAGGTGTGTAAGTGTGTACACGTGTCTGTGTGTGTGTATATGTGTACACATGAACGCATGTTTATGTACTGATATGTGTGTATGTTCAAGTTGTATACATGACTGTTACTCTGTCGAATGTTGTACACACACACACACACACACACACACACACACATATATATATATATATATATATATATGTACATATGTGTGTGTGTGTGCATGTGTCACTCTCACCACCGTGATACAATGTCTTAGATGCATACATGGAAATATAAATATATACATGTATAAATGTATACAGTGCACCTGAGCACTGTATAAAACAATTTCCTTTATAATATATATATATATATATATCTCAGTATCGACCAAAGCACTTCCAATTCTGTCTTGTACCATTCTTCTCCATCTTGATGCAAATTGCTTGACTAAATCGTCTTCCCATCGTCATGGACGCCTTCCAAGAGGCATTTTTTCGATCTTTTGGATATCTCTCTATAGCTACTTGGGTCCATCTGTTGTCTGTCACCCCTGCGCTTTGTCCGGCCCAGCTGAACTTGTATCTTCCGTTCTCCGTTATCACATTGTTCAATCCGCTCTGTTCTCGAATTATCTTATTTCGACTGTGCTCTCTTATTGATATTTCCGTTATGGATCTTTCCATGGCCTTTTGCGTCGTATTCAATCGATATTCTATTCACTTCGTAGTAACCCACGTCTCACCTGCGTATAAGAGCGCATGTTGGACGGTGTTATTGAGAAGTCTGGCACGCATGGCATTTTCTAGTTTTTCTCGAGGTACATCCTTTATTCAGTTGAATGCTTTACATCCTCCTCTTATTCGCTTTCAGATTTCAGCATCCATATTCACCGTGTGCCCCAAGTAGTCGTACTTTTTTACCTCCTCGATTTTCATTGTTTCCCACCTCCATTCGGTCTTTTGCTACATCTTCCAACCGCATATAGTTTTTTTGTTTTTAATGTGGTTCATTTTAAGACCTACTGCTTAATTTCTATGTGTTCACCATATCAGCATGATTTAAAGCTGGTCTGTGGTTTCAGTGATAAGTAAAAACACACATATACATATATATACATATATACGACGGGCTTCTTTCAGTTTCTGTCTACCAAATCCGCTCACAAGGCTTTGGTCAGCCTGAAGTTATAGTAGAAGACGCTTGCCCAAGGTTCCACGCCGTGGGACCGAACCTGGAACCATGTGGTTCGTAAGCAAGCTACTTACCACACAGCCACTCCTACGCCTATATATATATATATATATATATATATATGGAGGGAGAGAGAGAGAGAGAGAGAGAGGGGGGGAGAGATGTGTGTGTGTGTGTATGTGTGTGTGTGCATGTATGTCTTTGTTGCCGTGTGTATATATGATCATATGTTAATTTATAAGAAATAATCAGCAATTATATTTTTTGTGCCCATGGTTTCCTTTGACCTGGTTTAATGTGATACGATAACATTGTGCGTCGAAGCATTGCTGTCGACTATCATACACCAGAAAGGATCTTGTTTGATATTCTCAAGGGAGAATTTAGTATTGCATCGGTATGTCAATATTAACTCATTCTCTTTTCTGTTTCTCCTTTAGATAGTGATCACATAAATTTATTAAACCAAGCGATACCAAAGGGAATGCAAGGGGACCACCTTCTCGGTCAGACAAACCAGTAAGTAGGGGTGAAGTGAGTCTACTGTCGGAGAATCTTGCCTTGCACAATATAGAAACATATTTCATGGCACCATTAATTAATTGGCTATGATACGACAGCAATATCGGATCATTTCCTTTTCAACGGCAAATCGAGAAATTAATTTAAGCATGCTTTTGATACACTCGTTTACTCATACGGCCGTAACTGAAATGAAATATGTCATAAATAACAGTGACAAACAAAATATACACCACCGGAAGTTGTTGTTGACAAACAACAGCAGTAATTTTATTCAGCTGCAATACACGTCATTGATTGGTTGACATTACCGAAATACGACAACTTTAACACGAAATAGCTTTGAAAATATAAACTTTTCTCAACAAAACTAAGAGTAAAAGATGATTTATATGACACATTCTACCAGCGTCTGAAGTATGAAAGTGTTTAGTTACAAAAAATTAATTTCTCGATCTGCCGTTGAAAGGGAAAAGATCCCCAATCTGTTGTGTAAGTGGCGGTGATTGTTTAAGATATGCACCTTAAGCCCTGCATAGCTTGAGTGCCTCAATAATACCCATAATTTTTATCGGAGCCTCGAATATGAATTGCACTTTATTTGGGTGAAAAAAGATTACATGTGTGCAATACGAAGGTGTGCTGAAGAGTTCCTGGTTTTAGGTAAAAGAAATAATACAGGAGGATCAGTTAATTATGATTTTGTTCAACATATTCGCCTCTCAGATTCACACAGTTATTGCAGCGGTCCTTCAGTTTTTCTAAGCCCTGTAAAAGAACTCGGAATGTTGGGCCTCCAACCAAGGCCTTTCGCGATACTCTTAAAGTGAGGAACTTTTCAGCACCCTCTCGCATACAAGCAAGGAAGGCATTACCAATGTGAGAAAGTCAAGTTCTTTACTAGGTTATTCGTCTCACAATGCCTTAGCGATATATATATATATATATATATATATATATATATATATATATATAATATATATATATATATATATATATATATATATATATATGTGTGTGTGTGTGTGTGTATGTGTGTGTGTGTGTGTGTTAAATAAAATGAGACAACAAAGCCAAGGCAGTGTGAAATTTCTAGGACATTTATAAAGAGAAAGGTAGTCTTACAGCTGCTTCAGGGATATGTGGGATATCCCTTCACCAGAGACGATATGAAAGAGTTAAATAGAAGGAAATAGTAGAGTTCAATATAAGAAGTTATTTTGGAAAGGGAGAGATATAAGAAGTATAAAGGGAAATAAGAGAATAAAAATTAAAATATAAGCTTGATGTTGCAATTGTAGTTCTGTTATCCAAGGAAAGTTCTGTCGAAGAGAGTTAAATAGAGGGAAAAAGTAGAGTTAGAGAAAGGTAGTGTTACAGCTGTTTCAGAGATATTAGAGATATCCCTTCAGCAGAGGCGATATGAAAGAGTTAAATAGAGGGAAATATATAACACTGAAAAATGGTAAAAAGTGTGGATTTTGGTGTGGGTTTGCTTTAGCAAATAGTAGATACAAATACTTAAAAGAATGGAATAAATGTTATGCGACGGCGAAGAAGAAAAGTCCAACGTTTCAGACAATATCCTTCATCAGTGTATTTTCTCTCTGATGATTAATTCGCCACAAAACTTCAGACTTCTTCCTCACATTATAAAATATATTCCATTGTTTAAAATGTATATATTCTTATATACGTCATCAATGTACATGCACACATACATACAAACACGCACGCACGCACGCACGCACTCACACACACACACACACATAAACACACACATATAATCGATATAATAATAGTTGCTTTATGAATTAGGATATATTAGAACGGATTATCCAAAAGGAATTACATTTGAGGTGCTTCATTTTCTACTTCTAACTTTTCATTTGCTATTTCTTCTTTCTTTGTCTGCTTTTGCGATCTTATATGACAAATTAAAGCTAGCATACAAAAAAATGAAGCCAGGCACGTAAGTCCACCTTCGGTTAGAAATATTGCAGTCCTCATTTTGTCGGTGTCATACAGAACACATGATCCTCTGCTGCCTCCATCAGAAGACGACCACATCAAACATGTAGTATCGATAATCAGTCCAAAGAAAACGGGCCCAGACATCCAACCTGGTGAATAGATAGCAGATAATTATAAACGATGATATACATTATACAATACTATACAATTCAATATAATACAATATAATACAATATAACATAATGATTTCAAATTTTCGTACAAGACCTGTAATTTTAGGGATGGATGTAAGTCGATTACAATGTTCAGCTATTACTTATTTCATCGATCCCACTAAAGGAGAAGAAAAGTTAAGTCGACCTTGGCGGCTTTTGAGCTCAGAATGAAAAGGTAGACGAAATGCCGTTTGACAATTTGTCCGGCGTGGTAAAATATAAAATAATATAAAATAATATAAAATAATACTGGCTGAACTGCCTGGTCAATTTGTCAGTCCTGTTTTTAATCTTTGTAGGGCTACCTTCTGTGAGAAACACAGTTTTAGCGTTTCTCTTCTGTTTTAAGATAGTAGATTTTACTAAGTAGAGGGATTAGTTTGGTGGCTAATTATATAAGGCAGAGTAACTGCGTGGGAGCTCTCCAATTATTGTTGTTGTTACCACAGTGTTAAACCTGATATGGAAAAAAATAAACCCTTGCTAAAAATCATTCCAACTCTGCCATCCCGTCAGAATATTTTTGTAGGACTACAATATCCATCGTATCCTTCTTTTATGATAGTAATAATGCATGATTTGAAGGAAATTTGACAGCTATTTCTTGCAGGCAAGTGATTACGTGGAGGTTCCCTCATTAGTTAATTGGAGTAACAATAGTTCAAACAGTGGGATACGTGGTATACCGCGAGCAAAAAGGGAAGACCAACATTTCATATAAAACCATTTTTGGGTCAGATTACTAATTCTTCTGCCGGAAACGTTATCATTTTCTTCTTCCTCATTCTTCCACTGTTTCGACTATTTACATTACTATAAGTCGACAAAGACAATCACTTGTTTCTTCTGATTTTGCTATTTTTTACTATTTAGACAGAGTTAATTTCTTGGTTCAAGTTGTGTATTTGTTGTTGAATAGAGGCGTGTAACCTAGTGGCTAGAGTGTTGCACTCACGATCGCGAGATTGTGGTTTCGATTCCTATGCCGGGCAGCGCATTGTGTGCTCGAGCAAAACACATCCTTACAAGTTGTTCTGTAATCACTTTTACATCTAACATGTAGCATGCAGTGTGCCTGAACAGGCAAAGTAGATTTGATGGAAGAGCGAGCTTATGTGCAATACAAACACCTCATCACTATAAACAGCAGATCATCTGTGCAGATCGTTCAGTAAGAAACTGCGGAATCGTCTTTCTCGGTGTCAAGGGCCAGCCAAGATAAAAAAAGAGAAGAGGCTGTCAATATGGACAGAATGAACTACACAAATAATTAATCAAAAGCCAATTCTCTGTAGAATTTGCTATTTTAGATCAAAGCATTATTTCGAACGTTGTGATTACAGACCAAAGCTTTGTGAATGGATTTGGTAAACGGTAACTGAAAGAAGCCCGTCGTATAATACATACATACATACATACATACATACATACTATGTATGTATATATATATATATATATATATATATATATATATATATATAGTTGTTGTTGGCATCCTTTTTGTCTCGGGAGACAATGGAGTTGCGCATAAAATAATCTAGTCCGGCTTTTACATTTCATGTCCTAATACATCTCCTGCTGTGGCTGTGTAGTCCTATCCTAGACAAACACTCCCTCTGGCAGGTGCCGCAAATGTACCGAAGACTTTGCCTATCTGGTTGTAATGTCATAGTTTCTTGTTGACGTCTTTTCTTGTCTTTCCATTTCTCCTCTCTCTCTCTGTCACTCCTTTGTGTTCCTTCTTTTACGGTACGTCGCCAATCTCCACGGTTGCTGGCAACTGCTTCCCAATTGCTAATATTGATGTTGCAGGCCTTCATGTCCCTTTTGCAAACATCCTTGTAACGTAGGAACGGTCTTCCCACAGACCTAGTACCCCTAGCAAGCTCTCCGTAGAGTATGTCCTTGAGGATTCTGTCATATATATATATATATAATATATATATATATATATAGTTGTTGTTGGCATCCTTTTTGTCTCGGGAGACAATGGAGTTGCGCATAAAATAATCTAGTCCGGCTTTTACATTTCATGTCCTAATACATCTCCTGCTGTGGCTGTGTAGTCCTATCCTAGACAAACACTCCCTCTGGCAGGTGCCGCAAATGTACCGAAGACTTTGCCTATCTGGTTGTAATGTCATAGTTTCTTGTTGACGTCTTTTCTTGTCTTTCCATTTCTCCTCTCTCTCTCTGTCACTCCTTTGTGTTCCTTCTTTTACGGTACGTCGCCAATCTCCACGGTTGCTGGCAACTGCTTCCCAATTGCTAATATTGATGTTGCAGGCCTTCATGTCCCTTTTGCAAACATCCTTGTAACGTAGGAACGGTCTTCCCACAGACCTAGTACCCCTAGCAAGCTCTCCGTAGAGTATGTCCTTGAGGATTCTGTCATATATATATATATATATATATACACACACGACAAAATAGCATGATAATAATGTTATTTAATATTATTTAATATCACACTAAATACCTCTTTATTAATCTAAAATAACATTATAATATTATTTAATAATATTATTTAATATTATTTAATAATGATAATAATGATGGGCATGTATGTATATGTGGACATATATGTATGTACTAATATATATGGATATGTGTGTGTATATGTCTATATGCTTACTTAAATATCTTTTTGCAAGTGTGTATGTATATGCCAATATGCGCATATGTGTATCTAAATATGTATATACTTTTGCGTGTGTATGAGTATATAAGTATTGGTATATATCTGTTTTAATGTGTATGTATTTACGTGTATGTAATGTGCGTATGTATATGTATGCGCATGTATATGTATGTATATTTGTATAAATATATGTACCAATCTATGTACATTATTACTTATATATATATATATATATATATATATGTGTGTGTGTGTGTGTGTGTGTGTGTGTGTGGTGTGTGTGTGTGTGTGTGTGTGTGTGTGTGAGTGTGTGTGTGTGTATGCACTTTAATGTATTTTATTTCCAATTGTAAATGTGTATATTTTGTATATACGTATATCTATGTATATATTTGCACGTATATATGAATGTGTATCTAAGTATATATAATATATACCTAAATGTCATGTTGTACTATCCACTAACCATATATACAAATTTTTAGAATTTTTAAGTAATTTTTATAAATTATTTTTATAATTATTTTAATAATTTTTTTTATAATCCTTATAAAATTTCAATAATCTTTATAAACCT
The DNA here is from genome assembly GCF_006345805.1 of Octopus sinensis. Taxonomy (NCBI): domain Eukaryota; kingdom Metazoa; phylum Mollusca; class Cephalopoda; order Octopoda; family Octopodidae; genus Octopus; species Octopus sinensis. Next base: position 104,930,251 of record NC_042998.1, on the reverse strand, counting down.
TTTTAATAAATCTTTTCAATAGATTTTTATTAAATTTTTATCAATTACTTTTATAAATCTTTTTATAATTTTTTATAAATTTTTATAATATTTTTATACTTTTTTGATAATTTTTTGATAATTTTGTAATAATCTTAATAATCTTTATAATTTTTTGATAATTTTTTAATAATCTTAATAATCTTTATAATGTATATATGTACGTATGTAAACTTATATGGCCATATATGCCTTCGGGTCGGTATATAAGCATTATTTACGAACTCAAGTGTACATTTGTGTGAGTGTTGTACGTATAAGGGTATATACCAGGGTATTAGTGTGTATGGATGTATTAGTATATGCATCATCGTCTATATAGATATCTGTTTGTAGCTGTTCATATACATATATGTATGTATACGTAAATATTTATTGGTGTGTACTTTTCTATATACAAAAATCATGCGTATATATATATATATATATATGACTGTATCGGTATGTATACGTATAAAGTTAGGTATAAAGATATGCAAAACACATAAAATTTTGAGGGTGCATATTCATGTATATCTGATGTGAATCTATTTACATTTTAGTTTTATAGAAAAAAAATGACTCCATTTTTTTCCATTAATTGTTATCTCCCTTACACTACATCAAAATCATATAACTTTATTCTTTAGGTTTTCTATGATAAATTTCTCTACAATTATAAACAATTTGTTTTCGATATTATTAAAAATAACTTTTCTATACCACTCCATTGGATTATTATATACGTTTAGCAGTTGATAAAGCAAATAAAGTCCCTCTCATCTTCAGTTTTACCTTTATTTTTTAACCGTTTTAGTATCTACCCCTACATCTTCAAATATTTCTCTACTTTGTTTACTAGATCATAAATTCCGAAATATTACACTTATTCTTTTCTATAAATATTAGACCCATTATTTCCAACAAACACTTTAATTATAAATTTTAATGAGACGAAATTATTATTGATTACAATTAAAAAATTTTCTAATTACTTGTTAAGTTGTATTGATAACTGACGGTTAAATATAAATCTTAGTTTCTTGAATTTGAAAATTCTTTACTTCCTTATTTCATTGTCTTCACCAGTTATTTTATTTTCATTTACGGAAGTTTAAATTAGCTCATGTATAAAAATTTATAGAGAGAATGTCAGCCTTTAATATTTTAATATCATTATATATATGAGCACCCATTTATATTTTTTTAGTCTTGTTTAAATAGATATGACTCCAAGAACAAGAGCACATTACAAAATGATTAAGGACACCATGCCTATGTAATTCTAAGGTTTTTTTAGTTTTTATATAAGCTACCGACGAGTACTTTCTGACAACTCAGATTTTGTGATAAGAATATCGTGTCTTTCTGTACGAAACAATTGTATAGGGACATGAGTAATAAAAACTAATACCCATTTTAACATCTAATCTCTTCAATTTATATAAATATGAATGAATTTGTTGAACTGTGTAAATAAGTTAAATCATATACTTAATATTTCTATATAAGTTTTCATATCTACATAAATTTACACTAGTAAATTCAAAAGTAAAGTATGAAGAAACAACGTTAGAAATCTTTGGAAATTACTCCAATTTAAAGGACGAACTATACATACATACACATGCATTCATACTTACATACTTTTATATATCATCATCATCATCGTTTAGCGTCTGCTTTCCATGCTAGCATGGGTTGTACGGTTCAACTGGGGTCTGGGAAGCCAGGAGGCTGCACCAGGCCCAGTCTGATCTGGCAATGTTTCTACGGCTGGAGGCCCTTCCTAACGCCAACCACTCCGTGAGTGTAGTGGGTGCTTTTTACGTGCCACCGGCACAGGTGCCAGACGAGTCTGGCAAACGGCCACGATCGGATGGTGCTTTTTATGTGCCACCGGCACGGGGACAGTCGGGGCGGCGCTGGCAACGGCCACGTTCGGATGGTTCTCTTACGTGCCACCGGTACTGGTATCACAGCTGCAATTTCCATTGATGTTGATCGATTTCGATTCTCACTTGCCTCAACAGGTCTTCACAAGTAGAGTTTTGTGTCCCAAGAAGGAAAGGTATGCATAAGTGGACTGGCTACATCCCGTGTAGAGGCCACGGGTTATGGTCTCACTTGTCCTGCCGGGTCTTCTCACGCACAGCATACTTCCAAAGGTCTCGGTCTCTAGTCATTTCCTCAGTGAGACCTAAAGTGAAGGTCGTGCTTCACCACCACGTCCCAGGTTTTCCTGGGTCTGCTTCTTCCACAGGTTCCCTCAACCGCTAGGGTGTGGCACTTTTTCACACAACTATCTTCATCCATTCTCGCCACATGACCATACCAGCGCAAACGTCTCTCTTGCACACCACAACTGATGCTTCTTAGGTCCAGCTTTTCTCTCAAGGTACTAACACTCTGTCGAGTATGAACACTGACATTACACATCCATCGGAGCATACTGGCTTCATTTCTTGCGAGCTTACGCATATCCTCAGCAGTCATGGCCCATGTTTCACTGCCATGTAGCATGGCTGTTCGTACACACGCGTCATACAGTCTGCCTTTTACTCTGAGCGAGAGGCCTTTTGTCACCAGCAGAGGTAAGAGCTCTCTGAACTTTGCCCAAGCTATTCTTACTCTAGCAGTTACACTTTCAGCACATCTGCCCCCGCTACTGACTTGGTCACCTAGGTAACAGAAGCTATCAACTATTTCTAGTTTTTCTCCTTGGAATGTGGCAGAAGTTGGTCTCAGAGCATTTTCAGTGTTTATTGCTCCTGAGCATCTGCCATATACAAAAACTATCTTCCTGGTTAGCCTTCCTTTGACATTGCTGCACCTCTTATGTGTCCATAGCTTACACTTGGTGCATCTTATAGAGTTTCTACCTACACCTTTTCTACAGATCGAGCAGGGCTATCTACCTGAAGGCGTTTGTGATTTGTCTACCTTCCTACTTATTAGGACTTTGGTTTTAGCTAGATTGACTCTAAGGCCCTTCGATTCTAATATTTGCTTCCACACCTGAAACTTATCCTTCAGTTCTGATAGTGACTCAGCAATTAGAGCAAGGTCATCAGCATAGAGGAGCTCCCAGGAGCATCCTGTCTTGAATTCCTTCGTAATTGCCTGGAGGACTATGATAAATAGGAGGGGGCTAAGCATGCATATATGTATGCATGCATGCATATATGTAGGTATGTGTATATCTATGTATATATGTGTTTATGCGCGTGTGTGCTTTTGTGTTTTTGTCCCACCACAGCTTGACAAACGGTGTAGGTTGGTTCGGTTCATCGAAAAATTATATCAGAAATTAGAAATTAAAAAACATTATAAAATAGAAAAGAGTAAAAAAAGAATGTGGAAATTCTAAAAGCTATGTTTTACTTACCAATAAGGGAAATTGAAAATGACGAAAGACCTAAAGCCAAACTCTTGTCTTTGTCTCCAGCAATTCTGAAAAAAAAAAAAAGGGTGCTCACGCTGTAAAACTACAACTTCTTGGGAAAGGAGTGTAGTACTTTCACTGATCTCTTCTCATGTATCTAGCATTTACATCAGGGCATTCCGACTGATATCTGCTTATATAGTAATATATAGAAACTGAAGTGTGGAACGCCCAAAATAGACATAAATGAAGCTTTCTCTCAAAGTGTTTTGGTCACTGAGACAAGGAAATCAGGGCAGTACCCGAGACACTTTATTTTTCCATGACTTATGTGAGAAAGGGAGGAAATCATCCACAAACCGGAGCCTTGGTCTGAATACCTGCATCAGAGCACCCAATGACTAGGTGGTGGTGCCTGCCGCTTAAGAAAACAGAACGTGAAAGACAAAGAAAGTGCAAAAACTACAAGCCACTTCGGCCGAAAGTCTAACAATTCTCCGAATCCACTGTCATTTTATTTTATAACTTCCGCATATATTGAAATTCATGGTTGACCTTGTCAGCATTTGTACTCAGAGCGAAGGGAATCCAAACAAATACGCAAGACATTTGTCATGGGTTTAACTACTCTACCGAATCTCTGTTTAGTAAAACCAATAATGAAAAGACACAACAAGACACAAAGGGGACAAATATATGAATAAGTAAGTCGACAACTACGGAATTTATAGCTATAATGTAAAGGAACTGAACTAAAGATCACTAAGCATTTAACCTGGTAAAATATTATTTTACCAATAACTGATTACAAATATTTGCAAAAGCAAAGTAACTAAACAGAGGATGGATTTCACATGTTGCTTACGTAGTCAACACCAGGAAACAGCAAACCTCTTCATTTCCATTTCTAGGCGTCCAGTCTTGGTAAGAGAGGATATTATCGGAGACTCAGCCGAATGAGTGGCTTTATACATTTCATTGGGTTATTCTTTTTCTCTCATCCATTTGCTAGTTTCAGTCATTGGATTGCAGCCATAATGGGACATCACCTGCAACGGTTTTAGTCAATCATATTGACCTCAGTACTTACTATCATCTTGTTCATATTTATCGTACCCTATCGAAAATTAGAGATTAGAAAACTAGGTTTTGATTTAATGTAACTCTGCTAGACGGTGGCTTAGACCGGTAAACTAAATAGATACCGTTATAGAAGCACATTTATATACATATATGACAGGCTTCCGTAAAATTTCCGTTTCAAGTAGAGTTCAAACTTAATATAACAATGGTAGAACTAGAATAATTTGGAACACGGTGGTTCAAGGTTCGCAAAGGAATGAAAGCAAACCTCTTGGATCTGATAGCAAAATTTAAGAGATTGTTTTAGAGATGCCAATGAGTTCTAACTAAAATATCGTCGGCAAAATGAAAACAAAAAAAGCAATATAAAAATAAACTCAATACAAAGCACATTTTCATACCACACAAAAGCAAAATAAAAATAGGCCCAATAACAATAATATAGTGGAGTCCCATTCACTTGCAGTTAAGGCTTCAATCTCATAACATTCTGAATAGCAACAGAGTGAAGCTTCGAAAGGATGAATAAGGGAATAAAGAATAAAGGAATACACACACACACACATACACACACACACACATACACATACATACACATGCACGCACACACATGTATATATTATACATATATATATATAAATATATATATATATATATATATATATATACGCATATATGTACGTATATGTATGTATGTATGCATGTATGTATCTATATTTATATATATATATATATATATGTATGTACATATATATATATATATATAATATATATATATATGTATATATATATATGTATATATATATGTATATATATATATATGTATATATATATATGTATATATATATATGTATATATATATATGTATATATATATATGTATATATGTATATTTTTTATCTCATTACGCAAAAAATTCTGATATATATATATTTATATATATAATTCTTAACCTGATATTGAGAATGATTTCGATGTCACTGTTATTCTTGTTTAAGAATAATAAATTTGTACTCCACAAAAGTATAGTGTAACCCACCAAATTAACGTAAATTGTTTTTATAAATATGTTTAGATGAAATTTACAGAAAAACGAAATACGAAGACAGGTGTATGAACAACAAGCAAGTTATTTAATTTGACACACGGGAAAATGAAAAAGTCTTTTACGTTTCGAGCCTACGCTCTTCAACAGAAAGAAATAAGAGAAAATAGAGTGAATGAAAACAAAAATCCTGTAGATTTAGCGAGAAACATAAATTGAATGGATTAAAAAATAACAATTAAAACATTTACCTGATGATACCGATATAGTATGGAACTATTTTCATGGTTCCAAAGAAAAATTTCAAAACGGCTATGATTGCATAATAGATGATATTACTGCAGCCAGTCTCACAGATTGTAGGGGTTGCATATGTTGAATTAAAAATGCATCTGCAATCACTGTATGTCTGCAAAGTAGAAAAAGGAAGCAAAATTAAAAGCTTCTCCATTAGAGCAAGAAATATTTTATGGAACACATTGATATTTATCTAAAATGATGCTTAGCTAAAAAAGGAGCTTTTACGCGAGATTCAACTGTCTGCGAGAGAAGGAATTCCAATGTGGATCTCACCTAAGCACTTTAGCGCAATACACTCTAAAAGGCTCAGGTGAAGCTAAAGTAATTTCTTGATCTCAAAAGAAAGATTAGAAAATGCTACATTAGAATAATCTTTTTGTCAGGGGAGACCTTCGAAGATACTGAGGCTCTAAAATATGGAGCGATTGTGATGGTTTTAGTTGAATATTGCTCATGTATAAGATCTGAGGTGCGATGATGTTTTCCTGATATCAACAGCGTTATTTTTCTTGCTGATGACAAAGACGAGAGTGGCATATATATATATATATATGTGTGTGTGTATGTATGTATGTATGTATGTATGTATGTATGTATGTATGTATGTATGTATGTATGTATGTATGTATGTGTGTGTGTGTGTGTGCATGTGTGTGTGTGTGTGTGTGTGTGTGTGTGCACGTGTTTGTGTGCGTATATATCTGTTGGTATATATACGTATATATACCAAGTTCCGAGTTCAAATTCTGCCGAGGTCGACTTTGCTTTTCATCCTTTCGGAGTCGATAAATTAAGTACCAGTTACGCACTGGTGTCGATGTAATCGACTTAATCCCTATTTTCTGTCTTTGTTTGTCCTGTCTGTGTTTAGCCCCTTGTAGGTAGTAAAGAAATATTTATATACGTATATATATACGTGTATACATATATAATTCTTAAACTGGCACGCACAAAAGTGACTGAGGGTACTAGTTAGCACCTGTATTGAAAGAAATAATAGTCAAAGCAACTCTTAACCACGATAAAGCACTTATCTTATGACTGACAAGGGAGGCAGGCTCTTTGCAGCATCCGGGGCATATCCAGATCATCATATGCACATATACATTCATATATGTATATGTATATACATATACCCGAAGTTCGAGGGGTGTATCTGAAGACATTTAAATATCCGTATATTACTCTTTCAAACCAATTAAAAATCTTTTCTTATTTTTTCAGATAACACCTGTCAGATAAAATGCAAACACAAAGAATGAAATGAAATGCTGCCACTGTTGCCATAAGCGTGGAACACAGCGATTTAGAAATCTCCAATTCTTTTATATGTTGCAAGATTTTTACGCAAAATTTGTGAGGGATTAGAAGACTGGAATTCTCGATGATGTTCAAGGAAACCCAATGAAGGTTATCTCTAAAGAACATCAGTGTTGCAGTGGCCAATCAGAACTGTGGTGCACGATGACATTTGATAAAAACCGTATGTACTGAAGAGAAGCCAATTCATGATTGCAAAAACCACACGGAAACACTCACAAACATGGCACGATTTAGCTTTTCTCTGATGAGAAACACTTCGGTCAAGGCCAAAGTTTTAACCGAAAAATGGTTTCAAATTTTGCAACAACAGCAGCAATTTTGAGAGAGGGGATGAGTCGATTACATAGATCCCAGTTTTCGATTGGTACTTATTTTATCGACTTCTAAAGGAGTCTTAAAGTCTGCCTGGGCAGAATTTAAACTCAGAACGTGGCGGCGGACGAAATAGTGCTAAGCATTTCATCCAGCGCACTAACGGTTCTGTCAGCTCGCCGCCTTATACTAACCGAAATAATCCTGTCTACTATAGGTACAAGGCCTGAAAATTGGGGGGGAGGGGACTAGTCGATTACATTGACCCCAGTGTTTAACTGGTACTTAATTTGTCGACCCCGAAAGGATAAAAGGGAAAGTCGACCTCGGCGGAATTTGAACTTAGAACGTAGATACAGGTGAAATATTGATAACGATTCTGCCAGTTCACCACCTTATTCTAACCAAAATAATGACAGATGATTATATGCAGATCCATCGGATCGGATATCTTTTCAGAGTGTTGCACACTAAGTTTCCAGCGACTGTGATGATTTGGGGAGTGGTGAGTAACGAAGGTCATGTCATATCATCTCTGTCTTTTCAGTGGGTTCTAGAATTAATGCTACCCGATACGTTGAGGTGCAGGAGATTTGGGAAGTCATGGTTGGATAAAGTATGCAGTAACGACAACAAAACTCAAAACCTTCTCTCGAAGACCATGTAAACCGAGAATGGATGTCAAACATGATCTTTAAGATCATGTAAACACCAAACTTGTGACCATCAAATGTGCCAGATTTACATGCCATAGACAACTAGATTTGTTTAAATAGAGGCTAATCGATAGCCGCAGGCATGGTTGTGTGGTAAGAAGCTTGCTTTCCAACTGCACGGTTCCGGGTTCAGTCTCACTGCGTGGCTCCTTGAGCAAGTGTCTTCTACTATAACCTCAGGCCAACTAAAGCCTTGTGAGTGGATTTGGTTGACGAAAACTAAAAGAATATATATATATATATATATATATATATATATATATATATAATATATATATATATATATATATATATATATATATATATATATATATTATATATATATATATATATATATATTATATATATAAATAAATAAATGTATATGTATATATATACATATATATATATATATATATATAAATATATAAATAAATGTATATGTACACACACACACACACACACACACACACCTATATATATATATATATATATATTACAAAATAACAAGTCTGCAATTTACAGACGAACCTGGTCTAGTCCAAGTGATTCCAGTTTCGCTAATGGGGCGGTTATCGCCCTAGTCAGTAAATAAGAATGTGCTTCCTTGCAGTTCTAAGTGTTTTAACTCTTATTTCTAGCAAATATTGGTATTATCCAGCAGCTTTAGTCACAATTATTGACGATTGAAATATATACATACACATATGTATATATTATTCCTAGCAATGCTGGTGCTTACTAGCATCCTCCGTCACTTTAGTGACAACTGTACATGTTTATTGATTCTAAATAGCCGCCTTAATAATTTATAATTCTACCTTTACCATTTTCGGAATCAGTTACTCTTTCCTGTGGTATTCTCTATAAGGATGACTAGGTGATCTGGTTTTTTAACCCTACTCTCTATCTTATATATATATATATATATATATATATATATATATATATATTATATATATATATACCGAAGTAAGCACATAAATGTAAAACAAGGTGGAAAAAAGAGAGTACTCAAATACCAGAGGTAGAGTAATATATTTTATTTAAAAGCAGCAGAAGTATCACGAAAACTGTTACTCATACCTTACGCACACAGACACACACACACATATATATATATACACACACCTATATATATATATATATATATATATATATATATATATATATATATATATATATATATATATATATATGTATATATATATATATTAATTAGAGAAAAACACTATTGTGCAATTCAAACAATGGATAGATATTTTATTCTCTCTTAGAGATTTTATTCTCATTTTTTGTTAAAGCTAAAATATATTTGTAGTTTTCATTGATAAAATTTATATTTCCATCTGTTTGTTCTATTTCTTTAAGCCAAGTATTCACGAGTAAATTTATAAACGCTAAGTAATACGTTTTTCGTTTTGAAATTTTATAGTTCATTATACACCTTTTGGAGAGATAAATAGACATTTTTATTTAAGAAATATTAATGTACTCTATATAAGTATTGATTGTTAAATATGAATTTCTAATTTTTTATTTGTTAATGATAATTTAGATACGTACATTTAGTTAATTATTATTATTTTATAATTATTATATCTGTGATTTAGATTGTAAAAATGTTTTAGTATAACTAAAAGTTCTTATTATATTTCTAGTACTATTAATTTAATAACAACAACAACAACAACAACAACAACAACAACAACACCACCACCACCAACAACAAAAACAATAATAATAATAATAACAATAATAATAATGATAATAACAAGTACCTTTTTCGCAAATAATTTTATAAACAATAAGTTATACGTTTTTACTTAGGAATTTTTCATTTCATATTTTTTATTTCATAGATATTTTTGGAATGATATCTATAATATTTATAATATTATAATATTATATTAATATAATATTTATAATGTTATCTTTTCGTGGAAGAAGGTTTATATTCCTATAACCTGTATTAATTCTGTAACTCTTTAAAATGGAAGATAAGAAAGTTCATTTTCGGCACTTGATAATTTTCTTTTTCCGTAAAGGAAAAATGCCTCACAAGCAACCAAAGAAATGTACGCAGTTTACGGTGATGTTTATTTCTCCGAAAGAACTGTACAGAAGTGGTTCGCAAGGTTCCGAGCTGGAGATTGTAGCCTTATTGATAAAGAGCCATCAGGCAGACCATCCACTACAGATGATGACCAAATCAAGTCATTAATTGAGAATAACACACATTGCACAACCCGAGAATTGGCAGAAAGTCTCAACCTATCAAAATCCGTCGTTTATGAGCACCTAGTAAAGCTTGGGTACACAAATCACTACGATGTATGGGTACCACATGAGTTGATTGAGAAGAACCTTTTGGATCGCATTTCCATCTCTGATTCGCTTTATAAACGGAATGAAAACGTGCCTTTTTTAAAGCAAATATTGACAGGTGATGAGAAATGGATTATCTACCGAAATGTTCAGAGAAAGCGACCCTGGAGTAAGTGACATGAGCCACCCTTAACCAGCCCAAAAGTGGCTCTTCACTCTAAAAAAATCTTGCTTTGTGTCTGGTGGGATTGGAAAGGAATTCTGTACAATGAGCTTCTCCCAAGTAACCAAACAATTAATTCTGAGAAATACTGTACACAACTGTATGACTTAAAAGCAGCAATTCAAGAGAAACGTCCAGAATTGGCCAACAGGAAAGGTGTTGTATTCCAACATGATAATGCAAGACCGCACGTTTCTTTGGGAACCAAACAAAAATTGCTGCGGCTCGGCTGGGATGTGTTGCCCCAACCTCCATATTCAGCAGATATTGCTCCTTCGGATTTCCACTTATTCAGGTCTCTACAGAATAGTCTTAATGGTAAAAATTTCAATTCCTTGGATGACACACATATATATATATATATATATATATATATATGTGTGTGTGTATGTATATATATATATATGTGTGTGTGTGTATGTATATATATATATATATATATATATATATATACATACACACACACATATTGTGTGTCAGTGTCTGTATTTGTTATCACCACCACTGCTTGACAACCGATGTTGGTGTGTTTACGTCTCCGTAACTTAGTGGTTCAGCAAAAGTGGCCGATGGAATAAGCAATAGGCTTTGAAAAAGTAAGTCTTGGGGTCGTGTTGCTCGACTTAAGCCCTTCAAGGTGGTGGTGCTCCAGCATGGCCGCAGTCAAATGACTGAAACAGGTAAAAAAATATCCTTACAACACCTCAACTTTACTGAAGGCCACCATTGGCCAGGTAATGTCGGAAATGAATAAGGATCCTTTAGTGCAGACATGCTAACGATTCCGAGCCCGAATTCAAACAGTTATGGAAGTAGAAGCAGGATTCATAGAATAATCTTATATAAAAGCTTATGTACCTGTATGTCTTTATGTGTGTCTGCATGTATTTATATGCGTGTGCTCCATATATAAAAAAAGGATTAATCAGTTTAATACTCTTTGACAGGTTTCACCCAAGTAGTTGACCGGTATCTCCATCACTTCTTCGTTTTTTTGGTTATTGTTTGGTGAATAAAACCGTTTGGTATTGATGCTCCCATATTTGATCCTTACTGAGATGTACAATACACCAATATTGTTTGGAATTACTGGCATGCAATGTATGTCATTGTTATTGCTGATGCTGTTAAGACGGCGATCTGACAGAATCGTTAGCAGGTTAGACAAAATACTTGGCGGCATTTCTTCTGGGTCTTCACTTTCTGAGCTCAAATCTCACCCAGTCAAACTTTACCTTTTAATCCTTTCGGGTTCGATAGAATAAGCACCAGTCAAGTATCGGGTCGAGGTAATCGACTAACTCTCTCTCTCTCAGAAAATTGCTGGCCTTGTACCAAAATTTGAAACAGCTATTGTTGATGTTGTTTAACTGCATGTAGGCTGTGATAGCGATTTCTAGCCGTGACAAACCTGTCTTTTTTTTTTAATTATAATGTGTCAGGGAGTACATTTTGTTTCATCCCAACACTTTTTCAAAAAACGGTATGAAACTGATTTGGCCTTCTTTCTCCATCAGGGCAAGCAACCATATGGAGCCTCCCTTGTTGACTCTATCGTCTCTGTTTACTTCTCATATACTTTCTGACAACATAACGACAAACTGCTATGGCAGATGTGAATCTGACAATGATTGTTCCAAAGATTTAATGATTAACACAAAAGGAGACAATCATACTTACAGATTCATTTTTACTGTGGCATCCAGCGTAACAGGGAGAATAATAATTAATACCATTTTCACTACAAATTGGCAAATACTTTGTGTCATCGCAGGAGCAAGATTCTTTGCAGTGTGGAATTAAGGTGCCATTCTCGAATGTAGCCCTAAAAAAGTAAGCAGTATATATTTCTTTATCATGTAATTAGATCGACATGAGTTTACAAAATTGAAGTAAAGGAGTATGTTTCTTTAAGACTATTTCCCAGCCTGGGCTGCTAAAATTAATTTTATTGGATACCAGAATTCAAATGAAATTTCATTTGCCTTTGAATGTCACTACGCAAGATATATTAAACATCCATTCTGTGTATTCTTCGAGTGTAGTTGTCAGTATGTTGTTAAATGACAAGTATTAAGCCTATTATAATGGGTAAGTGCATCCTGTGGTGAGAATAAAGCTCAGTAGTTCGACATCCTTAAACAAACCTTATTCATGGACCATTCGAGCGGGATGGGCTACTCGACCAGAAGAAAGTTCTATCTGGACCCCAACTGCAAGATCATGCGCTGTTTATCTTGATATGAAACCACCATGTCCCACACATATGATTGTGATGCATGTGTCTGGTGTATACTGGGCTTCGTATATTTTACCGCAGTATCACTTTCATGGATTGCACTGCTCGCTCACTCAATAATAACAATAATAATAATAATAATAATAATGATAATAATGATAGTAATAATAATAATAATAATAATAATAATAATAATAATAATAATAATAATAATAATGATAATGATAATAATAATAAATGCCCTGATGCAGTACCAGACAGTGGCTCTCATGGCTTCTGATCTTAACTGATTGGAAGTGTTATAATGTACATCGTTTTGTCTTGGTATAAAAGATGGGCTACAGCAAATATTCTGCTCAATACCAGTTTTACCCCAATGTCACTTTGATGGCATGCACTGCACTCTCACTCAATAATAATAATAATAATAATAATAATAAAATAATAATAATAATAATAATAATGGCGCATGTGAACAGTAAAGGTCGTGCTTATAGTAATTGGTGCGGTGGGAACAGCAATACAAGATATAGATAAATAGCTGAAGGCGATTGAAACAGAATGCTTGGTAGAGCTCCTACCGAAAGTTTGTCTCTCATGGACAGCAAGCACTATCAGGAGGGTTCTAAGCGCTTGAAAGACTGCTGAAAACTTGTGGATACCTAAGGTTACAGGTAGTAACCCGTTACCCACATAAAAATCCTACCAGGAATAAGACCAAACCTGAGCCAAACCAAAATAACAATAATAAATTCTTCTATTCACCACAGGGGCATAATTGAAGGGGACATTACCTGTGAGAACTGAACGCCGCATCTGTTGTAAACAGTACAGGTACGCTAACCACTATACTAAGGTGAAAGCATAAGTCGGAATGAGAAAACTTAAACTATCTAAGAGTACTGATAGAGAATAATTTATATCTAGCTAGCAAATGCACTCGTCCTTTGGACAATTGAAGTTGGTTTTGTGGTATTTTTTTCACTAAATAAGTGAACTACCGAGAAGGTTTATGAGTAGCACGGCAATCTAGGTTTCCGATTAACCTAGGAACAGAAGACCAAATTGAAGGCTAGTTATTGCAGAGGTCGTTGCATTTTAATGATCATAGAACTTATAAGTTTGCAGGCAATGCAAAATAGAGCTACTGAAGTGTTTTGGGAGTAAATTATGGATAATGTCTACAAAATGTAGTTGTTTTACATGAAAGCGAAACTTTTCTTATCAGAAAAAGCCACATAAATGGTGTAAGCAAATTGAAGGAAGACTTTGAAACTTCCTTTCTGCGAGCTTATTTTATCCGACAGCAAAGGGAGCTATTTTTTCGGAGAGAAGTATGATTGGTACGTTCAAAAAGTAGCAGAGTTAAAGGAATGTATTTGACTTCAGGTAACGAAAAATGAAGACACGAAGAGTTTTACTTCAGTTCACGAATACTGCTTTGAATCTTTAGCAGTTCGCAGTGAAATGATGTCGCGTTCGAAATATCCTAATGGATGAGTATATAAGCACCCTTAAAGTGAAAGAACGCATTGGTAGGTAAACAAAGGCATTAACAAATAGAAGAGAGTGAAGGGGGAATCACTTGTCAAGTAATTCAGAATAGGTAAAGATAAACTTGCTAACGTTCAATGCAGTTTGAATACGGAGATTAAGATTGCTTGGTATTGGATATTCATCGCGTATTATGTTCCTAGTCAATTTAATCACCTTCGCTGGTGGACAGTCGAAATAAATAAATAAACAAGATACTTTCACTTTTATAATATTCTCTAACCAAGTAATAATACACAATTACAACATATAAATAAATAATAAATAAAAAATGTGAAAACCACTAAAAATATTCTCTAATGCCAATATACGACCATGTAGATTAAAAACGTATGGAATACCCTACATACAAAAAACTAGGTACATACAACGAATTAGAGAAAATCCCGTGTAAACCACTGTTTTTCCTGGTTTGTCCATTTATGCGGGAGCTCTGGGCAAAATCTTATAGTGTATGATCATCCTTAGTACATAAGTAATGTGTGTGTAAAGTTTGGTGAAAATCGGTTGAGAATTGTGGAAATGTTTGCGTCAGTCAATATACACACATACACATTGGGATTTATATATACTAGAAGATATAGGGCTGTCAGGGAATATTAGATATTTATATCTAATATATTAGCTATATTAGATATATTTAATATAGAAGAATACGGGAAAATGTTATAATATCGTTTACGGGAATCGATCACCGTATCTGCTGACCTACCTGTTTGGAATGACACTTGGTCCTACCATAGCGACGCTGTCACAACCAGTTATCAAATTCAACATTCCCATGAGAGCAACGAAAATGTAACAAAGGGTCATGAACCATAAACTCCCTCTGGCTGAAAATTTCGCTTTTGATGTCAATATTCCACCTGAAAGCGTTCCACTAGACAACGCAAGCAGGTTGATGACTCCTGAAATTCGTAAATAGATAAGTAAATGGATGGGTGCTTCAGTATAGATGCAGTCCAATGACTGAAGCAAGTTATAGCTAAAAGATTACTATTATAATTCATGTTAAGGTGTAATTTACAGATCATGACATACGGTGTTGCTACAGGCGCGAGTGTGGTGACGTGGTAAGTTTGTTCACCTACAACATAGTTCCGGGTTCGGTCCTATTGCGTGTTACCTTAGAAAAGTTCGACTAAAGCCTTGTGAGTGGACTTGGTAGACGGAAACTGTAAGAAGCCCGTCGTATATATATCTATGTATGCGTGTATCTTTGTGTCTGTCCCCAACCAAAGCTTGACAACCGGTGTTGGTGTGTTTATGTCGGTTCGGCCAAAGGGACCGATAGAATAAGTAGTAGACTTTATAAAGTTAGTACTGAGGTCGATTCGGTCTATCAAAATCTTCAAGGCAGTGCCCAGCAGGGCTGCAGTTTAATGACTGAAGCAAGAAAAAAATAAAAGATATGTCACACATATCATATATGCGTTAGCTATTGATAGCTCTGGTTCTCTGGTTGACAGAACTCCAGCATGAAGTGTTTGGATAAAAAAATTATTTATCTGGAAATTGATAAAAATATATTGTTAATCTGCTACTAGCATTCCGACAGTTACGACGACGTGGGTTCCATTTGATACAATCAACGGAACAGCCTGCTCGTGAAATTAACATACAAGTGGCTGAATACTCCACAGATACGCGTGCTATTAATATAGTTTTTAGGGTAATTCAGCATGACTCAGAATGTGACATGGCCGGCCCTTTGGAAAACAGGTACTACTAATTTTTACCAGTCGAGTGGAGCAACATGAAATAAAGTGTCTTGCTCAAGGACACAACACGCTGCAGGGAAGCGAACTCACGACCTAGGGTATTTGTGAGTTAGGGATACGGTACTCGTGAGCCGAATGCCCTAACCATTATCCACGCGTCTTTATTCTATTAATCCAAATGCTCTTTAAATTGTAAAGTGTGGTGAAACCATAACGAAATGGTGAATTTCAAATGAGCTGAGAAAATTTATATAGGGCATGTAAGTGATAATCAGCAATACCGCAGCTGTGTAGTTTTCTACAGTAAGTCCGCGTTAAGTAAGGTATACAGAATGTTATTTTGAAATGACATTGCTTCTGTTGCTAATAGCGAAATTTTGCCAAGCCTGCCTGTTATTTGCAACACAAGTGATTGGTAATCACTGTTTTTTTGTGTATATCAACAGAGGCTAAATATTTCTTAGAGGATGCTCACCACTGATGACGAGCTAATGCGCAGAATCTGCTTGAGGATATTCGTCTGTTACGGATATTCCTCAGTACATTTTTTAGCCCTATACATCTATACGAGATGTCTTCTCGAGACGAATACCGCTGTTGTGTGGCTTTCTATATTATATCCACCTAAAGTCAGACGTACAGGAAAGATAAACTTTAATATTCTAAACAGAAAAAAAGGTTATAAACCGGCACTAGTGGTGAGCATAACAAGAGGATCAGTTACATAAATACCTACGATTGTATGTCATGATAGTGTAATAACATCGAGAGATATGAAGAAAGAAGGGCCCTTGGGTGAGTATTTTGTTATAAGTACGATGGTAGTTGTAACTTTGTTACAAGAGACAGGGCGTGGTTTAAGTTGGGTATTATATAATAGAAGTATGTAAAACCAAGAAAAAAACAATAAAATTTTGGTAAGTCAATAATTAAGGGACAGTTTATTAGAGCGTGTATGTAGAGTGTATGTATATATATATATATATACAGATGTGTATGTGTGTGTGTTTGTGTGCGTGTGCGTGTATTTAAGTATATTTTTATGTATATTTATATACATACCCAAAACTGCATTTGATTTCCAAGCTGGAAGATGATACTGAGTTTCAATATATTTCGCTGCGAATGAACTCACTCCACTAACACCCACAATGTTTGAGGTGACGCCACATACAAGAAACAGGTAACTTTTCTTTCGGCATATACGCCGAAGGGAACGGAAAAAATCTGCGAAAGAAAACCAGCTTGACGTTTAATTACATGTAAAAATACTGTGGAAGGTTTCTGTTTTTCTCTTTTGTGCTACTCTTAATTTTGATAGATTATCGAAAACTCGCATTTCACTCTTTGCCGTCTGATTAGATTTTAGTCGTCTTGATGATGCCGTTTAGCTCTACATCGCTACTGAGTGAGTTGATATATAATAAAAATCATTCCAGCTGATACAATATCTTTTTGCTTCGAGCCCGTGCTTCATGTCTGAGACTTAGACATAACTTACAGGAGTTTAGTCAGTATTTCAAGTAAGCTTTTTCACTATATGATGCCAAGAATCACATGGGATAGAAACCTTTTGCACACGGTTATTAAACTAAAGCATTGCACAAGTCTTCAGAACCATATCGACGTGCGGATAATCAGTTTTCAAGTTCAAAATTGCACCACCACTTCTTATCACTCACTATCAACATTGCAGAGAACTATTGGGTGGGACGTTGAATCATCTTTTTCAACTGAAACGTCTAGTACAGTTATTGGTTACGAACCCTTGAGTGACCAAGCGTAGATAATTTTAATAGGTTAAGAATTTACGTTGTGTCGTGTGTGATAAAGAAGTATTTGTCTACGTTGTTCATGTATATGTATGTATGTATGTATGTATGTATGTATGTATGTATGTATGTATGTATATGTATATATTGTTGTATTTGGGGATGATCATGTTGTCAGTTTAGCCAATAAAAACACACGCACTATATATATGGTGTTCACCTCCTTTAGCTTTATTCTATATTAATTGTATTTAGGCCAGAGTTCTTTCGTCACACTTCTATAACCTCATCAGTGGTCCTTTGCTTTCTTCTTTCTTTTTTTGTGCCTCTCATTACTAATGATCTGCCATTTTGTATTCCTATTGTATGTTTCTTTATTTGCGCATACGTATATTCCTCTGTGTGTCCATGTTTGGTAAGTGTGTGTGTGTGGGGGGGATGTGCTTGCATATCACCTGTTTATACACGTCCCTTTAATTTACTTTTATTTATTTTATTCATTTGTCTACTTACTTTTTCTTTTCTTTCTAACTTTTTGTATTAATTTAATTAATTTTGTTAATGTATATAGTTATTTAATTCCATTTATTTATCTGTGTATTGTATTATATTCATATTATTATCAGTTTATGGGGATCTTATTCTGTAATAGGTTGTGGTGTGTTGGGTGTGTGTGCTAGTGTTCCATTCTAGTTTCCTATTCAGGCTAGGTTTATCTTCTATTATGTGTGTAGCTTCCGTAATTTGTCTAAGCGTTACGTCTGTTCTATGTTTGGGCAAGATTTTAACTTCTATGTTGTTGAGTGAGCCCCCGGGTTCCTGCTCGGCGTCTTGGTACAGAAGCGAAGAAGCGATGAGCTCTTCTCTTAAGTTCCCTCCAATGCTTATGTATCCGCTCTCCTATGCTCTGTGCTGTCTCCCCTACGTATGTTGTTGTCTTGTTACTGCATCGTCCCTCTATACATCTTATACTATAGACTAGGAAACAAGAATGGAACACTAGCACACCCCCGCAATACACAACTTATGACAGAATATGATTGATGAGTAAAAGTGAAACATCATGCAAAAAATGAAACAACCAAAACGTTTTCATAAGGTGTATACATATAAGAATTAAGCATCTTGAACATCTGAAGAACAAGTACAAAGTGCCATTTTGATTCTACCAACCACGATCCGATAGTGATATCACCGAACTTGGTGCTTTGCTATTTAAGTACCTCATCCGCTTGAATCCTGGGAATTATATATATATATCAGCAATAATAAAATCTCTGAGTGAGAGGTAAACAGTAGCAGCACGGAATCGTGAAGTATATTTGCCATCTAAATGTGGCGGACCCATAGAGAACAATGCTACTGTCGCTTATAATTCCAAGAAACCATCTACTACATGGTAGTCATTTTTGATGTTCGAAACATAGGTATATGGGGTAACTATTGAAGATGTTTTTATTTTTCATTCCCTTCGAAATTACACTTAACTGTGGTTTGGGCTTTGACTGCTGTAAGGTGGCCTGTTAGGCTCACCTCTTTTGTGTATAAATGTACACTAATTTTATATGAAAAATATGTTCCAGTTTTATATTTAATAGATGAGGAATTATGTACATTATTTATATTATTTACATTTGGCGGATATTTGGCTTCATCTTGTTTGTTGCTAACACAACGTTTCGGCTGATATACCCACCAGCCTTCATCAGGTGTCTTGGGGAAATTTCGAACATAGGTTCTCATTCTTAAGGTATTTTTCGATGTTGTTGTTGTTGTTGTTGTTGTTATTATTATTATTATTATTATTATTATTATTATTATTATTATTATTATTTATTATTATTATTATTATTATTATTATTATTATTATCATTATTATTATTATTATTATTGAGTGAGAGAGCAGTGCATGCCATCAAAGTGACACTGGAGTAAAATATACGAACCTCAGTATACCCATTATGACTGCCCGTCTGATAAGGGTACACCAGGCACATGCATCACAACCATATGTGCGCGACATGGTGATCTAATATCAAGATAAACAGCACATGACCTTGCAGGTGGGGCCCAGTTAGAATTTTCTTCTGATCGAGTAACCCATCCCGCTCAAAAGTTCCCTGAATAAGGATTGTTTAAGGATGTTGAACGAAACACCCATGTTTCCAGAGGTGAATTATTCAAACCCCAAAGAATCCATCTCAACCCATGGCTATGATGCACTCCCACTACTTCTGCTAGTGATCAGAGATGCACGTATCGTCAGCCACTAAGGGGCATGGTCAACTGGTTAAGATCAAACAACTGACAAGCAAATCTGTAGTATTGAGCAGAATATTTGCTGTAGCCCATCTTTTATACCAAGACAAAACAATGTACATGATAACACTTCCAATCAGTTAAGATCAGAAGCCACGAGAGCCACTGCCTGGTACTGGATCAGGGCATAGCCACTACCTGGTACTGCACCAAGGCATTTATTATTATTATTATTGTTGTTGTTGTTGTTGTTATTATTATTATTATTATTATTATTATTATTATTATTATTATTATTATTATTATTATTATTATTCAGGTCACTGCCTGGAATTAAGCTCGGAATCTTGGGGTTAGTAGAGAATATAACTAAAAACTGCGTGTACTCCATCCCATGCAGCTGTGGTAGGTTACACAAAGGCGAAACATGCTGCTCCCTCAAAATAAGGGTAGAGGAACATCGCAAAGCTGTGACACGAGGAGATATTGATAAATCGGGTATAGCTGATCATATATGGAAAAATGGAGACCACCTCCTCCTGTGGGATGAAGTTAAAATAATAGACAGAGAACACCACTGGAAAATACGAAAACTAAAATAAGCAGTACATATATTAGGACACAACAGCCACCTATGCAGACCGAGTGCAGATATGAATAGCATATAGGAACCGGTATTAAGGAAGGATAGGAAAATATTAGATTTATAAGCCCTAAAATTCATTCCATAATTGCCCACGGGCATAAAACATATGAGCGTGGGTTACTAACCCTAATATTCCGAGTTCGATTCCAGGCAGTGACCTGAATACTACTACTACTACTACTACTACTACTACTACTACTACTACTACTACTACTAATAATAATAATAATAATAATAATAACAACAACAACATCGAAAAATACCTTAGGAATGAGAACCTAGGTTCGAAATTTCCCCAAGACACCCGATGAAGGCTGGAAGGTATATCAGCCGAAACGTTGTGTTAGCAACAAACAAAATGAGGACAAATATCCATAAAAATGCAAATAATGTAAATAATGAAAAGTATGTTGTCTTTTGACTCTTTTATGCATGCTTTTAAATATGCTAGCCAGTGGTAGAAAATTTTTCTACCCTATATATATATATATATATATATATATATATATATATATATATATATATATATATAGAGAGAGAGAGAGAGAGAGAGAGAGAGAGAGAGAGTTGCGGCCAAAAGGTTCAGAACGGCATTGTTTTCGACAGAAAAGTATGTATAAGTTTTTATCAAAGTTGTTTTATGTTCTATAATTTTCACAGACAATAAATACGATATTATTTGTTATTGTCTGATATTTTGGTGTAATTTGAGAGGATAAAATTGCCGGCTAATTACAGAAAACTGCCCGAGTATGCGGAATGTAAATAACAAGAACAAATACTGCAGAACATTCCGTTAATACACCAACAATTCTGTTTGTCTACCACACTGGGCTGGTAATTCATTTTATTAATTCCTGGAAGTCATAGGCAAGAGTTGAACTCGGAACGTAAGGAGCTTTAAAGCATTTTGGCCAACGCTCTATCAATTTTGTCAGTTCACTTCCCTTCTCGCCACCACACATACCTACCCTATGGATACGTGGTTTATATTTTATAACTTTTACAATAATGATTTCAAATTTTGGTGCAAGGCCAGCAATATCGGGGGAGGAGGTAAGTCGGTTACATCAACTCTAGTACTCAATTGGAACTTATTTTATGGACTCCACGAAAGAATGAAAGTCAACCTCGGCAAAATTGGAATTCAGAACGTTTCTTTTCTACTCTAGGCACAAGGCCCGAAATTTTTGGGGAGGGGTGCAGTCGATTAGATCGATTCCAGTACTCAACTAGTACTTAATATATCGACCCCGAAAGGATGAAAGGCAAAGTCGATCTCGGCGGAATTTGAATTCAGAACGTAAAGACAGACGAAATACGGCTAAGCATTTCGCCTGGCGTGCTAACATTTCATATTTCTTTATTGCCCACAAGGGGCTAAACATTAGAGGGGCCAAACAAGGACAGACAAAGGGATTAAGTCGATTGCATCGACCCCAGTGCGTAACTGGTACTTAATTTATCGACCCCGAAAGGATGAAAAGCAAAGTCAACCTTGGCGGAATTTGAACTCAGAACCTAAAAACGGATGAAATGCCGCTAAACATTTTGCCCAGCATGCTAATGATTCTGCCAGCTCGCGGCTTTGGATAATAATTATAATGATAATAATAATAATAATAATAATAATAATAATAATGATGATGATGATGATAATAATAATAATAATAATAATAATAATAATAATAATAATAATAATAATAATAATAATAATAATAATAATAATAATAATAATAACAAAAGAAATAGTAACACTTAAATTTTCTGTTATTATTTCTTTGGATGGTATTTTCTATTGTTACTATCTTTATAATTGTTTATTTACAGCGATAATTCATGTAGTGAGTATAAAACCGTTGCTGAATAGCATTATAATATGACGTAAAATAGTTTTGTAATTTACGTAACCAAGGAAATTATTATTGCAGAATTATGATTAGTAGCATGTTCACTAATCGAATGTATAACATTCTTCTCACTTCATTATGTCAACGTATATCAACGTACTTGTTACTGTAGCAGTGAATATATCTATGTCTTGATATGTAAGAAAAAGAGAATTAAGAAATTATTTTATTTCAAAAACTCCATTGAATCATACCTGTATTAAGACGTATTTCTAAAGCAGCAAATGCATGCATGTATGGACATACATATATGTTAAGAAAACAAGAAGCAGGAAGCAATGTTATTGAACAAATAAACCTACCTTTAATATATTTCATAAAATTTGCTTTGTTAACTTCTGGTTTTAGCGTCTTGTCTTTCTTCGTTTCTGTCGTTTCTGTCGTTTCCACCATTTCAGTCATCTTAACATCATTATTTTGTTTACGTGGCAAACGTTTCGGAAAGAATATTAATGGAATACACAAAATTAAAGATGCACCACCAAAACTTAAGAATCCCAGCCACCAAGCGCCAATCCATCTGGGATCTTCTGGAGTTATGTTTACATCTTTAAGGAGGAGAAAATAAACACGTGTAGAGTAAAGTAAAAGACAAATTCAAATGTAGAAACGTATATGCACTGGCCTTTTTCACATGTGTGGCTGTTAATAAACCATATGCCACTTTATAAAATTGATCTTAGTTGCAATAAGAATAAATAATATCGATTTCAAAAGTTTGTACAAAGCAATTTTGTGGG
The DNA here is from genome assembly GCF_006345805.1 of Octopus sinensis. NCBI lineage: Eukaryota > Metazoa > Mollusca > Cephalopoda > Octopoda > Octopodidae > Octopus > Octopus sinensis. Next base: position 104,906,699 of record NC_042998.1, on the reverse strand, counting down.
AGGAGGTAAGCCGATTACAGCAACCCAAGTGTTCAATTAGTACTTATTTTATTGGCCCTGAAAGGATGAAAGGCAAAGTCAATCTCGGCAGCATTTGAACTCAGAAAGTAAAGACGGAAGAAATGCCGCAAAACAGGTTTCCCGACGTGCTAACAGGTTTTAAGTTTAAAGCGGTGAGCTGGCAGAATCGTTAGTACGCCGGACATAATGCTTAGCAGTATTTCGTCCGTCTTCATGTTCTGATTTCAAACTCCCTGCAGGTCGACTTCGCTTTTTATCCTTTCAGGGACGATAAAATAAGTCCTGGTTGAACACTGGGGTTGATGTAATCAACTTTTCTCCTTCCTCAAAATTGCTGGCCTAGTACCAAAATTTGAAGCCAATATTGATTTAGTTTATTCCAGAACGTTGAGAAGATGAGGATAGTGAAATATAGTGCTCTACCAACCTGCAGAGATTTTGACAGTTCATATCATGTTTATGATCAAGACGTCTAGCTATTATCATTTAAGTTCACCCACGTGCTAAGTTGCATCTCAAGCTGGCAGAAATCCCTGCTCTAAATAGTAGTAGATTCACAAGTATTTTGTTGTCCTGCAGTATGGATTTGACTATTTCCTTAGACTTGACTACCGTCGTGTGAGTGTCTAGTAAAAATGTAAATGCTAAGAGAGTTAACTCTGACAGACAACCAAAAGTGAAAGATGGGTGACTATTTATCTTCCACCAGGCAGCTATGGCTGCAAAATAAGTCCTAAACTGTTTTGTTTACGCATTGCTGTATACAGCCAAACAAGTGAAGTGGATAAATGATCCTCATATCTTGGCAGTTAACGATTTTTATATATAACGCTTGGGACCTTGATATAAAGGAAGCTCTAGCTACTAGATCTAAGAATGGTCAATACTAGAAGAGACTTTATTTCTTGTCACCTCACTTTTGACATGTAAGACAGACAGACAGATAGATAGACAGACAGATAGATAAATAGATAGATAGATAGTTAGACAGACCGGCAAACAGATATATAAATAGATAGATAGATAGATTGACAGACAGATAAATAGATTAGATAGGTAGTTAGTTAGTTAGTTAGTTAGTTAGGTAGGTAGGTAGGTAAGTAGGTAGGTCGGTAAGTAGGTAGGTCGGTAGGTAGGTAGGTCGGTAGGTAAGTAAGTAGGTAGGTCGGTCGGTCGAAGGTAGGTAGGTAAAGAGGTAGGTAGGTAGGTAGGTAGGTAAGTAGGTAGGTCGGTAGGTAGGTAGGTAGGTAGGTAGGTAGGTAAGTAGGTAGGTCGGTAGGTAGGTAAGTAGGTAGGTCGGTAGGTAGGTAGGTAAGTAGGTAGGTCGGTAGGTAAGGTAGATTGATTGATTGAATGAATGACTGAGTGAATGACTAAGTAAACCAGTGAATGGTCACTTACCTCTGAGTGAAAAATGCATACGGCTGAAGACTGTAGCTATCGAAAAAGATACAGCTGGACCAAATATTCCAATGGCTGTGATGATACCTGAAATATTAAAAGCAAAAGAAAGGTGACGAAATATATCAAAAAGAATGGAAACTCGAATGCGAAGAATTTCGAAGAAACATGTGAACCTCTTGATAACTGTAATTACTTCAGCGCATCAGTATTGATTGATGAAATAATGACAGAAATACGTGTAAAGAACAAAGTGCTAATGTTATAAAGTTGGTCAGATTATAAAATCTTTCAAAAAGCTATTATTGAACTATTAGATAACAAACATTCCTCCACCCCCACCCCCTTTACCAATGTGCGTATCAAATATGAATTGCTGTTCAAATGAAAGTTTCTGAAAACAAAGAGATATATTCTTTTCTACTCCAGGCACAAGGCCCGAAATTTTGAGGGTGGGGTCCAGTCGATTAGATCGACTCCAGTACGCAACTGGTACTTAATTTATCGACCCCGAAAGGATGAAAGGCAAAGTCGATCTCGGCTGAAATTGAACTCAGAACGTAGCGGCAGACGAAATACCTGGGCTAAACATAGAGGGGACAAACAAGGACAGACAAACGGATTAAATCGATTACATCGACCCCAGTGCATATCGACCCCGAAAGGATGAAAGGCAAAGTCGGCCTCGGTGGAATTTGAACTCAGAACGTAACGGCAGTCGAAATACTGCTTTACTTCCAGGTGTTCTAAAACCTGCCGCTTTGAGGGAGTTAGTCTCACCGCGCTATCCTCAGCCTACCGGCGAACAAATATTGGGGATATAAGAAGTATGTGTAGTCGATAATATACACAAAGACACACACACTCACACATAAAGTTTGGAGCTCTAGTAATCCGTCACACCATTTGCCTAGCGTACCTAATCGTTTAGATCGCCTGTGAACTAAACCCCACTATTTTGTATTGTGTATATATATATATATATATATATATATATATATCACGTGATCACGTGACCGAACAGACCATCAGATGTTGCTACACATCGCTGGTCACAATGCGTTCGCATTGTTTTAGCCTTCGAATGACGCCACCCCGCTGGCTAAGCGAGCAGGCCAATATATATATATATAACACAATACATACATACATACATACATACATACATACATATATATATATATATACATACAGTGAGGGGAAATAAATATTCGTACATGTCAAAATTCTTTATCTATTTGATTTCTAATGAACATAAATGGGATATACCAATACTATATTTGCATACACATGCATAAACTAAGAATATGCAAAAGGAACTAATAAATTATAGTAACTAAGGAATTTATATTCAATTATAAATATTTAGGGGGGAAAAATTATTCGTACAGAACATAGATAACTGATAATTCTGATTTAATACTTCGTAGCGTAACCATTATTCAGTTCCACTTCAACCAATCTCTTCTTGTAGTTCTTAATCAATGACTCGCATGTCTCTAGGAATTTTTTCCCATTCTTGACAAATTTTCTTCAAATCTGCAATGCACGTTGGGGCTTTTGAATGAATTTCAATTTTCAAATAATGCCACAAATTTTCAATGGGGTTCAAGTCAGGAGACTCGCTTAGCCATTCTAATAATTTTATATTGTGATCGACAATCCATTTTTTGGTAGACTTCGCCGTATGCTTAGGATCGTTATCCTGTTATAAAACCCACCCTTCACAAAGCTAGAGCTTTTCTACAGAGTCCCATAAATCGCTGTTCAAAATATTTTGGAACATCTCTACATTCATTCTACCATCTATCACATGTAAATTGCCAGTACCATTTTCAGAGAAAGAACCCCACACCATGATGTTGCCACCTCCAAACTTTATGGTAGGGAATGTGTTTTACGGCGAATAGGCAGTACCATCTTTCCTCCTGACATGGCTACGCGAATTTCATCCAAACAATTCAATTTTCGACTAGTCTGTTCATAGAACATTTTCCCAGAATGTATCAGGTTTATCTTTATGTTTATAAACAAATTTTAAACGGGCATCTCTATGCCTTTTAGTCAACAGCGGAGTTTTTCTAGGAGAGCGTGATTTCAGTTCATTCCTATGAAGTTCATTGCTGATTGTTCGTAGTGTAACACTAGTCCCTGAAGCTAACAAATCTTATTGCAACTCTTTTCTGGTGATCATTGTGTTTTTTTCCGATTCTTTGCTTCATTTTTCTTAAAGATCTAGGGGAAATCTTGCGTGGTGCACCGGATCTTATTCTGTTTACAACAGTTCCCGATTTTTTAATATCTTTGAATAAATGAAGATATGGTAGAAAATGGAATACAAAGGGTCTCTGATATTTTCCTGTAACTTTTACCTGCTTTCCACTGTTCAATAATTAAGTTTTTCACTGAATTTGTGAGTTCTTTACTTTTCAACATTATTACGATACTACTTTATGTTGTCTCAATGCTGAATGAAGAAGCTAGTGTTTTGAACTTAAAAATGACAACTGATAAGATTATTGGAACAAACGAGAAAGTTCTAGTAAAAAAAATTATTTTAACAGTATTTTGTGGCATAGAAAATCATAAATTTATTCTGTATGAATACTTTTTTCACCCCTAAATATTTATCATTGTATATAAATTCCTTAGTTAGTTTCTTTTGCATATTCTTAGTTTATGCATGTGTATGCAAATATAGTATTGGTATATCCCATTGGTATATCCCATTAGAAATTAAATAGATAAAGAATTTTGACATGTACGAATATTTATTTCCCCCCAATGTATGTATATATATATATATATATATATATATATAACGCAATACATACATATATATATATATATACATACATACGCACACGCACACATTTACACATGCACATGCATACGCTCATGTTTTAAGTGTTGAATCCTGTTTACAACTAAACGTGTGCGTGGTTAGAAGTTTGCTTCCGAAACACGTGGTTCCGAGTTCAGTCCCATTGCGTGTTTCCTTGACCAAGTGCCTTCTATAATTGCCTCGGGCCGACAAGAGCTTTGTGAATGGATTTGGTAGAGGAAAACTGAAAGAAGCCCATCTATCTATCTATCTATCTATCTATCTATCTATCTATCTATCTATCTATCTATCTATCTATCTATCTATCTATCTATCTATTTATCTATCTATCTATTTGTTCGCAGTCGTGTGCGCATGCTCGAGCGCGAGTAAATACCTTGTAAATATGGTTTACAAACCTTTTGAATAGACACGTCGAAGGCTATACACAAACGCGTAGGCGCACTGACACACACACACACACACACACACACACACACACGCAACACGAACATTGGGAGAAAAAGCAAAAGACACTTACCCATATACTTCCCAGTTTTTGTTCTCTTCACGTTGTTATCAACATATACAGCTATCAATGGTGTTCTAACAGATTTGCCCATTCCTTGTAACATCATCCCAATTGCGATCAGTGAAAGCGCCCATAAATTCGTTGGAGAAGATTCATTTGGGGGTTTTATATCCTGCTTCTCAGTGCACATGTAAAGTGCATCGTTGGTATAATTTCGACCTGGGTAACAACACAAGAAAAATTTGAAAAATTATTTCTGCCGTAGGTACAAAGCCTGTAATTTTGTAGGAAGAGTTTAGTTGATCAAACCTACCCCAGTGCTCTGCAAGTACTTATTTTATCGAGCCCCCACAGGATGAAAAAGCAAAGTCGACCCAGGTGGAAATGGAGCGTGGAACTGCTGCTAAGAATTTTCGTACGAAATGCTGCTAAGAATTTTGTTTTGTGTGCTAATGATTCTTATTCCTTTATTGCCCACAATGGGCTAAACATAAAGGGGACAAACAAGGACAGACAAACGGATTAAGTCGATTACATCGACTCCAGTGCGTAACTGATACTTATTTAATCGACCCCAAAAGGATGAAAGGCAAAGTCAACCTCGGAGGAATTTGAACTCAGAACGTAGCGGCAGACGAAATACCTATTTCTTTACTACCCCAAGGGGCTATACACAGAGAGGACAAACAAGGACAGACAAACGGATTAAGTCGATCATATCGACCCCAGTGCGTAACTGGTACTTATTTAATCGACCCTGAAAGGATGAAAGGCAAAGTCGGCCCCAGCGGAATTTGAACTCAGAACGTAACGGCAGACGAAATACTTATTTCTTTATTACCCACAAGGGGCTAAACATAGAGGGGACAAACAAGGATAGACATAGGTATTAAGTCGATTACATCGACCCCAGTGCGTAACTGGTACTTAATTAATCGACCCCGAAAGGATGAAAGGCAAAGTCAACCTCAGCGGAATTTGAACTCACAACGTTGCGCCAGACAAAATACCGCTAAGCATTTCGCCTGGCGTGCTAAAGATTCTGCCAGCTCACCACTTCCGTAATAATAATTTCTTTTTTTCTACTCTAGGCACAAGACCTGGAATTATGGATGAAGGGTATAATCAATTGCATCAACCCCAGTGTACAACTGGTACTTATTTTATCTATACCGAAAAGATGAAAGGCAAAGTTGATCTTGGCACGAATTGGGAAAAGGGGCTAGTCGAATACATCGATGCTGGTGCTCAACTGGTCCTTATCTTATCTACCCCGAAAAGATGAAAGGCAAAGGTGATTTCGATGCATTTGAACTCAGAAACTTAAGGCGGAGGAAATACCTATTTCTTTACTACCCACAGAGGGGACAAACAAGGACAGACAAACGGATTAAGTCGGTTACATCGACACCAGTGCGGAACTGGTACTTATTTAATCGACCTCGAAAGGGATGAACGGCAAAATCTACCGCAGCGGAATTTGAACTCAGAATGTAACGGCAGACGAAATACCTATTTCTTAACTACCACAAAGGGCTAAACACAGAAGGGACAAACAAGGACAGACAAACGGATTAAGTCGATTATATCGACCCCAGTGCGTAACTGGTACTTAATTTATCGACCCCGAAAGGATGAAATGTGAAGTTGACCTCGGCGGAATTTGAACTCAGAACGTAACGGCAGATGAAATACGGCTACGCATTTCGTCCGGCGTGCTAACGATTCTGCTAGCCTGCTGCTTTAATTCTTTCTACTAAAGGAACGGCCAGGAATTTTTGCTGGGTGGGAGTCGGGGGGAAAAGTCGATTGCATGATCCTAGTATTTACTAGCACTTAATCTGATCGATCCCAAAAGGATGAAAGGCAAAGTTGACCTCGGCGAGATTTGAATCGAGAAAATGCTTCGGCGGTATTTGAACCAGCGGAAATGCCACGAAGCAATTTTTTTCCGGACGCGCTAGCTATTCTGCCAGCTGACACCTTTTTTTGAAAGGAAAGCATAAGCATGTGGCCTAGAATTCTGATGGGAAGGGTATAGTCAATATCTTTGTGTCCAAAACTTGACTGGTAAAATAATAACATTTCTATTTGCTCCAGAATCATCTAAAATTCGTCGATAAAACTCAAGTAAATATTGATTTGTATATTAAGTGAGGTTAGGAATTTTAGAGGTGAGTATAGATAATTATATGTTCATCCAGTTTCAATGGAACTTATTGATCAATCCCAAAAGGGTGTCATAAAGAAACAATCCAGGTCGAATTTAAACAGAGGATACATTAATGACTTGTAGGTATGTGGTATTTCGTTATTCAACCATAATATACTATGAAATATATTAAATGTGTTTATAGGTCAACATCACGTTCTACTGCGTAATATAGAGGATATATCAAGGCAACAAGTTGGCAGAAACGTTAGCACGCCGAGCGAAATGCTTAGCAGTATTTCGTCAGTCTATATGCTCTGAGTTCAAATTCCGCCGAGACTTTGCCTTTCATCTTTTGGGGATCGATAAATTAAGTACCAGTAGCGTACTTGGGTGATCTAATTGACTGGCCCCCTCCCCCAAAATTTCAGGCCTTGTGCCTAGAGTAGAAAAGAATGTAGAGGTTATATTATTTGAAGACATTTGTCTGGTAAAAATCCACGTAAAAATAAAATAAGCTGAAATATGTTGATGATAACAGAAATGAATTTACAGAAATAACTCAGTTAGAAATTTCGTAACCTTCAGAAGAGTATAATATAATTTTATAAAATAGATGGCATGTTATGATACTGTGAAATAGGTTTACTTTTATCACTGCAGAAAACCTCCAGGTAACTAACTTTTATCAGTTTTGCTACATAGCGAAAAAAGTATCGTATGATAATGGGATGATAATGGTTGATTCCGTCGTTCGATAATGAAGATTCAGTTGTTCAATCAACTGAATTATCTGGCCCTGCTCTAATTTGTAAGTGGCGAAACATTCCACAGATACGTATACTCTTTACGTAACTCCCAAGCGGAGTCAACGTGATACAGCACGTGAGAAGACAACCTTTTGAATTACAAGTACAATCCACCTGAAGGGTTTCCATCACAGTTTCAATTGACTCGAGGTTATATAATATGAGATTTGCAATAGAAGCCACGCAGTAGGAGCGAAACTGGATACGTAGTTGCGAAGCGAACTTGCTAAGCATTCGGCCATGTTACGCCTAAGATAATGTCATATTGTGTTTATGACTTATTATTCATATGCCTTGTTCATCTAACAAGGTTCTTCGTCATAGTCGAACAGTCAGTAACATAGCAAGTATTCTCAAATCACACAATCCAGAGCAAATACAATGGCATAAAGAAAATAAAAAAAAATCACAGTTCATAGCAAGAAGCATTTTAATATAGGTTTGCTAGTTCAGTGCCAGCTTGGGAATAACAACAACAACATATATATTGCTATATTGCATTTTGTTAGCAACTAATGATAGATTGGCAAGAATTATTGGAGTACAAAATCAACTTTATCCATAATACAATAAAGCGCCAAGCAAGAATTTGGGATCGATTCAATCAAGCTTCAACGAAAATGAACGACCTTATGTCTAAGAGACAAATATTACTTCTAAATACTTGCTAACATAACCACAAGACCACATATTGTTTTGTAGAAGGGCAGAGTTGATAAAAACCAGTCCCTGTACTTGACTGGTGCTTAATTTAATCGATCCCGAAATATGAAAGGCATTGTAGACTGTTTTAGAGGTTAGATCGCACAAAAACATAATTAAATACCACAAAGTAATACGATTAAGTTTACTGTTCGACCAATTCTACCAAACCAAGGTTCTTTAATATTGTTCTTTTAAAATCTTGAAATTCGGGGAAAAATATAATCGATTAACTTTATCCCAGCATTTGACTGGTACGTACTATTTATCGAGCCCAGTAGATGAAATGCAAAATTGATCTGGGTATCGTATGAACTCAGAAATGTAGAGGGAACGTAACTAAGTATTGCATTGGATTTTGTCTTCAGAATCCCACCTCTTTTGCATTTGATAATTATTTATCTCTACTCTAGGCAAAAGGCCTGGAAATTTTCGGAAGAAAGGGCGTAGTCAATTAAATCGACCACAGTGCGTAACTGGTACTTATTTAATCGACCCCGAAAGGGATGAACGGCAAAGTCGACCGCAGCGGAATTTGAACTCAAAACGTAGCAGCAGACGAAATACCTATTTCTTAACTACCACAAGGGGCTAAACACAGAGAAAACAAACAAGGACAGACAAACGGATTAAGTCGATTATGTCGACCCCAGTGCATAACTGGTATTTAATTTATCGACCCCGAAAGGATGAAAGGCAAAGTCGAACTCAGCGGAATTTGAATTCAGAACGTAGCAGCAGACAAAATACCTATTTCTTTACTACCCGCAAGGGGCAAAACACAGAGAGGACAAACAAGGACAGACAAACGGATTAAGTCGATTATATCGACCCCAGTGCGTAACTGGTACTTATTTAATCGACCCTGAAAGGATGAAAGGCAAAGTCGACCTCAGCGGAATTTGAACTCAGAACGTAACGGCAGACGAAATACAGCTACGCATCTCGCCCGGCGTGCTAACGTTTCTGCCAGCAGCTCGCCGCCTTTCTTTCGCCTTTAATAATAAAGTTTGAATGTTATAAACGAAGTGGTTAAAATTATTAACTACTACTACTACTACTACTACTACTACTACTACTACAGCTGCTGCTGCTGCTACTGGTGGTAGTGGTGGTGGTGGTAGTGGTGGTAGTGATGATGATGGTGATTACGACGACGATGTCGATGCTGATTTAATACCTTTGTCAGTGGGTGGATGTTCAAGATGTTGATCAGTAATTGCTGAAGAATCCAAAAAGAAGGGTGATGCACATATAAGGCCAGAGATCCCAAAAACGAATGTGCCAGCTGCTAAGACGCGTGGAATATGCTTATTTCGAAAACAGTGACTGACCAACAGAACAGTGCTGAGAAATCCAATATCATTGCAAGCCAAAAGAAAACCGCTATTGGCACTGGAAAAGCCAAATTGTCGTTCAAGTGCTGTAACTTGAGATATGATATAACTTGTAAGAGTAGACGTGACAAGAGCAGGTCCGGCGTAGAAAATAATAAAAAAATATATGTTTGTAAAATGCTGTAATTGTTTTGGCCGGAAATTTCCGATTCCACATAAATAATCAGGATCTGTATCAAAGAAATCAGGTTTTACAACATTGGAATCAGGTTTGTTAGCCACAATATTGTCAGTGTTATTTAAGGTATCAGATTCGGAAAGCAGGGTTTCGAGGTGGTTCGAATTTTGTGTTTCACAATCATAACTTTGGTGAAATTCTTCATTCGTGAGAGAACCATGTTGTTTTTTAGCATCATCTGTTCCAAATTCTTCGCTCATCTTGAGTAATTTCTGAAAAAATAAATGAATAAATAAATAAAAATCTTACTGAAACTTTCCAGAAAATTCTTCAAGGTAAAGAAAAAAGTTCTAAATTACATAGACTATAATGTAAACGAAACATATGCACACATACTACGAACATACGCATAGCTATCATGGATCAACAGCCGGATTACTAACTCCTATTTCGAAGGGCATGCGTTTGCAATCCAGGAATAGGAAATATCAACCAAATACCCAAGGCATAAAAAGGACACAGACATAGGAAAAGCAGCAAAATGTGATAACCGATGCAAACTTTGTGGAGTTAACACCGAAGATATCACCAAAATTATAAGCAGTTTTCCAAAAATGTCATCACAGTATTATCTACCGATAAGGCATGATGTAGGTAAGATGCTGTATAATGAGATATGTCGGGAGGATAACCCCGAGACCAGAGAAATAAGAACCTAGAGTAGAAAATACGATAAGAAATAAATGAAATACATGCACCCTGGAAAAAAAGCCGAAGCAAAAGTTTTTTTTTCCATTGGCGCATGTAAGTATTTCATTTATTTCTTATTGTATTTTCTACTGAAGAGGAAAACCTCTATGAGATTAATTCCAAAATTGATTCAATATAGAAATAACGAACTTTTTAAAACATAATTCTGTTGACTAGCTTGCCGATTTCAGTACAACGTATTCCTGTAGTGAGTATATATGTGGAAATTGACGATTTAAAAGTCTGTTATCAGCATATTGGCATAGAAATAAATTTTCTTTTGCTCTTGTTTATATAAATATATATATATATATATATATATATATATATATATATATATATATAATATATATATAATATATATATATATACATATATATATGCATACATATATTTATACATATATATATACATATATATATATATTATATATATATATATATATATATATATATATATATATATATATATATGCACACACACATATATGATATGTACATATACAAAGGAATATATATATATATATTCAAAAGTCAAACATGTATAGTAATAAACAAACAATCAGAATAAAAACACGGAAGGTCAAGTTGAAAGACATATACAAAATTTTCAGAAGAACAGAGAACAAATACAGGTTACCAACTCCTCGTCAGCTATCGGCCAGTGCAGTGAGCGCAATTTCGTGCCATTATCGATAATATTGCTTCAACTTTGGAGGCAACCAGCAAGAGAACTTGCTGGGAATGCGGGCAAAACATAACGAAAGAAAACGAAACGAACAAACAAGGATGAACGACAAGATTGTTAGTGGACGGACGAGGGACAAAAAACTGTACATATATATATATATATATACATATATATATATATATATATATATATATATATATATATATATATATATATGTATATATATATATATATATATAATATATATATATATATATATATATATATATACATATATATATGCATATATATATGTACACACACACACACACACACACATATATATATATACACGAACATTGCATGCATGCATGGATAGATGGATGAAAAATCGTTACTTCTGAGTTTCTGCATGTTTCAATGCTTCGTTAAATTTTAGCAATTGTGGAATACAGTGACAACCGATGTGCATACAATATAGCTAAAGAGTACAAATCTCATTGACTAAACATGATTTCAAGCTGATAGCGCTTAAAATAGGATGTCATTGAGCAAAATGCAATAAGCGTTGGGCAGATTGGAGCAATTACCACATTGCCATCTAAGAAATGACACCGACATGAGTAAATTTAAATTGTAAGTTAATGTGGGATGATATTGGTTAATGTAGTTGAATAACTTCTCGGAAGCTCAAGTCCTGAATATAACAACAAAAAATGTATGCTAGTAAGATTGCTGCCTGTATTTGAATGAAACTATTTTACTGATATACGTCTTGTCGTATGATTTCGACCCATCACCGTTTTGGATTGAGCATTCCTTACTATTACTGCACTGTAAGTGAAAAATCATACAAAGTAACCCAGACAATGAACTCTTCAAATAACACGCAATAATATAGACGTAGGAGTGACTGTGTGGTAAGTAGCTTGCTGTGGTAAGGACCCCGAATGGCCTCCGCAGATAGCTGCGGAGGTCATAACGTTGCGCCTGTTTATGATGCTGAAGGGACTAAAAGAAGAATATCGCTCGTGGCCGAGTGACGCCAACTCGGATCCCGCCTTGATTTTAAACGAAGCATGGGCTATGGCGGAATACACGAACAGAAGCGATTATGAGGTGGAAAATTGACAAGAGGTTGAAAAGCCTCAGTGATGTAATGTGTAAGAGGCTCAGCGCCTCATTTGTAAATGGACTAGTGTTGATTGTATATTGAATATTTCATTGTATATTATTGCATGTTATTGACTATTAAGTCCAATAATGTAGTAAGATGTTCAATACCTCGTTGAGGTGAAAAATTGTCAAGAGGCTGAAAAGCTTCACTGTTATAAAGTGTAAGAGGCCCAGCACCTCATTTGTAAATGGACTAGTGTTGATTGTATATTGAATAGTTTTTGCATGTTAATATTTGTAATGGACTACTAAGTCCAAAAACTGTAAAAACTGTTGTGAGAGGTTCAATACCTCGCTTTGTTTATTCTGTTTAAAAAAAAAGAACAATGTTTTAGAGAAGAAAATCGGCGGGCGTTTTTGCTTTCTCTCATCAATATCATCCTTATTTTATCATTCACCTCATCAATGTATATGTCCAACCTGCAGCTACTCTTTGTAATGCCTTTATGGCAATTTTTTTATGAAATAAAGTAGCTTGCTTACCAACCACATGGTTCCGGGTTCAGGCCCACTGCGTGGCAGCTTGGGCAAGTGTCTTCTACTTCAGCCTCGGACCGACCAAAGCCTTGTGAGTGGATTGGTAGACGGAAACTGAAAGAAGCCCGTCGTATATATATATATATATATATATATATATATATATGAATGTGTGTGTATATGTTTCTGTTTCTCTGTTTGTTCCTCCAACATCGCTTGACAACCTATGATGGTGTGTTTACGTCCCCGTAACTTAGCGGTTCAGCAAAAGAGACCGATAGAATAAGTACTAGGCTTCCAAAGAATAAGTCCTGGGGTCGATGTGCTCGACTAAAGGCGGTGTATAATAAAAAGCAAGAATATGTTCTTGCTGAGAGAGCTTTTCCAGTTGCTTTTGTAAACTGCTGTGTTGCTCATAAAATTTTTTATACTCCTACTGGCCTCTCTTGTCATTACTAAAAGCCCATCCTTTCAGCAAGATACAACAAGAATTATACAATAAATGTTGTGTGAGTTAGCTCAATAATACGAAAAGAATGGTGGAAGTTACCTGTGTGGGAAAAAGGGGGATTGCTACAGGAAGATATAGGTCCAAGAAAAATATTTAAATGTATAATGATTAAATATATTACTGAGTGCACGGAAGATTTGATAATTAACCAAAAATGGATATTAAATAAGTGAGCGATTCTATGAGGATACATGATTGTGATACATCAAGATAGTACACAGATGAGCTGGACATCAGGAAATACTTGTGAAGTAAGGGTGCACATGGGGTTCTTTGTGGTTATCGTCAATCGTTACAATTTTGATCCAATTGTTTTCTAAGTCGGTATATGGATTAAGTTTTGTATAATAATTTTGAAAATGAAATTCATTTTCCCTATAAAATTACAATTAAAAAGTTTAAAATATGTAAAATTTAGGTATTTTAACCAATCAGAAGCGATTATTTTACACATCACCGTGAAGTTATGTTAGCATAGTAAGCAAAGAAAAACCACGTTTTCCATAGCTGATAGCGAAGAACTCTGTTTCCATAGTAAACAAAGATGCTACGCATGCGCATAAGTACCTGGGCATCTTTAGAGCGTGGAAACAAACACTGGTGTGGGACACATCGTTCCATGGTTGATTCTTATCTTCGTAAATTTATGTGGAGGAGATATGAGAAAGATAAAATTCTTGAGTGTATTGCAAACTTTCGTTCTTGAATTTTTAAACTCAGAAATACATGTTTTAAGCAATGTTTTGACTGTTATTTCTAGCAACTCCTGTTGGTTTGCTCGTAGCGTTTAAATATTTAATTCGCTCGCGAATGTATTAATGTTTTTCACTGTTTACTATAGCTAGTTTAATGTTTTGACATGCCGGTACCGCCAGCCCTTCTCGCTACTGTGACAGATGACGGAAGAGGCGGCGAACGCGCTGTTTTTTTTTTTTTTTGATTGGCTGAAATCCTGAAAATTATCAAAATTTGAACACCTGTAACATTTTCGCAAAATTTTTCTGGAATAAATGAATAACAAACTCGAATACAGCATCAAAAATTACATCTATATGATACATTAAAAAAAAATTTTTAAGATTTCGACATGCAGTGACGATAACCACAAAGATCCGTATATGGTGTTATGTGATATATAATGTTACATAACACAGAATATTATATGCTACAAATTCTTATACGATATAGAACTTGATATTTGTAATCAAATGTATCTTAGTTGAGACAACCAGTGATAATAATACACGCTTGGAGTAGGCGCAAGTGCGAACACCAAGACATAATTATTTGCAGGAAGTAGGTGCTTAGATGAGGCTACGGAGTAGACTCATCACCATGTCTGTGTAGTACCTTAAGCAAATCATGCAATATGGAAATTGAAACGCATGCAATTTTGGATACATGAATTCTTGAATGATGTTACTGGAGTATGCAGCACGTAGTTTCAAATAACGGCCTCACAAATTTCTGTGTAAAAGTAAAGATACAGAGTTAAGCATCAGTTGCCTTTAGCGCTATATCTTGTATATCCATAGACTAAGCGTCAATATGTATAACTATAATAACAAAAATAGTTTTAGCGAAAGAAAATAAATCACTATGAATTATATAAAACCGACGCTGGATACCATCCTGAAAGTTTGTAAGTAAAATACTTAAGTGTTTTAATGCCTGTCCACTCATCCGATCACTGTCTTATCCCACTGCTCTTCACGCAATCATATATCACTCAACATTCACTTAACTATGGATCCTATAGCCTTGCATGTCAGACAACTGATTGGTGTTCCGCCAGTTTTATGCCACATATATCTAGCAGCACTCTTGCTTCTAAAATGTGACCGAAGCCATCTTTTTGGGCGTGTCCTTTCACATTCCTCGCACAGGAAGAAAAAATTAAATAACTATACAAATACAATAAAAACAGCGCCAGAAGTCTTCCAAATGATTTACTCGTTTTTTGCTGCAGTTGTCCGGAAAAAATAAAGAGAGCAATACCTACCCGTGTTGATT
>NC_042998.1:104828647-104886147 GCF_006345805.1 Octopus sinensis | reverse complement strand
ACTTATCTTCATGAGAATGAATAGGTCATAGTTCAAATGAAAAATAATAGCAGATTTTTTAAAGATATTTATTATTGTTTGTGTTATTCAGGCTGTTTTCTACGGTATCTTTGGGAACCGTAGAGTGAGAGACAATGTTGCTAAATACAGAAGTAATTCATGATGATACATCTATATATTAGCATAAAGATTGTGCATAGACGAGATAAACACGAACACATATAAATTTATATAAATCAGGGTAAAGCTTAAAAATAAAAGGTTACTTACTGATAAATCTCATTTAGTTAAATTTCCTTAATAAGGTCACTCAAATAACAACCATGAAGATGCTCATCAGCACGCCCAGACTTTGTCCCATAGATGTATGGCTACTGCTATGTCCCCAACTCTTCGTAGCCATGGTTTCGTACCATATCTAGCACATGCAATCAAAAGTCTCTCCTTCATATTGTCTCTACCTGTATGAGCCATGAAGCCAAGTCTTTCCTCTTTACATCTTCATCCCTCAGGGATTTTTACACTGTAGTTGTCCGCATGCAACACTTTCAGTGAATATTAACTGCGCTAATATCACCAGTCTCGAACGGCCAGAGCAGATCAAGGACTTAGCCCTTTACTTAAAGGACAAAGAAAAGAAAACAGAAAGCGGAAAACAAAAAGATACACTGTCTTAAAATTTGAAATTGTAAGAGTTTGGATTATCAAAACTGTAAAAGTCTGCCTATAATAATTGGTGCATTGGGAACTAAGCAATGATATAGACAAACGATTGCAGGAGATTGGAATGGAATGTCCTGTAGAGATTAAACAGAAAGTTTACCTCTTAGAGACAGGAAAGATTATCAAGAAGGTTCTAAGCATCTGAAAGACTTGAAAACTAGTGGTTGCTTAAGATTACAGGTAGTAACCTGTTACTAATATAAACCCTGCTAGGAATTAAAAGGAACCTGAGTCAAATCAATAATAATAATAATAATAATAATAATAATAATAATAATAATAATAATGCGGGATAATCTACCTAAAAAGAGTCTCTAGCAGGGATAGAATTACCGAATAGAGAATTGGTTAAACAAATTGAAACGGAAGGCTATAATATACCTTGGTGTACTAGAGTTCAAAGAGATAATGGAGAAGGATATGAAAGACCAATTCAGGACGGAATATTTTCGAAGACTAATGCTGGTGATGCGCTCAAAATCGACTGGAGGGAATAAAACCCAAGCAGTTAATACGTGGGCAATAGCATCACTTCGGTATGGAGCGGGAATTATAAAATGGCAAAAGGGAGAAGTGATGAAAACGGTATAAAAACAAGAAAAATGTTGACTGGACACGGGGCCTTATACCCTAAGAATGACACTGATAAGCTGTACTTGTCCAGAAGAAAGGGTTGGAGCGGTTCGATCAGTTGCCAGGATTGTATCGAAGCAGAGAAAAACACCTTAAGGTGGGTATAGATGAGGAGACGTGATAGAGCACCAGAAGATAGAGACAGAAGTATAGGCATGTATACAGTGAAAAATAAGAGACATATGCATAGCATGCAAAAGTTTAAAAAAGTGGTGGGGAGGATGATAGAGATCTGGCCCTCCTGATACAGGAAGGTTCCTAGGGATAATCGAGGAGCCCCACTGTCCGAGATTTCCCTGAAACCCTAGGAGCAAGTGCCCTCCCCAATGCCTTTTCTCCGACTCACAGGTCTACACTTAGAAAGGTGTCATTAGCTCTAGTCATTTTCGCAACTTTCAACCCACCTTTCAATAAACTGACCCGAGAACAGCACTTTCCTCTCCACTCACAATTTACATTTCAAGTGAAACTTGAAATAAGCCAATGAAAGTTCTACCAAAGAGGAATGTATGTGTCCTCATGCCTTTCAGCCTTGTCTACCAAACAACCTCTTTCACCACAGTTACCAGGCAAAGGAAAGCTGCTTTACTTGCACGATTGAAGGAGGGTGGCGGTGCGATCATCACTACAGACTCGGCCGACAGATGGATCCGTCCCACAGATGACAGCAGAAGTCAGCAATGCTCGGACATGGAACAAGGGTGTGCAGAACGATTTCATTATTCTGCTCGTACCTTGGACAAGCCCGTCTGACAGCACATCCGTGCCTGTAGAGTTTATCTCGAACCGGTACCGCACCCCGACGCCCGGTAGCACTGCCAGGCCGAGAACATCTGGAAATTCTCCATGCTAGTTCCCGAGCGGAAAGTCCTCCGGAACGGACTAGCCGGTTTGTTCTCGTCGGCGCCCAGAGTCTCCTCGAAAATGTCGTCGTACATCCCCGCCACTAATCCTCTATAAATTTCTAAAGCAGAACATCCACCGATCCCATTGCCCGACTGCTAGAGGTCTGCGAGCGCCTGACGAAATTCTGGGTTTCAGGTGCAATAATAATATAACTGGCGAGGCCAGGAATATTTCACGGAATAAATGGTAAATGTACTGGGTTATTTCTGAAAAATTTGTCCAAAAGATCTGAAAGCGTAGTCTGTGTTGTGTCTAAATCAAATGATAATCATTGAAAAGTGAAGGAAATTGGAATACCAAGATTACTTTATGCACTTTATATATACACTTTATTCACTTTATGCACAATTTTATAGACGTAATATACAGTACTGTACCGCTTTCTCTTTTCATCTTACGCTCTTTTTTCTCTCCTTTTTCTTTCGCTCTTCACCTTCCCCTTCAACTAATCACGTGAAAGCTTTACAGACGGGCTACGTAACGGAGGAAAAAGTAGTTTAAAAATACACATTTCACTCATCACCACCTCTCCCTCTCTTCTCCTCCAATCGCGTCCCCAAATATTCTGTTCAAAACTACAGATTTGCTTGTCAATTGTTTAAATTTTAACCAGTTCAGTATGTCTCTTGGTGGCTGACGATATGTGCATCTCTGATCGCAAGCAGAAGTAGTTGGAGATCATAACAGCCATGTGCTGAGAGGAACTTTGGTGTTTGAATAATTCCCCGTATATATGTATATATTTTTGTTTCTGTGTTTGTCCCACCACCATCGCCTGACAACCGATCTTGGTGTGTTTACATCCCTGTAACTTAACGGTTCGGAAAAAGAGACCAATAGAATAAGTACTAGGCTTACAAAGAATAAGTCCTGGGGTCGATCTGTTTAATCAAAGGCAGTGCTCCAGCATGGCCACAGTCAAATGACTGAAACATATAAAAGAATATATATGCTGTATGTTTCTGTCAAGTGAGAAGCATATGGCAACTGAACAATGGGACGAAATCTTGTTCCAGCCCAATACGTATGTACGCACACACGTATGTGTGTGTGTGTGTGTGTGTGTGTGTGTGTGTGTATGTATGTATGTATGTATGTATGTATGTATGTATGTATGTATGTATGTATGTATGTATGTGTATGTATGTTTGTATATATGCATGTATTTACGTTTGTGTATATGTATGTATGCATGTATGTATGTATGTTTTTATGTACATACAAATGTATGTATGTATGAGTACATGTTTGTACGTATGTATGGTGATTATAATTCCTGAAATTGTAAACTTCTTTGATCTCAGCTAAAATGCTGAGAAGCAAACTGTCGGTTAAAAGCAAATGTAATTTTACATCTTTAAAATTTATTCGAATTTCCGTTTGAGCGAAAATACAGGCCATATCTCGAAATTAGCGGTCATTCTTTACAATTCACGTAAGTCCAAAATCCTGTAACTCGATGTAGCCATAACGCGTGGTGTGCCTGTACTTCCTAATATGTCCAACTAATTCACACATTGGGTAGGGGTGATAAATATCACGTTTAAGAAAATGAATTCAATCACCTTCGTATTATTTTCACACTCATAGTAATATAAAGTAGACTGCATATTTATAAATATGATTCAAGCATATTCGACCCCGTAAGAAAGCTATTCACTGCATTTTGTTATGGATAAAATTCCTCGCTGCAGACAAATAAGTGTAAATACACAGAGTCAGTTCACAGCACACCTTAACTAAACTATGGGATGCATGCATTTCGGATTGGTTATCTCCTCTTCAGCTGCAGAGACTGAAAAGGCAGACGCTTTGAACTTACCCGAGAGACAGATCTTTCTTATGATAATCCCGTCATTGTTTAATGACTGATTGCGCTATTCAGCAGCTCGCGGTAAATAAAATATGAAGTAACAGCACTAAGTATTGATGTGTATAAAAATATAAATTCACTGCATTTCATTTCGTCTTATCCAACTTCTAACGACAGAAAAAGACTAATAAAATTGTCTAGTGTAATTTCAAATTGAAAGGAGAATTAAAGCCACAAAAGTTGGATTCATAATTAACATGTGTCTTTAATCGAAAAAAAAATACACTGCCCCGGGTGAGGCTCGAACTCACAACCTCCGCATATCTTCTAATCTGTGATTACCACAAGGAAGGTACTGTCTATAAGTACGGCGCGCTTACCGATTGTGCCACCAGGGCAGTCAACAGCACTTGGTAAAATTTAAGTGAATGAATCTCCAGCTAATCTACATACGTTTACATTTTATGAAACTTGTTTTATTTGCTTTCTCTCTCTCTCTCTCTCTCTCTCTCTCTTTTTATTCGGGAATGTAAGTGTGTATGCATCAGTTTATATGTATGTATGTATGTTTGTGCGTAGATATAGACATAGATATCGCACATCTGTTTAACATCAGATGCGATCGACTGGGATTGTATAGCAAAAAATTTTCCTTCTCATTCATTATGACTTCGTTTCTACGTTTGATGTTTTTATGCAGTCATGCGTAAACACAGACACTTAGATTCTAGATTCAGGGAATTAACAAAGACACCAAGGCCGTAGGAGTAGCATCAGTCCAATAAAGCAAGGTTAGGTTAGGATTTTTATCTGCCTTGTCACAACACAGTCAAAAGTACAATTTAAACATTTTTTTCTCTATATCCTACAGTGCAATCTGATATGATTACACTCCGTTGCTTACAGCTACTGTTTTTTTTTTTCACTCTCTTACTTGTTTCAGACTGCGGCCATGGTGGAGCACCGTGTTATTCTTTGTAAGGACTTATTCTTTGTAAGCTTAGTACTTATTCTATCGGTCTCTTTTGCCGAACTGCTATGCTACGGGACGTAAACACACCAACATCGGTTGTCACGCGCTGCTCCAGTATAGCCGCAGTCAGATGACTGAAACAATATATATATATATATATATATATATATATTATATATATATATATATATATAATATATATATATATAATATATATATATATATATATATACACACATACATATATGGTTTTTTTCAATTTACGTCTACCAAATCCACCCAAAAGGCTTTGGTCAGCTCGGGGCTACAGTAGAAGACACTTGCCACACAGTGGGACTGAATCCGGAACTATGTGGTTGGGAAGCAAGTTTCTTACCACACCGCCACACCTACGCCTATGATACGGGGTTATTCGCAATTATCCTTTATATCTATCTATTGGTTATGTCCTACTCCGAGCCACTTGTAGACGCGCACTATTTGCACATATTTACACGCAAACACACACGCACACACACATGCACACACTCACACACACACACACACTCACACATACACACGTATAAATATAGACACACACATTTACATGAATAAGTGTGTACACATGTGAGTGAGTGTAATCTCTGTGGGCGTATGTGTATGTGTTAATTCATTTGACTTGAAGAGATTTTAGAGTTTCGTTCGATCGTTCTTGAACATAGATGCCAGTGGTTTGGCAAGTACTCTCTTCTTATATAACATTGGATTACATTTATAAGACGACTCTTCAGACTCCCAACTTAAATGTGTATATATATACAATATGTGGTAAGGCTTTAACATGTAGAGAGTACAGATAATGTTTTAATGAAAACCACAAATCGTGTGCAATATAGCTACCCAGGGTTTCTTTGTCGAAACACAAATTTGTTTCGCCACTTTTTAAACAGAGAACAAGATCATTTGTCAGTTGCTTTCAAAGCAGATGACGTTTGAACAAGGATCGCTCATAAGGAACGAACAGAAAGGAAAACACTGGGGAGATAACCGACACTACAATAAGCAAATATCAAAATATAAAAAAGATATTAATGGCCGACAATGTGTTCGGTGGGTTATTTTTTTATTCCGACAAAAAGTATTTCTTAAAATGCGGACATAAAGAAAACATATCGTCCCTGGAATTTACGAAGTCATTGGAGGTTCCCAAGGTCTTTAAGAGATAAAGGTTTTCAGCAGAGCATACTGAACATCATTTTAACTTGTTAATATAGGAATTGGTTTTCTGTTTGATGTCGCAATTGATTCTTTCGTCTTTAAGTTTCCAGAATAAAGTTGTAGAATGCCTTATCCCACGCTGCGTTAAAGTCGAAAGATGGTTGTTATCTCTGGATTTAAAATTTCCCTCCGTTGCTCCGATATAACGCTTGATTTCTGTTTGACCATTGAGATAACTTGCTGATACCTGTGCTTAATAAACAACGGAGGATATATCGCATTTTTTGCCGTAAAGGACATTTAGATTTATCTCCACTTGTTCATGCAGAGCAGGCTTAAGTCGTCGGTTGCTTATTGATATATGCCTTAACATTAGGGGGACAAGAAAAGGTAATTCCAATCGTGTGTCTGTTAAATTTCTTATTGTATGTATGGGTTTTAGGAAAGAGAATAGCCACAAAGTGCAAGAATCTTCTGCCCACATTTGTCTTAACATTAAGGGAGAAAGAGGGTGGGGATCAGAAATACTTTTCGAGGCCTATTCTTACGACTAAATAACAGAGAAGGTAGGAATTGTAAAATATTTTACCAGTAAAGCCTCTATCCTTATAATTTGGAGCAGCCTTTTCAAATATTTCTTTTCAAGAAGAAAAGCATTTAATCCTATGACTAATATTTGGAATTAAGTTTTTAAATACAATTGGTGGGTGATAGAAGTGTTTATTAATATATTTAAGGTTCTCGTTAGTTTTATGGAAGGGCTTATAGGAATTAGTTCTGAAGCCTAAGAAAACATATAAATTGTTAGACCTAGTTAGGTTAGTGTGGATAGAGATTTTAATTCCTAAAGAATTGAAAATAGAAATTAGGCTGCTCCTTGGTCTATTATGAAGGTCGGGTTTATGATACTTTAGTGAATCAATGCCTCCCTCTTAGCTAGACATTCAGATCTTTTATCTATATTAAACCTATTTCCAAAGATTTTACTCACCTTTGTAATAGATTTGCAAGTATTCATATCAGATGTCTTATATCGATCCGTAATACTATTAGTTAATAATTTATTATGTATATCTTTATCTACCTCGTATAGATTGTTTGTCTTGTCCGAAAATATAAACCTACTATTAGACTTTTGAAATTGTTTAGCTTGAAACTGGTTGAAGCAAGAGTACTTACTAATCTTAATCGTGGAAATAATGCTCAGCAAATCGGTCTCGAAATGAACAAGAAACGTGGAGGAAATTTTTGTGATTTAATATATATTCAGTGGCTGTTATAGGTAAATCTCCATCGTAAGCGCTTAATAAGGTCTTCTGCTTTTCTGTACTAACATCTTCTATGAGCATCCTCAAATAAATATCATTAGGTAGTGTAGGAATATTTTTAGCAGAGTAGTTCATATGAAAGAAATTCATCGTGGCGCAGGATACCAGCATCGTCGAGCGCTCGACTGTAATAGCTAAGCTTCAACAATCTTAAAAAGAATCTGCGATGGTCATTCCGGTACAGTATTGATAAACTATGTTAGATGTCAACAAGTAGAATAGCACTCGATCAGCTGAGGGTAAAGATAATGTTATAATGCAAACTACAAGTCTTTTCCAGATTTCTTTATTGTAACGTTGGTTATCTGCGCTGTTTTCCTGTCTTTTTCTTACGTAAGTTCCTTGTTCAAACGTCATCTATTTTAAAAGCAACTCACAAACAGTCTTGATCTCAGCTTCGAAAATGGCGAAATAAATTAATATTTTGACCAGGTTAAATCCTGCGTAGGGGTATTTCACAAAGCTTTCTTTCTTTCTTGTAACAATCGGCAGTGGCGTGGGATAAGCTAAACCAGTTCATGCATAATTATTATGTAATTATTCTTATGAATTTGTTAAATAATGCTTCTTCTCAAGGGGTGGGGGCGCTTATCTCTCTTGAAACTTCAAGCTAGCAAAAGCTTCCAAATATTTCCTCCACTCTTTATTCTAACCCATCAGCATTAAAATAACTTTGTCGAATGTAAATCTCATTTATTCACATTGTTTTGAATTTATTATGCGTTGTCATGTAGCTTCGATACTTCGTTGATAAGATTGTTTATTTCATGAATGACATCGTACGATAGGTGTAAGAAATCAGACCTGGCCGGTCTGAATATAAACCGTGTAGAATAGCCGTTGAACTGCTAAAGTATACTTTCTTCAATTCTTTATTAGTTTAATTGCTAAAGGGTTAAAATACAAAATTATCATTCACCTAATTCATACAGTTTTTTTTCACCACTTTAGCACCGACTGGCTAATTCAACCAATTACCAAATGAAGTATAGTTGAGTTCAACGATGAAAGCCAATACCGCGATACTCTTTGAGATATAATGGAAAACTGTTGAGTAAAAATTTTTAAGAAGATTATATCAAAATATGTGAAACAAATGAACTTCCACATGCAACATTCAGATAGTATGTTTTCCATGTTTCTTTGCTAATTTTGTTTTAATTACACCTAAATAAAAGTTTTCATCGAGAAAATCTAATATTGAAATAACGCCAAAAATTTATATATCAGAACAACATTTATGAATCGAAAATTGGTCAAATCTGAAGATGATCCATGCATACACCACTCTCTCTCCCTCTCCCTCTGTCTCTATATATACCTTTCCCTCTCTCATACACACACACAATGTATGTATATTATTACTTAGACATATATTGGCTTAAATTTTGCACATCGGTGTTTGCACAATCGATAAGCGTGCCGTACTTATAGACAGTACTTTCCTTGCCTAATTCACAATATTAGGCGGTTAGTCGAGTTTGTGAGTTCAAGCCTCACTCCTTTGCTTTTTTAAAAAAAATACATTTAATTAAGCATCTGAGTTTGTATGCCTTATTTTTAACTTGAAATTGTATTACATAGTTTTATTAGTTTTTTTCTTCTTTAGAAGTCGCTTTATAGGCAACAGGTCAGATACACTTGATTAATATATATATTTTTGAAAATTAATAAATAATTCACGATGATGCACTTTTACTTATTCAATTCTTGACCAAATTAAACGCGATTAAGTCCATTGAATAGGGCCGGTATTCTGATAAATGTTGAGATATTATAATAGAAAGTTAGCTAAGTAAGAAAAATGTTACTATGAAATATGTGCTCAAAAAATGGAATATTAACGCATAGATGCAGCACCTAAACAGTATACTTACTTCATTTCTTTATTAGCTTTGCCCTAGTTACACTTAAATGAAAAATTGCAATGACCGGAATCTAACTCTGTAAATTTCGTCAAATTTTATGCAGTAGAATAACTTATGGAGGGTGGGAAAGTAATGAAATTTGAATGACAGTAATGCCTAAATTTTAAAGCCATTTTATTCCCGTGACATTACTGAGAAAATAGTATAGTTAAGCTTTCTCAGAATATATAATAAACTGTGTCACAATTGACACAATAAAAACAATAAAAATGAACTTAGGAAGCAAGTTGTGAAAATTGAGAGGGCTCCCTAATATGTATATATATACATAGTTTACTGTTCTGTTACGGTCAGATCAACAAAAAAGTACTCAATCCCGTGAGAGATAAATATTTAATGTACACTGTATTAAGGTAAGAGCTACTAACAGTTCTTGTTCTGGGGATACGTAGCTAGGCAGGTTTTTATAACGTGCGTTGTGCCTTCGAGCGATCTTTTGCCTCTTGGCACGTGACCTGTACTATTTAAATATCAGGTCGCTGCTGCATTAGAGACAACGAGAAAAAAGGGGGGAAACGCAAAGATGGTTGCTGCAAGAAGTGGAAGGGTGAATAAAAACGGAATAAATAAAAAATAAAAAATAAAAATAAAATTAAAGTTACCTCCCATTTGATCGTAGAAGTCGTAATTAAACTTACTGTTGTAGAATAGTTCAACGGAGACGGGTCTAAAATCTGCGAGAGAGCTGCAGACTTCGGATCCCTAATCTACGAAGTCCAGGTTTCTGAAGGTTACTGTTGGCACTCTTTGCGATCTTTGCTCATCACTGTTGTCTATTGTCTGCCGCATTGCATAATTCAATACAATTTGCAAACAGGTAAGATGCAAGCGTATCTCCTTGCAGCACCGCAAACAGAATATAAAAGAATTTTGTTTCTCCAACAGATGAGAACACACGAGCTCTAGTCTCGTCGCAGGTCTTTGCAATTACTAGAACTAGTTCGTATAGAATGCCATATACTCGAAGGATCTTCAACATTTTTAACGAAGGATGGTGTCAAACGCTTTGCTGAAATCCATGAGGATTATAATGGCATGTAACTGTCTTGATTTAACTCCTTCTACGATACGCCTCAGGTCTAAGATCTGAGATGTTGTGGATCTCCCTGGTCCAAATTTATTTTGATTTGGTCGCAGATGGCTATCCAACACCGGTTGAATCCTGTTGAGGATCATTCGGTTGATGACCTTGAGTAGATATTAGACAATTCTTCTGAAGTTAGTTTCTTTGCTGAGCTTTCCTGACTTTGGGATTCGTATCAAGTCAGTCTCGGACCACTGATATGAAGTTTCCTGGTTCTACAAGAGCTTATTCGCAAAATCCAGTTTTATTTCATCCAGATTGCACCACTTGATAACTTCAGGGGAGTTCCATCACGGCCAGCTCTCCCGCCTTCCGTCTATTCCTGGCACTCTGAAGTTCTTCCAATTCAAAGGATCCGGTTTTATACGTGAAATCGTCGAAAACAGGTTGAACCTCTTCCTCTACGTTGCCTACAAGGGGAAAATTTTCCGAGCAATTGATTGAATTGTTGATGCCCCTTTTGGATACACTCCTCCCAGCTGCTTCCATGGATGATGCTTGACTTTGCTGCTTCTCTTCAGTTTATCTCATTGATCAATTTCCAGCTTTATTTGTGCGTTGAATTTGCCTCTGCTGCATTGACTTGATCAATCATGCGGTCAAATTCCCCTTCCTCAATAGTGTCGTAGGCATTAGGAAGAGTGAATTTGGCAGCTTATAGTCCTCGCCTGTATTCTTCGTTAGGATTCTCTTCATAGCAGTTAAATGCTCTTTGCACGTTCTAAAGAAAACAAATTTTTTGTTGTGTAACATCATTAATTATATATTTTGTGTTGAAAAAGTGATACCCCATGAGGATGCAGTCATATGAATTTGAGACGAAGAGAAACTGAAAAAAAATTGTGCTAAATAAAATACATGTAAAAATATATATTTAAATTTAAACGCTTTTATCCCTTCACCAAAATATACCAAAAAGTTATTTTTCATCTAAAGCAAATTATTTCTTTTATCAAAAGGAATTAACGCTTTATTCTGGTATAATTAATTTTCCAAAATAATAATTAGTCAGAAAAAATAAAACAAAATCAAAATAGATATGAAGATATATTAAAATTTGACGAGTTGATGGAATTGGACATCAAAAACAAAAAAGAAAAATGAAAAACAATCGTTGCGAAATTTATTGTATGAAAAATATTTCTTATTTATATAATTTACTTCTTGACCGTGTCTGAACGCCGGAAAGACAGAAATGAAATGGACAAGGACGAGACAAGAATCTAAATGAACAAGGCATCACCAAGATAGGCTATCGCATTCTTGGTTTACCATGGTATCACCAAGTGCATCTCAAGCTTGATCCAGGAAGAGACTTGCAATATACTCAAGGTGTTCCCCGAGAATATGAATGTGATTAGATCATTTTGCCTCAAACTAGTTGACTCAAATTTTATGTAGTGCTTTCTAACTCGTGGCAGTTCATCTACTGATGTTCTGTTAGCATTTTCTTCTTCATTATGGTTTCCTCACGGAGAATTTATAAAATTAACTTTTTGACTATAGCTTAAACATTTTCTCTGCAAAAGCTTTTGCTTGCAAAAGCTTTTGCTTGCAAAAGATGGATTAGCAAAGGAAATTCGTTTACAGGAGTGATATTTTTCATTAACTGAACCTGGAAAACACAGGATGAGACGACATGAAAGCTTAAAAATGTTTCAGCTGCCTGAGAGATACCATATGGCGTTCGAAAGCCGTCTGCACTGATCTCAGGCCTATACCACCTTCATTTCTTCTTAGGTAGAACTTGTCAACATCACTGTTTCTGTGGAAGTTCCAGTTGTTGTCAGGATTTTACGGGTTTTGATATCTATGGAGTGGATTTCCTCTACAGACTAATCAAGCATCCCAAATACTGGGATCAGCACTAGCACTGAAAATGCATTGTGGAATATTGTTTTGTTGTAAGAGGAGAATATGTATGTATTTTCGTACGCATGCATTTATACTCATACATTGCTCACCTAGTACTCTCAGCATCGGTCACAAAGACAACAAAAATACAGTACATATAAATGTATATATGTGTGAACATATATATATATATATATATATATATATATATATATATATATATATGTATATATATATATATATATATATATATATATATATATATATATATATATATATATATATCATTAACACATACGCGTGCGCACACACACATACATACATTATAGTAATTACACTGATAATAAAACGTGAATAATTAATAAAATGTATTTTGGATTTACACACTCTAAAACTATACTAATATATAAACACATCTTCATTTTTGCACATTAACCTCTCCTGTTGCTCTTCTATGCATGAAATTTCATTCGCTCTTTGTCACTTCCTCTGCTTCAGTCTCCACCAGTTACACTATGACTTCACACAGAGACACCATATGTTTCTGTGTCATCCACCGCTTCTGTTTTTCCTTCTCACAACTTCCTTCTTCTAAATATCTTTCTGACGAAGTACGTCAGCTCGATATGTGAAATACGCGTCTATTTTATCTTGCATTGAACGTTTAACCAACTATAGCAATTATTTTCTGTTTATGTCGATATTCTCGATGTTCATTTTGGATACTCACTCATACACACATACACACATATGTACATATGAGTAGTATCATATTTTGCACAAGAACATAATCATTCTCCCTCTCTCTCTCTCTCACACACACACACAAACATATTTAAATATACATATTTATCAGGATTTTCAGTTATTTACAAGTATCTAATTTTCATTGCCGAATGGTATCCGGATGGTATACAGTCTTTACTGCTTGGTATTTCTTTGAGTTTTCTTTATTAATGAGAACAAATAAAGCAATTGTTATTACGATGCCACAGAGAAAGCTAACACCCACGCTGACGGAAAAGTTCAAGATTTTCATTTGACGTGTGTCGTAAAACACGCATGAACCTTGTTCTGAGTCTACCGATGAAGACCAAATTAAACATGTAGTATCAATCAATTTTCCGAACACAATAGGGCCAAATGTCCAACCTAAAAAAGAAAAAAAAATTGACAATTGAACTTAAAAACATTAGATCATGTTGTCCGTTCTGTATGTCTCACCAAACACCACAATTCGCGCCTTATCCACTTATTTCCAATCCACTTCCCTTCAGCATCTCAATCCTCGAGAATTCCCAATCTGGCAAATGTTTTTCTGTAGACGCTGATTCGACAGATGTTGAAGATGATCATAAACTGCAAATAACTTACTAATGTAGGAAGTTCTTTGAAAGTCCCGAACACGGCAACTTCTTTGTAATAGACTTTACAAAAATATTGCATAACATGAACTGCCATGCAGTATTTCTTGCCATTTCAGCAGCAAGGAACACGTTAGCATATGATAGATGCCACCGTCATAAAAAAACAGGTATAGTGAGGAATTTATACTCGGATTTGTGGTAGAAAGGTATGATTAAAAAATACATTTAATCAATATATATATATATATATATATATATATATATATATATATATATATATATATATATATATATATATATATATATCTGAGGAAGCACAAAAATGTGAAACAAGGTGGAAAAAAGAGTACTCAAATACCAGAGGTAGAGTAACATGCTTTATTTAAAAGCAGCAGAAATATAAAAAAAGCTGTTACTCAGAGTTTCACGTTCCCGTTCGTTTGGACAGTTTTGTTAAAAAAATTTCCGACGAACGGGAACGTGAAACTCTGAGTAACAGTTTTTGCGATATTTCTGCTGCTTTTAAATAAAGTATATATATATATATATATATATATATATATATAAATCATTTGGAACGCAAAATCACTTACCCAATAAAGAATTCAGAAATGATGTCACTCCTATAACCAGGCTTTTGTCTTTTGCTTCCACCATTCTATCCAATAAAAAATTGTATATTTCTTTAATATAAGAAATGTTCAATGTTTTAAACAAGCGAAATATTGTTTTCAAAGTGCAAAATTCATTGAAGATAAAATCTGGTAGTAATTACCTTATAAAAGCTATAGAAAAGGGCACAATTTTCATGGTTCCAAACAAAGCTGAGAGGGTAAGCAAAGCTGAAAAATAAATGATCTTGTGATTGCAGCCATTAGCACAGTACCCAGACTCAACTGTAGAACCAGCAATCAGACAGCTGCAGTCAGTATACCTCTGTAAATATAACATAAACACAGTATATACACATTAACTGAGTATAAAACAACAAAAATGAACAAAATTATAGTAGTAGTAGTAGTAGTAGTAGTAGTAGTAGTAGTAGTAGTAGTAGTAGTAGTAGTAGTATTAGTAGTAGTATTAGTAGTAGTAGTAGTAGTAGTAGTAGTAGTAGTAGTAGTAGTAGTAGTAGTAGTAGTGGCAACAGCGGCGGTGATGATGGTGGGAGTAGAGGTGAAATTGATGGTAGTGGTAGTGTCGCTGTTTCTGTTGATGGTGATGGTAGTTGTAGTGATGGTAGTGATAGTGATGATGGTGATAGTAATAGTAGTAGTAGCAGTAACAGTAGATACAGTAGTAGTAGTAGTAGTAGTAGTAGTAGTAGTAAAGCCTTATTGAGATTGTTCAGGAGTAAGTGAATAAAAACACTTTCGATTCCGTGTAAATTTAACACAGCCGTCATAAAACAACACATAGTGGATAATGTAACCCAAGACATACAATTTCTTATTTTTTTAATGCCCACAAGGGGCTAAACATAGTGGGGACAAACAAGGACAAGAAAGGACATTAAGTCGATTACATCGACTCCATTGCGTCAGTGGTACTTAACTTATCGACCCTGAAAGGATGAAAGGCAAAGTCGACCTCGGCGGTATTTGAACTCACAATGTAACGGCAGACGAAATACCTATTTCTTTATTACCCACAAGGGGCTGAACATAGAGGGGACAAACATGGACAGACATAGGTATTAAGTCGATTATATCGACCCCAGTGCTTAACTGGTACTTAATTTATCGACCCCGAAAGGATGAAAGGCAAAGTCGACCTCGGTGGAATTTGAACTCACAACGTAACGGCAGACGAAATACCTATTTCTTTATTACCCACAAGGGGCTAAACACAGAGGGGACAAGCAAGGACAGACATAGGTATTAAGTCGATTACATCGACCCCAGTGCGTAACTGGTACTTAATTTATTGACCCCGAAATGATGAAAGGCAAAGTCGACCTCGGCGGAATTTGAACTCACAACGTAACGCAGACGAAATACTGCTAAGCATTTCGCTCGGCGTGCTAACGTTTCTGCCAGCTCACCGCCTTAGGTGACATACAATTTCTGAATAAAGATTGTGAACGCTTTTGATTGGAATACCTTAGCTCATTGGTTCAGTTGATCATGGCAGGCCAGAGGCAAAACAAAAATAAGCTGAAACTTACTGTAATGTGAGACAAAATAAAGAAGTTTAGCTGCAGAAATGAACCACAAATCTGTTCAAAACGAGAATCGAAACTGCGTCTTTTGTACTACTGTACATGTCAGAAGAAGGGGAGTATATGCATGATTGTTCTGCGAGAAATAGAGATCAAATACCATCCGACACTTCTTTTAAAAATTACGTGTTAAGGTCATCTCCACAGATTTCCTTTAGAAATTATAGCCAACACTGATCTTATTACGACGTTTCGTATCCGAGACGTCAGATGCAAACAAAAAATGAGATGTCACTAATCTTTTTAAAATGCCAACAACCCACTAGTTTTCCCATACATCATCTTGTGATGAACCGGGACACATCACCAATGCTATTTCCTCAACTCATTAGACGTCCATGGTTCCTTCAACATCAGGCACCCTCACCCAGGCAGCCCGGCCGGGATTGATCAAACCCTAGCTTGTGTCCAGTGAGCAAATACCCCTGGTAGCACTGCACCTTCAAGGGATCACACTTCTTGATCCTCAGCCACCTTCAGATAACCTCCACTGCTATCGTAGCCAACTTGGCGGCTTTTCGCCTACACACCCTTGTGATGCCAGATTTGTAAGTTCAGCACAAGAATTATCCGGCAAATTCTCTGCACTCCACCCCGATGAGCTTAAGTGTTATTGTTGTTGCTGGTGTGCATCAAGTTTCTAGCCAAAAGCAGTTATGAAGTGTTCGAAAGAAGCGGGGAATGTATTTATAGTATTCCATTCAATACTATGTTATCAACACTGATGTTAGTTCTTCAGTTGCTTCCCCGTTCAGTTTATTGAAGTGATTATGTTTCTTTGTATGTAATTATGATTCTTATCCTAACATTACAATACTATGGTGGCGAGCTGGGAGAGTTGTTAGCAGGCCGGGCAAAATGCTTAGAGGAATTTCGCTCGTCTTTAAGTTCTAAATTCAAATTCCGCCGAGGTCGAATTTACCTTTCATACTTTCGGAGTTGACAAATTAAGAACCAGTTGAACACTGGACTCGATGTAGTTAATTTCCCACTTTAAAGACTAATGGCCTTGTGCCAACACTATGATTTGATATCATCTTAATAATTAATTAATATTCATATTCTAGAGTTGTGAATACAGAAGAATTTTAGTGATTTAACTGACTATACTAGGTGCAAGCTGTAAATTATCTCGCGATTAATTAGCTGTTCAATTCTGTGAGATTCTTATGGTAGCTGACAGAGAAAACTAGACTGCCCAGCAAGTAAAATGAGAGGAGTTGTATATTTGTCACTTCGATAAACTTGTTCAGACTACGTTGTTTTGTAACTGGTAGTTTTATCGAACGGCAAGTGATATGCGTTTTAATTCTTGCACTGTGGTCTGTTCTTTCTTGACACTCATGAGATGGATTTGTACTTATCTTATGTATGTACGTATATCATTGCTAGGTTTTATTTCAAGATTTCTTGCTATAGAGAAAGAACCGGTTTCTAACCTAGATCCTGCATTGGAATTTCAACATCAACAGCAGGGTATCTTTATATGTATGCATGAATGTATATGTGCAGATTTGTATGTTTTGCTATACGTATGTATTCTCATGCATATAGTTGCATATCTAGACATGCGCATATATATTTAAATGATAAACTTCTGGAAAATTCTACAAAATTTAACAGTTCCAGTGATGGATTGGATCCGTAGTCTTCCAATTAGTTTTCTCCTTTCTGGTTTTGAGAAGCCTAATTTCTCAAGATTGGTATTTAGGCAGTGTGTTACATATCCTAGGGCCCCAATAATTACAGGTATAAGCCTGAACTTGTAATCTGAAGTGGGTAACTACAGATTGCACACACACACACACACACACAATATATATATATATAGAGAGAGAGAGAGAGAGAGAGAGAGAGAGAGACGTGTGTATATATACACTCACACATGCACAAACTTTCCTCACTTCGCCAAAACGTATATGGACTTCTAGCAACACACCACCATCATATAACTTGGAAAGAAAACGAAATATAAATTTTATAACTTTAGAAGCATGTTACGTCACCTGACAAGGTTTTCTGCACTGTGTGTTGCATCTGATTCCATTACATCGTCCGAGGGACCAGTGCAGAAGGAAGCCGAAACGATTGTTGTGCTAAATAAAACTTCTAATTACAGTCCGTCTTCTGTATCAATCATTTAAAAGATATATATATATGTGTGTGTGTGTGTGTGTGTGTGTGTGTGCGTGCGTGCATATTAATGCATATAAGTGTGTGTGTGTGGGTGCACTCATTTACCTACCGTTCCATTCTTTGATTTACATCCAGCATAACACGGTGAGTAGTAGTTCGTACCATCTTCACTGCAAACGGGCAGATACTTTGAATCATCGCATGAACACGACTGCTTACAGTTTGGCACGATAGTTCCGTTTATATAAGTGATTCTGAAATAATGTTTATTATGGTTAGGTAAAAGTTATTAAGATATACATAAGACTGATAAAGAAATAGAATATATAAATGAAGACAAGAGGTAATGGAGATGGTTAAGAGAGACGGATAGCTAGATGACTGTACATTTTGCCTTTTTAGGCATGGCTTCTATAAAACATCATATCTAATAAGTCTAAGATAGTAATTCCATTTCCCACTTTTCTCTTTCTAGCAGAGCAAGTGAAAATTATAAGGTTCTTCATTTGATTGATGTAGAAAGACATTGAGAAGGAAGCGAAATACAACTATATTGATACGTATACACACTCAAACACACACACACACATATATATACATAAATATATACATATGCATACACATGTATACACACACGTATACATACCGCATATTGTAAGTATACATTTATTTGTATATGTATATAAGTGTGTGTGTCTGTGTAACTTCATTGTTAACACAAACTTGCAACGGGGTTTTGCGTTGAAGAAAAATTTATTTTTAAAGGCTTTGTGCGTAAAAACACATCAAATTGAGATCCAAGGATCGTCAGTAGACTACCAGATGCAGTGTTTCGGTATGATTTTGCCACTTCAGTGGGAGACACTGCCTCGATCATTGGAGCGAGCCCGAAGTTTTTTGTTCCTATATATAAGAAACAGAAAGCAATATATCTAACGGTGTGTCCTGAGGTTTGCCAAGCTGGAATTTATATAGTGCAGGCTCTAAAAGACTATCTGTTACCCGTACATAAACATATCTCTTCTCGCTAGTAGAGCTGGTGCAAGAAAAGGGTTTTCTTTAAGGTCAATATACATTGGGAACAATGTCTCCGCAAACATTTACACCAGAACGTAATGATACTGAACAAATATTGTAAAGGTACCTTGTCCGATGCCCTAACAGTTCTGTCAATCATTCAATCTGGATTGTTCCGTTTTTATCGACATGGAAAAATGAATTGTAAACTTGATCTCGACGGGATTCGAATTGGAAGTGTTCAAAGAATTGGAACACACGCGCGCGCGCACGTACACAAGCATGTATGTATATGTACATATCTTTATTGTTTATCTTTTACTACATTCAGTCATTTGGCTGCGGATATCCTGGGGCAATGTATCCAAGAATTTTTCATCGCATCAATCTTTTTAAGCCTGGTACTTATTCCATCAGTCTCTTTTGCTGAACTGATTAGGCAACATCGGCGAAGATTGAACTTAGAACTTAGAAGACAGACGAAATAGAACACCGCTAGGCATTTCCACCGCCGTGCTAACGGTTTTGCCACCTCTCCGCCCAAATAATAATAATGATAATGATAATAATAATAATAATAATAATAATAATAATAATAATAATAACGATAATGATAATAATAATGACAATGATGATGATGATGATGATGATGATGATGATAATAATAACAATAATGATTATGATGATGATGATGATGATGATAATGATGATGATAATAATAATAATAATAATAATAATAATAATAATAATAATAATAATACCGAAAGGCGTTTGATAGCATTCCCCAAACGTGGATCCTCGAAACACTAGCCATTAACAAGGTAGTACCAACAATTATATAATACGTAAGACACTCTGTGAATAAGTGGCAGACAGTGCTACAGCTTCAAACAAAAGAGGGACTCGTGAAAACCAAAGCCATCGCCATTAGAAGAGGAATATTCCAGAGAGACACGCTCTCTCCACCCCTTTTCTGCTTGGTACTGTCATCTCTATCTAATATGCTAAATAGAACTGGATGCGGATACAAATGTTACGGCAAAACGATCAGCCACTTTTTATATATGGATGACCTAAAACTATACGCTTCAAATCACAAACAGCTGGAAACACTACTACAAGCAGTTCATGGATTTACCGAAGTAATAGATATGAAATTTGGATTAGAAAAATGCGCCAAAGTAACCCTGAAAAGAGGAAAACTAGTTAAGAGTAGCAACATCACACTAGATAAAGCCAATGAAATAAGAGAATTAGAACAAAGCCAAACTTACAAATATTTAGGAATCCATGAACTAGATAAGATACAACACACACAAATGAAAGAGAAAATAAAGAAAGAATACTATAGACGAGTTAGAACAATATTAAAAAAACAGCGCTCAAAAACAAGATAATAGGTATTAACACTTTAGCCGTTCCAGTTATAAGTTACAGCTACAATATCCTTAGCTGGACACTAAATGAACTAACCAAAATAGACAGGAAAATAAGAAAAATAATGACAGGATCTAGGATGCATCACCCAAAATCTGACATAGAAAGGCTATATATACAACGTATAGATGGTGGTAGAGGCCTTATACAGCTGGAAATCTACTATAAAATAACCACCATAGGACTGCAAAAATATCTACATCAGAAGGAAGGAAAACTGATACAAATAGCGGCAAAACACAAGCAAAGCAAAAAACTGTTCTCAGTATTTAAGGAAGCTGACAAATACAAACAAGAAATCATATCACCTAACAAATATGAAGAAGTAGAAGAAGAAGAAGAAGAAGAAGAAGAAGAAGAAGAAGAAGAAGAAGAAGAAGAAGAAGAAGAAGAAGAAGAAGAAGAAGAAGAAACAAAAGCTATAAAACAAATGAAAGCCAAACTAAAACTAGAACAGCAACGGACCATGATAAAACGATGGCAAGAAAAGCCCCTTCATGGCAAATACTGGACTAAACTAAATGCAAAAGAAATAGACAAAGAAAAATCCCCGCAATGGTTGAGAAGCTCAGGACTCAAAGCAGAGACAGAGGGATTTTTCATTGCAGCACAAGACCAAAGCCTCCCCACCAGAAATTACCAAAAACATATAATGAAAAGAAACAACAAGTAACTGCAGAATATGTTGAGATGGACAAGAAACAATAAATCATATTATCCCTGGCTGCCCAGTCCTGGCTAAGAAGGAATATATTCACAGACACGACAGAGTTGGGACCTACATACACTGGAAGCTATGCCAACATTATGGAATAACAACAGTAAAATGATGGTATAGGCACACACCAGAAAAGGCCACAGAAAACGAGAAAGCAACCATACTCTGGAATATGCCAATATACACAGATAGAGAAATTATGGCCAACAGGTCAGATATAGTTGTCAGAGATCATGAAGAAAAAAATTATTTCTAATTGATGTATCAATACCAGCAGATGACAACGTGTCTCTAAAAGAAATGGAGAAACTTTCAAAATACAAAAACCTGGAAATAGAATGTCACTTTGATGGCATGCACTGCTTTTTCACTCAATGATAATAATAAGAAGAACAACAACAACAAGAATTGAAAGGCTGTAAAAATTTGCCTTCCCCAACTTATGATTATCCCACCTTTCTTATACAATGTAATCGAATAAGCGTGAACCAAATAAGAAACCTATATTAATCTCGCATTCATTATTGATGAACTAACTTTAAGTAATTTATATTTAATCACCTGGATGGAATTATTTCAGGTCCAACCATTGCAGGGAATTTACAACCAACCATCAAAAGTGAAGCATGAAATACTGCTACCAACGCAAAACACAAGCAGATATATGTCAGACAACCACGAGCTTTCAGTTTTGCTTTGGATGTAATCATACCACCAGACAAAGTCCCGATCGATAAAGCAACTAGTGTCGTTGTTCCTGTACGAAAATAAAGAAAACATGCAGATATTTTAATTAATAGCAACGTACAGTTCACAGACGGAGTGCTCACTCATGAATCGTGCACCTGTGCATGCGTAAATGTTCAGACATGTGTTTGATTTTTCTCTCTTACATACTTGCACCAGAGACATATCTACATACAGGATGTTCGGGTTGAATTTTACAGTTTGTATAAAAGGAAAAGTAGACACAATACCCCCATCCAAAACGAAAGTATTTTAAAATATCGAAAAATATTAACTAGATTAAGGCTGAGAGATAACAATTTACTCAAAGTATCCGCCTTTAGCTTCCACCACGGCGTCAAGACAGTTCTAGCACCTTGCACATACTTTCCTCACTGTGTCCCTGGGAAAATCTTCGAGCACCTCTTTGATCTTGGCGACCAGCTCGGCCTTGGTGCTGCAAGCATAGCGTTTGGTGTCTTCCTCAAATGCGTTCCGCACAGCAATCTTTGAGATTGAAAATGGGGCTGGTGAAGATGTAGATTTTCTCTGACAACCACTTTTGACTCTTTCCAGAAGTATTGCAAGGAGCCGAATCCTATTGCCAGACAAATGACCTTCCAGTAGCAACTTTCTCCAGCCAGGGTCTACCAGAATCTCTAGCAAATTAAGCCCGAACACACTGTGAATCCCACACATCACGAAATTATTTAGCCACTAAGCCACGTGTGTGTGTGTGTGTGTGTGTATGAATTTGTGCGTGTGTGTGTGTGTGTGATTAGGTATACTAGAGGAAGGAAGAGCACTCAATACGTGCAATAAAATTCATTGAATCGTTCAAAGCTTTTGATTCACTGTCATTATTTTGTTACTATATGCGTTCCATCTTGTCGTCTGAACAAACGCACGGAAAGACAAAATTGCTACAGTAATAAAGTAGATTGAGAGTTCGAAGGAACACACACACACACTCACACACACAAACACACGCACTCACGCATGCACGCATACACACGCGCATCCATGCACGCGCACGCACATACACATTTGCACGCGCACGCACATACACATTTGCACGCGCACACACTGCACTCAGCCATTCACTTCATAATGTATGTTTTCTATGAAGTGTTTTCTCCGGACGATGTATCTAAGAAGTGACTTGAATGTTTCCATTTAATAATTTATATATAACAATTGCAGCGTGGAAGGTGTTTTCGTTCCAGCACACGATCTCAAATCAGGTCACTTGCTATACAAGTACAACTCCGTAATTTATATATACATTTACATATAAGCTCCACAACATGACAGACCAGTGGCGAAAATTTAAAAAAAATGCTGTTTTTCATTTTTGAATATTTATTCCTGTCCCTAAACACACATGCACGTGCGCATACACAGAAACGTACACAGACACACACTTACAGACACACACACTCACAATCACTCACACACACATACACACAAACGACTATAGTTTAATTTTCAAATTGCTTTTTAACAAGATTACAAAGTCCTGCTTTTTACTTTCTCATAGTAATTTTTTTTCATATCTTCATTCTCACACAGACTTTCTCACCATTGTTTTCGTTCTCTCTCTCTCTCTCTCTCTCTCTCTCCCCCCCTCTCTCTCTCTTTCTCTCTCTCCCCACTTTCTCCTTAATGAAAGTATTTACATTCAGGATTATATCTATGATATCTGCTTGCTAGCTGGTAAACTGGGTGACTCCCTCCTACCTACCTGCCTACCAACATTAGATAACTATCTACTTACCTACAAACATGACCTTCTCTTTCTCTGTCACATGATTTCTTTACGCACGCATGCACACACATGCACACACACACTGATATATATATATGTATAGCAAATTTTTATGAAAGCAATCTTTTATGAAAGCAAAGCTAACTGCTACACAGAAGTATGTCAAGAACACAAACAGCATCAACACCACAGATATGGATATCCTTTTATGACACATGCATTTAGAATTATAGGCTTGATAAACTTACCTAAAATTGCATTAGATTTCCATGCTGGGAATAAATATTGTGTCTCCATATATTTAGCCATAAAAGAAAATAATCCTGCACTAGCCATCATGTCCAAACCCCCACCAATCAAAAGCAAAAGACAGCAAACATTTTGGAAAATACGCCGAAGTGATGAGAAGAATTCTGAAAAAGGTGAAAATGAAAATAATTTGTAAAAGTGATTAAAAACATTGACTACTGGATGTTTAAAATATATATTGAGAAAAATACCAAGGCTTATATTTGTTTCTATAAGTAATTATGTGAGTTATCGTAAAAGACAAGGCTTGTGAAAGCTGTGTGATGTGTGCTATAAGTTAAGTGAGTTTTCGAGTATTTGCTCATTCTCGTGATTGGAAACATTGGCGCGTTAATTTCCCATTTAAAATATTTCAGATCAACAAATGCAGGAAAGACACGAGCAGTGAAAAGATTCAAGAGGGTGTATGTATTGAAGGAGGGCGACTGGGCATAATGGTCAGTGCAGGCAAAGTGGGGTTGGATGCTCAAGATTGAGGAAAGAGGAAGAGACGAACAGGTCAGAAAGCGTCTGAGTCCCGGAGGTATGAGACCAGCTAGCTCCGTGGTGCAGAAACCATTACAATAGCAATGGGGAATATAAAAAAATCACATATCTAGCCCTTGGGCAAGAGACTGTATCCATTAGTGATGGAGTGCTTAGCAGTAGAGTGGCATTTCTCTCAATGCGATCCTGGTTGTGAGTGTGTGTAGCCAATTGCGGGCTTCGCCTAAGCCTTATAGGGCGTCAAGAACTGTTGAGGACTAATATTTTCTGACCCTAAAGAGAAAGGCTGGTCTTTGGAACGCAGTCTTTGATGTACTTTCGCTTGAAAAGATTCTCTTTTGCTTGGAAAGATACTCAGTGACCTTTTTTTTAACAATTGCGAGAGCTTTATATGAGTGCCGTTCATATTTATAGGTGTTGTGGGTTGGTGTTTTCTTGATATGAGTAAGGATCGAAGTCTTTTGCTGTTAAAAAGAACAAGATTGACATGGCTGCATTAAAGGAGGCTCTTAAGACGTCCGTTTATGACATCAATGTAAATGTGGCGTTTACTCTCAAGGTTGCGTATAGACGATGTATGATTATGGAAGAATCGTATGTGAGTTATCGTTATCAAGAATGGAAGGTTAAAAGTTGTAGGCTCGAAAATGGTAACTAAAATATTTGCTAGTAGTCACAAAATATACATATATGACTACATAAATGCAAAAGATAAATTTATCGTACTACTACTACTACTACTACTACTACTACTACTACTACTACTACTACTACTACTACTACTACTCTACTACTACTACTACTACTACTACTACTACTACTACTACCACTACTACTGATGATGATGATGATGATGATGATGATGATGATGATGATAATAATTCTTTCTATTACAGGCACAATGTCTGAAGTGTTTTTTGGGTGGGGGTACTAGTCGATTACATCGACCCCAGAATTTCACTAGTACTTAACTTTTCGAGCATACAGTGAACCCGTTCTACTGTTTTAGTACTGATATTAGAATGGAATTTGGATTCAAGAAGTGCGGAATTATCTACCTAAAAAGAGGCAAGGTACAGTCCCTAGCAGGGATAAAATTACCGAACAGATACCTGATTAAACAAATTTAAAAGGAATTATACAAATACATTGGTATACTAGAGTTCAACGAGATAATGGTAAAGGAAATGAAAGAGCAACTGAGGATGAACTATTTCAGAAGACTCCTTAAACAAGAAGTGAACAAACAAACAGAAAAGAAAAATCATGGAAGGAAAAGAAAAGGTACGGTCAGTTTGCAAGAGGTGTTAACGCCAAGACAGATATAGAGGACCGGTGGCTATGGATGAGGAGGTGTAACATGAAGATAGAGACAGAAGCGCTCATAATGTGCAGCTCAGGAACAAGCGTTTAGGACCGACTATATGAAGTGCAGAATAGACAACACTACGGATAGCATAGAATAGACAACACTACCGATGCAGAATGTGCAGTGGGAGGGGTGTGACGGTATGTCACATCGTTAGTGAATGCTCGAAATTGGCACAACGTGAATACAAAACACGCCATGACAATGTGGCAAGAGGGATCCTTTGGGAGCTCTGTGGCAACCACAGCCTACAAAGCGCAAAGACGTGGTATGAACAAGCTCCAGAAGGAGTCACCGAAAATGAGAATTGCAAATTCCTGTGGGATGCAATGATTCAGTACGATTCCACGATCAGACATCGGAAACCGGACATTCAAACCGACAGAGTAACAGAAGCTAGAAGGCTTGAATTAGTGGTTATGGTGGTGGTGGTGGTGGTGGTGGTGGTGGTGGTGGTGGTGGTAGTAGTAGTAGTAGTAGTAGAAGAGAATAGAAAGTGCCAGATAATTGACTTTACCGTCCCAAATGATGAAAAGATTAATATGAGAGGTACAGAAAAAAATAGCAAAAGAGAGGATGGAAAGTGCGGGTAAAATGTATCCCAGTAGTTATAAGTGCATTGGGAACTTACCTTAAATATTTGAATAGATGGATAGAGGAAATAAGCCTAAAACCCAGTTTAGTAAAGCTCCAGAAAACAGTGTTATTAAGGACAGGTAGGATAATTAAGAGGGTTCTTGGCATCTAAGTTTACCTGTTGGGATTTTTTGCTTTCCAACAGTCTAATCTGTTGTGTGTATATGAAAATGATGATGATAAGAAGAATATGAAGAAGTAGAAGTAGAAGAAGAAGAAGAAGAAGAAGAAGAGAAGAAGAAGAAGAAGAAGAAGAAGAAGAAGAAGAAGAAGAAGGACAACAACAACAATAATAACTATAATAGTAGGTGCATTAGGCATGATAAAAAAATATTCATTAGGCATGATAAAAAAATATTTAGACAAATACATAACAAAAACACCAGGACTTACAAACACATATAGCAT
The DNA here is from genome assembly GCF_006345805.1 of Octopus sinensis. Lineage (NCBI taxonomy): Eukaryota > Metazoa > Mollusca > Cephalopoda > Octopoda > Octopodidae > Octopus > Octopus sinensis. The sequence continues at coordinate 104,859,113 of NC_042998.1, read as the reverse complement.
ACAGAAAATTGCACTACTAGGCACTGCACACATCCTACGCAGAACACTTTCCATACAATAACCATCAGAGCATCACAACAAATCACAGCACATACCCAAGGCACACAGAGCTGCGCTCGGTAGTGAAGTGAAAGCACGCTATAAAAATAAAACTACTGAATAATAATAATGTTGTACTAAGCAGTGGATCTCATGGCTTCTGACTTTGATCAGAAGTGTTATTATGTATATTGTTTTGTCTTGCTATAATAAATGATAGGCTAAAGCAAATATTCTGTTCCATACCATAGATTTGCTTATCAGTTGCTTGGCCATAACCTTTTGAGCATGCTCCTTGGTGGCTGACGATATGTGCATCTCTGATCACAAATAGAAGTAGTTGGGGAGCATCATAGCCATGTGTCGAGAGGAATTATTTGGTGTTTGAGTAATTCACTTCTGGAAGCCTGGATGTTTTGTTCATCATCCTTAAACATTATTCAGGAATGGGCTACTTAACCTGAAGAAAATTCTAACTGGGACCCACCTACAAACTCATGCGCTGTTTTTTCATGTGTCTGCTGTACCCTTATCAGACAGGTAGTCATGATAGGTATAATGGACATCGTATATTTGTACCCCAGTGTCACTTTGGTGGCATGCACTGCTCTCTCACCCAATAATAATAATAATAATAATAATAATAATAATAATAATAATAATAATAATAATAATAATGATGATAATAATAATAACAATAATAATAATAATAATAATAATAATAATAATAATAATAATAATAATAATAATGATAATGTATATTGTGTACGTCTTTAATAATAATTAACATGAACCAGAAGGAGTCACCAAGAACAAGGAATATAAGATACTGTGAGATTTTACAATCCAATGTGACTCTCTAATCGACACTCTGGGACCAGATATTGTTGTGGTAGATAAAGAAGAAAAAGGAAACCAAGATTATAGAATGTGGACAATCTGGAGATTGTCTGTCATTCCAGTAGTTGTAGAGACATTCGGAGCACAAACAACCAAGTTCGAGAAATATGTTAGAGAAATCGGAATTGATATGCCTAAAAAACTGCGCTGCTGGGGAGAGCTGTGATTTTGAGAGTGGTACTTGAATGTTGAATGTCTCCCACGATAATTAACAACCAAGTACCAAAGAATCTACCAGAGCAAACAAGATAGAGCGTTTTGAGAAGTACAACAACAAAAAATAATTACAACAACAACAACAACAATAATAATAATATTTTTTACTATAGGCACAAGGTCTGGTATTTTGGGGAGGAGGCTAGTCGATTATATCGACCCCAGTATGCAACTAGTACTTAATTTATCGACCTCGCAAGGATGAAAGGCAAAGTCCAACTCGGTGGAATTTGAGCTGAGAACAGCGATGGGCGAAATACCGCTAAGCATTTCGCTCTGCCTGCTAACGATTGTGCCAGGTCGCCACCTTAGCAACAACAACAATATATCATTTTGTATAATCACAACAAGATTTCCATGTTTACAATATAGCTCAGTCCAACCTCTTTTGAGACTGCTCGCATCTCAGAGACATTAATGCAGTTACAGAAACAAGAGTCGATCAGTTGATTGACAAAGATTCATTCATTAATACGTAGTTGAGCTGTTTTTTCACTCTCTTCTACTTCTATATCAATGAACTTTGTTCGCCAGAATTAATTTGGTATATAATACCGCCACTGCACCCCATTCGATGCTTTCGTCTTCTCTCCTCTCAGAATTAATTATTTTCATGGCCATACAACTGTAGACCTTGTACCGTTGATATAACCTTTATTTACACTCTTATCAATTCGTCTTCAAATATTTGTGTAAAAGGCAAACTATGTTTATCATGCAATGCTCAAGTGCTAGATTTAGGTTATAAATCTAGGTTATAAAACCTTAAGTTACTTAGATACAAAGCAATCGCGAAAGTTTTGGAAACGACCGATTACTATAATGACAATGTTGACCTTCGCAATAGGAAAGCTGTTAAACTTTTTTATATTTCGACGCCATATGAGATCCTCAGCAATCTCTTTATAGCTACATGCGTTTACCTCACTAAAATGAACAAAGGAATTTGTGTGAAAATATTAATTCCACCTCTTGCTAAGTAGATTGTAAACAATATTAGAAATTATTTATTTTAATCCGATTTAGCTCCCGATCAATCTTGAGCGAGCAGATTCATGATCTTCACATCTTTTTTTCACATATCCATCCTTTTCAAAACGTTGGGTGTGATGGGTGTGATTTAAGCTTTGTTAGAAGGATATCCATATTTCCTGACGATGAATTTCTTTCCCTCTCCTTCTAACACATAAGGAATTTTCAGTTGAAAGGTGTAAGATGAAATATAAAAGCTATAATTAATACAATTCTATATTTTGAAATCTAATCATATGCAAACGTGAGATATCCGAAATATTTCTATATCAACAGTTTTATAATATATATAAGAACTTGCATTCAATGTATGGATATCGCAAATGTTATCCGTAAACTAAGCAGAAATGGTATTATGTTTAAAATGCAGACTCCCCAAATAAATACCAGCAGTACGAAGAAAATTACTGTAAATATATATATATATATATTATATATATATATATATATATATATATATATATATATAGATAGATAGATAGATAGATAGATATATAAATAAAAACTTACTTGGAGAAGAGGAAACAACGCGTGGCGTTCAATCATATAATAACAATTTAATAAATAAAACATATGCATACATACATACATATATGTACATACCTACATCTATATGTATATATACATGCATATATGAGTACAGGACACTACAAATAAACGTAGAACACAACGAGAAACGAAAACATAAAATCAAACAAGGAAACGGACTTTAACAACGAAAAAACAGAGTACAAGACAAACAATACAAAGAATATTCCCCTTCATCAGCTGCCCCTGTTTCGACTCAATGCGTGTGGCAATTTCTGTCTGTCGATCTGTCTGTTACCATTTTGCTGCCTATACTAGTGTAGCCGTTTTCCCGTGGTGAGATTTTCACCTAACCGCTTGAGTTGAAGCTGTAGTTATCTTGTGTAAAAGTTAAATCTTCGTAGGTAGAGACGATGTTGGCGATGACGTCGTGTCTGTCGCTTGGTTTTTGCAGCGTCTTCATTATATGTTCTGCTTGGTTATTTTTCTCTTGATATAGATATTCTGCAACTGTTTTTCCATGGTGAGATTTTCACACTGACAGTATGAGTTGAATCTGTAGCCATCTTATGTACAAGCTAAATCTTCGTAGATAGTTTTGCTTGGTGGTCGCCTGCCTTTCGAACTGGAACATGGTTGAGTATGCTCTGTGTGGTCAGAGGTTTAGTCCTCACAAGGACTAAAAACCAAAGACTAGCTCGGTGGTCAGAGGTTAGCCCTGAGAAGGACTAGAACCAAAGACTGCTCTGTGGTCAGAGGTTAGCCCTGAGAAGGACTAGAACCAAAGGCGAAAGGTGTCTGAGAACACTCCCTTATATACAGGTTGGTTGGCTTTGGCCAGTGGCGCGAAAATAAGTGGAGACAAATCGCGTCACGTGTCAACCAGTGGCGCGAACTATGTAGAGACCACTCGTGTCACATGTCAACCAGTGGCGCGAACTATGTAGGGACAAATCGCGTCACGTGTCAACCAATCAAATTAGTGGTTACAACAACGTTAAACTAGCCAAAGATGTTTGTAATCTCAAACGAGATCATTCTTAATACTTCTCTCAAACAGTAAAGATAGCAATGAAGAAAACAATATTGCTACACTAGTGAATCAATCGTATACATGTTAAATTAACAACCACTTCAATTATAGGCTAACTGGATTTCAATAAAAATCTATAATGGACCCCCTGGGGGATTGGACTATTATTTGATAAACTGAGAAGTGAGCAAGAGTATTAGTATGAGGGAAATGTGGTGGCATAGTGAGTGTGCCTGACATCAGGGACGGACAGGACAGTTAACGTTAATACAGCTGACATTCTCGGATGTACACGCGATGCTGTATACATACTTCCGTAAATGCATAGATACATGCATACACACATACACACACTACACGCACACACATACACATAAGTAACTTTTAAAACGCTGAGGAAGGGAAAGAAATATGGGTGTGAGGAATATGTAGCTTTAAGGAGAGAGGAGGTAGGTGGCTTTTCTGCTGTCCATCGCAAAGAAACACTGACACACAGACACATACACACACATACATTTATATACATATATACGTAAATATTTACATGCATATATGCATATGTCTACTAAGCACCATTTCAAACACGTGGTTATCTGTGCAAATCGCATTACAGATATGTTAGGTACGGACAGAAAATTGGGAGGTACTGCTCATCTCATTTATGGAGCACTCTGGCAAACAATCTGCAGTCTTCTCCAAAGGTCCCCATTAGCAATATGTGCTGATATATTTTAATAGACCACGCGTCATTGCCCTTTGGATGCAATTGAAAGGTGTAACTGTATATGTATAAGAAATACAGAAAATAAATGTTTTAAAAGACAGAATTTCGTCAGCCCATTGGGACTGACATCCATGTATTTTAAACTGCGTTGATAATGAATTAAAAAATAAATGTTATTTCCATCGTCAAACAAACAGTGTAACGTGTTTCCTGAAGAGAAGTATGGTGGGGTGGACATCTCACGGGAAAAGCTTGGGCACCCTGGGTATCAGAAGATGGATTTTCCAAGGTGATAGCTTATCTCCGTTGCTTTTTGTTTTCTGCATGGTACACATGACTTTGGTACTTAAGAAAATGAACCTGGAGTACCAACTAAAGGGAAAATCCCAAACAATCAACCACCTCATCTTCATGGATGATTTGAAACTATATAGTAAGGATGAGACACAAGTGAGTTATTTGGTGAACACGGTCCGCTGTTTTAGTTCTCATATTGGAATGGAATTTGAATTCAAGAAGTGTGGAATAATCTACCTGAAAAGAGGCAAAGTATAGTCCATGGCAGGGATAAAATCACTGAACACAGACTTGATTAAACAAATTGAAACGGAAGGCTACAAATACCTAGGTATACTAGAGTTCAACGCGATAATGGAAAAAGGAAATGAAAGAGCAACTGAAGATGAAGTATTTCCATATTGACTGGATGGAATAAAATCCAAGCAGTCATTACGTTGGTGTTAGCATCACTTCGGTATGGAGCGGGAATGATAAAATAGAAAAAGAGAGAAGTGATGAAAATGGGTACCAAGACCAGAAAAATGCAGACGGTACACGGAGATTTCCAACCTAACTGTGACACCGATAGGCTGTACTAACCCAGAAGAAATGGTGGGAGATGTTTGATCAATTACCAGGACTATATCGAAGTAGAGGAAAACAGCTTAGTGTGGTATATAAAAAAATGCCGTGGAGCCATTGTTGAAGCATACATCAAAACTGAAAATTGTGTAAGAAAAGAAAAATTTCAAAATAGAAATGAATATCAAAAAAGAAAAGGCATGGAAGGAAAAGAAATGTCCGGTTAGCCTACAAAAGATGTGAACGCGAAAACAGATACAGAGGACCGATGGGTATAGGTGAGGAGAAGTGACATGAAGATAGACAGAAGTATTTATATGCGCAGCTCAAAAACAAATATTAAGGACCAACTATGTTAAGTGCAGAAGGAACAACACTATCGACAGTGACAAGTGCAAAATGTGTGGTGAGAGGGGTGAAACAGTATGGTACATCGTTAGCGAGTGTCCGAAAAGTAGGAAATACGAAGGTCGTGGTCAATGAGGAGAGTAGACGTGATACCAAAAGTAATTGGTACACTTGGAAGTATCAGTACTCAACTACCAACATGGTTAAAAAAGATTGGTGCAAGTGTGAAGGTAGAACACCTACAAAAACCAGCATTGCTTGGTACTGCAAGAATTCTTCGCAGAGTTCTTGAAGCATGACCAGTAAACAAGTACCACCTTAGGCTACTGGTTGCGGACAGCTGACATTTTCCATTATACCCAGCAAAATAAGCTGTAAGTTTTCATCAAATAATAATAATAATAATAATACGAAAAAGAAAAGTAATAGTTACAGTAGTGGTGTTGATAATAGTAGAAGTAACTGGGGGAGAAGAAAATAGTTGTAGTAATACTACAATGATATATAAAAATACAACAAACTTTTAATTTCTTTCATAGCCTGATTTCCTTCACTTTTCTTATTCATTGTTTTCATCCAGGACTCTGGTCTGCCTTCATTCATTTCAATTGCTTCTTCGTGGTTTGGTTTCTTTCTTTGATTTCTGGGGAAGAATATCAGTGGAATTGTAGATAGCAATGCAGCAATTCCAAAGATAACATATCCGAGCCACCATGCCCCAATCCATCTTGGATCTTCTGGCGATAAATTCGTCTCTAAAACCAAACGTTTTTTATATATATTTAGAAAAAATATGAAGAAAGAAAAACGTGCGACAAAGAAACAACTTTAGAAATAAAAGAATAAAAGAAACTGCATGGATTTGCGATGTTTGCATGAATCTAATTTGAGTCCAGGTTTGGATTTTGCTATGAAGTTACACTGGGAACACTGACGATCTTAGCTTTGCCTGCGATTTGACTAATTAAACTCAAGTAGTTTTTATGCATCATAACACATTTTTACGCAATGCAGATCGATCTAGACAATAACATTCCAAGATGACAAATTAAGCTGCAGAGACTTTAGTGAGTGCTTCAACATTTCCTTATACATAAGAACGAGTTGCCCTTTACTTGCTGACCATACGACACAACTTTTCGGAATGCGGCCATTTTCATTCGAAAAATATGTCCTACATATCTGCATTGAATTCTCAGCAGCATGCTTTTGGTTCTGGAGATATCACACTTTTCTAAGATTTTGACACTTGATATCTTATCTTACCATTTTATGTTGCAAATATATATATATATATATATATATAATAATAAATATTAGGGAATAAATCCAAATTTACAGGGAAAAAAATCAGATTTAGGATTAAATCGATTTTATAGTAAAATATTATAAAATATTATTCGAGACAAAACCACTATTTTGCAAAACAAACAAGGAAAGACTTAATCAATACATAAAATTATAATAAATAGTCAAAAAAACCGCCACTACAATCGTTTCTTGTCTTGATCGACAATCTTCAGGTGGACTTCCAATAATTCAGTGTCAAATTATGAAGTCATTTGACACTGAATTATTGGAAGTCCACCTGAAGATTGTCGATCAAGACAAGAACGATTGTAGTGGCGGTTTTTTTGACTATTTATTATAATTTTATGTATTGATTAAGTCTTTCCTTGTTTGTTTTGCAAAATAGTGGTTTTGTCTCGAATAATATTTTATATATATATATATATATATATATATATATATACATATTTATATATAGGCATACGCATAAAATCTATATATATATATCTATAATCTATATCATAAAGCTCAACATCTGTGTGTCTGTGTGTCTGTACATCTATAGAACGAAAGGGAATAGAAGACACATAACAACAAAGTATGTATTCCCATCTAACATTTTACGAGAAACGATGAGATACGTAAAATTTATTTTCCATTGCGATTAGGGGGCTTAAAGGGATGCCACCAGCTCTTGTGAAATTTCAAATATCCCTAATTTCAATGAAAATAACAACACCACTACTAAGTATTAAATAAAGAGGATTTTCAAAATTTCACCATCTTACAATATTATTTAAGAGACCCTAATGGGGTTTATAATATGGGACAGAGCCCCTTTGAAAGTGAAAATGCATCCGCTTTTCATGGAACATACATAAAATTCAAGTATGCGTTCTTGGAATAAGTGTACTACAAAACTTCAACAATGCATATCTCATTTATATATGTATACATGTATATATACATATACATGATTATATATATATACATGTATATATATATATATATATATATATATATATATATATATATATATATATATATATATATATATATATATATATATACATGTATATATATATATATATATATATATATATATATATATATATATATATATATATTTATGTATATAAATATATATATATATACATATATATATATATATATACGTGTATTATATACATATAGATATATATACAAAATATATCTATGCAATTATACATTTATATATGTATTTGTATATACCTATATATGTATGTATACATATACTTGTATATCTATGTGTATATACATATACATGTATATATACGTATATAAATGTGCATATGTACATATACATGTAAAGATATATGTATATATACGTTTGGCTGTTTATCCTACATTAGATGTACATATATATATATATATATATATGTATATATATATATATAATATATATATATATGTATATATATATATAATATATATATATATATATATATATATATATATAATATATATATATATATATACATATATACGACGGGCATATTTCAGTTTCCGTCTTCCACATCCACTCACAAGGCTTTGGTCGGCCCGAGGCTATAGTAGAAGACACTTGCCCATGGTGCCACGCAGTGGGAATGAACTCGGAACTATGTAGTTGGTAAGCAAGTTACTTACCACACAGCCACTCCTGCGCCTATAGTTGTTTCTATCTATCTATCTATCTATCTATCTATCTATCTATCTATCTATATATATATATATATATATATAAGCACACGCATATATTCATGTATACATATATTTATGCATACGATGTATGAATGTTCAGTGAAAAGACGAAAAAAAACCCAACCGAATTGACAGTCAACAACACACTCACATTGCTGTTACTACTATTGACTCATGTCAACTATTCATTCACTTCGCCAGGTAATTCCTCATGTAAGTCCCCGGGCCACCAAAAGCAGTGTAGATATGAGCATGACTTAGTAAACCAGCACATACCGAAACAGCTGTAGATAAAATGAGATTTCTGAAATAAGATTCAGGTCGCTTGCTTTGTGTTCCCATTAATATTTTGCCTCCATAAACATTTCATTTAGGCAATTTTAAACATTATGCAATATTATATCTGTTATTGTCAGGGCATATATTAGAGCTTAAGGATATGCTAATAGATTGATCTCTAGAATTCTGTTAATATAGTTTTCCGTGCATATGCACCTATTGAATATATACGGGACATAGGATATATTACAACATATATGTGAAAAATGATAATTATATAATTCAATGAATGAAATCAAATTGAAAACATTACCTTTCAAATCATAGTAGGTTTTTGTACACATAGTTCCGACTACGAAACCAACTACTGGGCCAAAAATTCCAATAGCTGTGATAATACCTAAAATCACATTTATATTATATTAAAATACATCTATAGATTACATGTATGCAACAATACATACATAGAAACAAACTCATGCATATACATTTATGGATTTATATCTATATATGCATATATATATGTATATATATAGACATACATTAAATTTATATATATACATATATTACATATATGTACATATACATATGCATGTATAAATATATTCAAAAAGTGTTAACTGAATATAGAGCAGTGATAAGAAAGAAAGATGACAAAGGAATAATTGATTATCTTATGAACTATATTAGTTTACAGCTGTTTCTGGTATTAGATGTAGTGGACTCATAGTTGAGTGCCTGAAAAAGACCCTATTGCTTCATCGGAGCTTCGAATATGAAGTGTAATTTATTTGGGAAAGAATTACATTTGTGCCTATATAGGAAAAGCCATCAACAATGAAAAAATGTTAATATAGATGTATGTAAGAAAAGTGTATGTCCAAATAGCAATTTGATGAATTAGGGGAAATACATGAATACATACGTACGTGTGCAATTTAAGGTATCAGCAGATACACTTTACATATATACATCTGTATTGACTTTTCTCATTGTTGATGCTATTCCCTGTGTAAGTAGAAATGTAATTCTTTCCCAAATAAATTGCGTTTCATTTTCGAAGCTACGATGAAGCTATAAATTGTTATTCAGGCACCCAGTTAAAAGTCAACTGCGTCTTATAGTAGCTAATGAAGTTGTAAGTTAATGTAGCTGTAAGTTAAGGAATTGACAAGATTTAAGTTAAATGACGAATGAACGATAATTGACGTTTTTATGAAAATTGGTGGGCTCATTGGAAGCATTCGTCTGGGCTCAAATCTCCATAAATATGAGTGTCTAAATCTCTTAGTTTAGGGCAAATGCTCAAATGGGTATAATTTGGGTCAAAATGAATATCAAATATAATTTATCCTAAGCATAAATTTAACACATTATCTCATTAAGCAAGTAATTATTAGTTGTTATAACAGTACCAGTCACACTTTTGTCCGTACTGTAACGAACTGGGAGTCCATATACTTGACATTACCGGCAAAAAGGTGTTCCAGCATGGCCGCAGTCAAATGACTGAAACAAGTAAAAACACAGACACACACACATAAATACATACGAGGAAATACAGTAGAACAAAGCGTGGTAAGCAAAACAAATGGAACTTAGACAATATGTTACCGATATATTTCCCAGTCTGTGTTTTTTTGACATTATTGTCTATATAAGAGGTCGTCATTGGCCTCCGAACAGATTTGGCCACTCCTTGTAATACCATCCCAACGGCAATTAGAGTTAAGGCCCAAACATTCGAATGTGTGTTGTTTTGACTCTTTGTCACCATAATCTTTTCCTGTTGTTTGCACATATAATCTTCATCAGTTATATTTCGTTGATCTGGTGATAATATGAAAAATAAAAATAAAAAATATGTATACATACAAACAGGCATATATGTGTAGATCTACGTTATGCACATGCACACCCACCCACACACATGCACACACTCCCACACACATGCACATACACACACAAACACGTGTGTGTGTATATATATATACATACATATATGTATATATATATATATATATATATATATATATATATATATATACATATATACATGCACATACTTATACACACATATTGTTAATAAATGGAAAATACGTGAGGTTTGGGAGAAGTAGGAGATAACTAGTTCGAAAATTGGAAAGCGATAAACGCTTCTAGCCTTTTGCTTCTGTATTATTTCATTGTATTTGTATAGGTTTTACAAATGCATGAATATTATTACATAGGCATGCATATTGATGGTCGTCAACCACATTGCAAATCTGTAATAATGTAAATAATTTCTATAATTGATATATTTTCAAATAATTTTAGCTTTGAATGTCGCATATGATGGAAGGAGGAAAGACCTCAATGGATAGAATATTTACCTTGAGAAGCGTATAGTAGAGACAGAAAAATCAAAGGGAGGAAACTAGGTGACTGTCCACTGGTAGTAGGAGTATGTTGGATGTGGTCTGAGCTGCTTCTGTGTGCAACAACAGTACATTCCATATTACATATGCCAATGATGATCTTACCTAAGCTTTGTACACATACGATATCTTTGTACACATACGATATCTGATCAGAATTGAATTGTTTCCTGGCCCAAACAAGTAATCGTAGTCTTTGTGTTGACGATTTGGCGACATTATTATATAAGTGGAGTTGCCATGAAAGATGTCCAAAGATTGCGAGTTTCAGATTTTGTATAGTAACGGTTGAAAGTTTCAATTGTTTATTGTTTATGACTGGATGTTTTGTTTCATAGATATGTGTTGAGGTTGTGTCTTTCACCTTCTGTTCGTTTAAAATCAACTAGGTTATTACGTTCACTTTGAAAAATGTCCTCAAGATCATTGCTCATGGAAGAAGTGTATGTTTAGCGTAAGATGTCTGTTTAGGTTACGTGGATGATGCCTATGGAAGGAAAATTTAAAAGCTATAAGAAAATTACATCATCTGAAGAGGAATGCAATAATATTATAAGGGACATATGTCATTTGAAAGAAGTCTGCAGGAGACAATATCGGATTTTAGGGTCGGAAGGAACTCTTTTAGCACATGCTGCAGGATTGCTATTGAACAGCAATTTTTGATCCAAAAAAGAAAACGGAAGACAAATGTTTACTACAGACGGGAAATTTAACATAGAGGTTCTTATGCTATATTGATAAAGTAGTAGGCTTTATGCATGTGACTTTACTCTTGTGAAGTTCAAAAACAATAACTTCAGGTGAAATACTGGTATCACAGTAAGTTTCTGTTAAATCTCGGACTACGGAAGAGAGGTTGAGGTAGATTCAACTCTTTCTGTTTGCAGCAATATGTTCGTAGATGACAGGATTGGAGATTACCTTTCACTAGTAAAAGATATTCCTAAAGAGAGTGAGCGAACGATTGAAAGAAAAAAAGAGGTGGGTAATGATTTGGCAAAGGATAGATCTAATGAGGGTAATGATGTAATGGTATGTTTGCAAACAGGATGACTCAATTAGTTGGGTTTGAGTACATAATGAAATTTAAGTACTTGACGTCTGAATAAATATGGTACCGAAAATGAGAGCGTGATGAAGTCTAGATTGTGGGCGGGGAGCTTCGAGGAAAGTGAGTAGTAATATATAGACAATTTCTTCCTTTAGGATGCTACCAACAGAATCCTCTTGCTTGAGAACATGTTGGACAGGATGATTCTGCAAAGTTGGTACAGGTCATCTTAACAACAGACCAACAGGCTATGGTGCACTTTGAAAACTGAGATCTTACAGAAAGTGAGACGCAAGGTAGCACTATTTTTATTCTATATGATGTCTTACAAGTGTTGTTTTATAATCTCCCGGAAAGTAATGACGGTTACCTTCTCCCAAATGTCATAGCTGGCGCTTTTTTGTTTGTTTATCTATACTGTTGGAAGTTTCAGCCCACTCTAAGCCGAATGAATATTTTGAATATGAAGCACATTTACTCCTGGTTGTAGTCGGCAGAGAAATGGTAAAGCTTCGACAAATTGTCTAACTTAAATTTCAATAGGATGTTGTGTATTAGAAAATGTGAAGGTTATTGTTTTGATTACGCAATGATCGGTCGGTATAACGGGTGCAAAAACGACAATGTTTATGTGAAATTTAAATTTAAGGGTGAGGTACAACTCAAAGATAGTCAGTGTGTTCATGTGACTGCCAGAAATACTGAGAAGCTTCCATGATATATTTGCGTGTGTCAGTATCTGTTAGTATGGTTGTTTTTACGACTCAGCATCCATGCTTTATTTTTATAAGCAATCCATTCATTATCTTGAGCAAATTTATATATTTTTTTAATGCTGGATTTTTACTTCAAATTTTATCTAAAGTTGGGGAAAACCTCTCATAGAAAGCATCCCGTATTTTTTCTGCTGTCTAACATAGTTTATTTGGGGAAATTATTTCAGCTTCTGCAAAAACAAAATGAGTGCAGAGAAAGAAAATGACGTTACCGATAGCTTGTAGAACTGAAGAAAAATGGTAAGAACAGAGGAAAACATTTTCGCTGATGTTAGGTAAAAATTTAAGTTGAAGATTAATTGTAAACTATACCTGCATGAAAGGATGTCACCCAGTCGGATACATTCTGCTCATTTATGGTTTCCGTAGGAGTATCAAGGTAAAACGGTAATGCACATATTAAACCCCCTATCCCGAAAATAAAAGTACTGACAGCGAGAATTCTTGGCACATGTCCGTTACGAAAAATATGACTTATAAATAACACTACCAAAGAAAATCCTATGTCATTGCATGCCAAAATAAAGCCACTGCTTGCGCTGGAGAAATTGAACTGGCGTTCTAAGGTTGTCACCTGGGATACTAGGTATGGGCTGAGTGTTGATGAAGTGAGAATTGAACCCACAGAGAAGAAAATAAATGAATACATATTGTTGAGAGGTTGTATACAAGCAGGATGAAACGCTCCAATTCCACACTGAGTATCAGAATCGTCGCGATAGTCGTCATTCGTTCTTCGTTTTCTTTCCTTTTCTTCATTTTTGTAAAATAATAAAACTTCATCGCTTTCATTTGCCATTTTGCTTTCAGGCAGAAGATTTACTCGTTGTTCATTATGAGTCCGCATATTTCCTATTGGAAAGCAATCCTTTTCTGTTCTATCTGATCTAGTAAGTCCTTCCATTATTGTATGGGTTCCTGAAATAATAAACATGTAAAGTTACAATATGTACGATATCATTCACGGTAATGTGTGAATAATATTCCTAAGGTCAACTTTTACTCACTCGCGGCCAAATTGATGCTTTACCACTAATTCGGTTTTAGCTCAATCTTAATTCGGTTTTATGTACTATGATGAACCAACATTTTAACATAATATAATCGAAATTTGGTTCAGTAGTAAAAAAGGTCTGATAAAAAATGCAGGGCCAAAAATGGGAGAGCAACGCCTGATATTTACTTTGACTCGTAATTTCTCAGTTATACGAAAAGCAAACTATTCTTTAAATAGTGTTTTACAAGAACTCGATGAATAGAATATTTTGGTGAACATCTTGTAAAAAGATATGAGATAGAAAGAAAGTTATGCAGCTATAAACAGCCCAAAACTTGGTAAGTAACGCCTAAAATTGATTTGGCTCAAAATATCTCAGGTATTTCAAAAGCAACTATACTTTAATCTCTCTATATATAAAACTGAGAATGTGTGTGTGTCTGTCTGTCTGTGTGTTTCCGTAAAACTTGAGAACTACACAACCAATTTCATTCAAATTTTACACATGCTTTACTTAGGGTCCGGGGAGGGTCATCGGCAAAAAATGTTCAACTTCTTGCCTAGGGCGAGCCCACAGCAATATTATATCTTCCCCACTGTGATTCCCTAAAACTTGAGAACGACACAACCAATTTCATTCAAATTTTACACATGCCTTACTTAGGGTCCATGTAGTTTCATGGGCAAAAAATGTTCAACTTCTTGCCTAGGGCGAGCCCATAGCAATATCATATCTTCTCCACTATTTCAGTATTACGTGTTAAAAGTGAAACAAAAACATTTCTCTATTTTATGTCAGATACTTTCACTTTAACAATAAAAATTAGAGATAATAACAACAATTGAATTATATGTAGTAAGTAATTATTAAAATTAGACTAAAGTATAATATAATAATTAAATCGTAACATAATAATTAAAAGTAAAAATAGCAATTGGTATAAAATTGCATCAATGACTTGAACTTGAATAAGTGGTTTCATATGAATAGGAATAAATAGAAAATAAAATTTAAGTGCAGAAATGGAATAGTCCAGATGGAACTGTGCACATACCATTTACCACGGCTTTTACATTAGATTATCTGTCAATTAGCTAGCATTAAGTATCTATATGAAGTTTGGCTGTATATAATGTCTGTTTTCTCGAACAGACGCTTCTACTGAGTACTGCTTGGTTTATTTCTGATCCATAAAGGACTATAGCTTCAACTGAGTACTGCTTTTTGATTCACCGTAAGGTTTGTTGTAATTATCATTACTGTTTAACTATTGTTATCACGTTTGTTGGTTCCTCGTAAGGAAAGCATTGTTGTGTTGCATTTGTTAAATAATTGTAAGCCGTAACCCTCCCCCTTTTGGAGAAAACCTTTGGTTATTGTTTAAAAATTGAATTGTGTCCCTGTTTGGGGAAATTGACAATATTTTCACCGTTTATACGGAAGCATTTTTGTTAAAATGTCTTCGATAGAAGAAAGTCCAAAAATGAATTTCGCTGCAGCCGTCAGCGGGCGCGAACTCATTAAAATTAAAATGGAAGAAATACAAACCTTTTTCGGATTGATCACCAACAAAGACGATGAATCTAGGATAACACCATCAAACAAAATAAAAAATTAAATTAAAGAAAAAACTATTGTCTATAAAGTATACAATGTAGAGAAAAAAAGATTTGAACACCTGGAGGAAAGCACCATTGAAAAGTGTCTTGGTGCGACTATGAAAGATATCAAGTATCTATCCAGAGGCGGTAAATTCGCCACAATAGAAGCAAGGTTCGAGTCAACGGAGCATGCAAGGGAGTACTCGACTCGAACTTTGCAAAGTGGAAATATTTTATTTTTACTTTTATATTTGGGACGTAGGATGTCCCGGATAAAAATTTAAAATGTCCCCCCAGAAGTAGAGGTAGGCTGGATTGTAGCCACACTTCTATACAAGAGGGAGGACAAGATACAATTGATCGAAATTGCAAGAGACGGGCCAACAATTCCAGTCTGTTATATATTCCAGTCTGACCCGGCAACGCCGGGTCATAATGCTAGTATGTTTTAAAAAGAACTCGATGAGTAGAATCTTTTTTGTGAAAACCCCCATAAAAGATATTAGATATAAAAAAGTTATGCAGCTTTAAGTGATGAAAGAAGTGATATGTTGTTTCCAACTTTTACTCACTCGCGGCCAATTCAACACTTTATCACTAATTCAGTTTTATCTCAACATTAATTCGGATTTTTGCACTATGATGGACCAATAGTAAGCAACAGTTTGGCACAAAATAATCGAAATTTGGTTCTATAGAAAAAAGTTATAAAAAATGTAGGGTCAAAAATGGGAGAGTAATGCCTAATATTTACTTTGACTCGAAATTTCCGAGTTATTGAAAAAAAACTATACTTTAATTATAACTATTTAAATGAACTCGATGAACAGAATCTTTTGGTACAGATCTCGTTAAAAAATATTGGAAAGAAAGTTAAGTAGCTTTAAGTAGACAAAATATTGGTGCAAAAAGTTCTAGGCCGCAGTGGAGTCTTCATTAAGGAGCAGCCACAAGAATTTGATAGCAGTGTGTCATGGGAGGCATACTGAGTCCAGTTTGAGCTATTGGCTGACCAGAATGGATGGGACGATGGGCAAAGAACAGTTCAGTTTGCTGTTAGTCTAAAGGGAGATGTACTAGAGGTAATGAGCCAGTTGCCTGTGGAGGACAGAAGCTGTTATTCTTCCTTAGTTGAATTGCTAAAGAAAAGATATGGCATTTTGTGCCATATCTTTTAAGTGTACAGTAACGATTTCGGACCTGCGTAAGAGCTAGAGAAACACTAGAACAGCTTGCCTAGAAACTTTTTGCTCTTCTTCTGAAAGAGCAGTTTATGCACACTTTGGGCGGTACATAGCTCTAAGTTCAAGTGAAACAGGCATTGCCTAGAGCTCTGGAATTTGAGTCATATGTAAGGATTTGCACCAGAAGATTCTAGGTGGGCTACAGTTCCGGATTCAAAGTAAGGAAGTACGTGAAGCAGGAAGAAAATTTAATGAAAGTTGTTGGTGCTGCAAGAAGGTCGGACATAAAAGAAGAAAGAATAAGAGATTGTTGGAATACATTGTTGGCACTGTAGGAAGCCAGGACACATGATGCAAAATTGCTACAGCTTGAAGGGAGAGCAAAGGGAGGACGGCAGTAAAAAGTCCACACTTACGATAGAGTGTTGGACATGTGGTGAAAAGGAACATCTCAGTTTTGACTGCCCTATACGAAAGAAGGATAGTAAGAAGGTAACGAAAAACAAAGGAGAGTTGGAAAACTAAAAGGTGTTGGCGTTAAGGGGCAACCGCTAGCCGAATATTCCAAAGAAGTCCCAGCCCCGAGAAGATGTAAAAGGACTGTAATTGACAGCATACAAGTAGATGGTAGAATTGACGGCCAGAAGTGTCGCCTTGTGATTGATTCGGCCTCGGAGCAGACTTTTGTGAGACCCAAGATGCTATAGCATCGAGGCCTACCAGAGTCACCACGGCAGTTGTTATCGGACACTGTACTGAACTGAAAGAACCGGTTGATGTCCTGATTGAAGTTGCAGGACAAAAGGTGGTGCTTCCAGTCTACGTGGTGAAGATGAAGTATCCTTGTCTCTTAGGTCTGGACTACTTGGCGTATATGAGGTGTCAACTAGACATCTGCTCTTTGAAGCTTTGGGTGAAAAGAAGATTAGTCATTGTCAAGGTAGTAAAGTGAACTATTGCTGGTGGTGAGGTGAAAGCGTTACGGACGACTGCTCCAGTGTAGTGTGAAGCACACTGCAGTTTTCTAGTCGACCTAATTCATTAGATTTCTCATTGCTCATAGCTAATGCTTTATATTTTTTCTATTATTGCCCTCTTAATTTTTTTCTGATAAATATTAATTATAAAATTGATTCTAATTGGGCAGATTTCATAAGACTCAATTTAAAATTTCTAACAAAAATGAATAGGCATGAACTATTGATCAATAAGAAATGAAATATGCAAAAGTAAGCTAAATTTATTGTTAGAATAAAAATTATCAAATTTTCTGCATAACCTATAAAAAAAGTGGACTAGAATGAAAAATGCGAGCAATGGATAACAATATTCTTAGGTATTTAATAAACCTGGGAAAATACAGGACAAGGAGAAAGCCTAAAATAAAATAAAAGAACTTAAAATATTGCAGCTAAAATAAAATTCCCCTCTCAGTCCGCTCTTGTGTTCAGTTTTATACACTAATGACCTAATTCTCATCCACATCTGACAACACCCACACTATCTTACACACTTCTATAACTTTCCATGACCATGCGTCATTCAAACGCAACCAAGACACATCAAGCCTGGTTTGATTACATAAATTGACATTGAGAGAATCTTTCTTTGGGGTGCTGTACCGACCTTGTTTCTGTCGAAAGCGAAATTCTCAAACACTTCTCATTTCAAGAAAATACCATCGCATCACACTCCCACTAAACATTAGTGATACTCAGTTACAGCCCCCACCCCCAGTTATTCCAAAAGCTGGACCCACTATCACCGATGATCACTCCTGGCAAAAGCGCATCCTTAGCCGAGTTATGACAGAATCCCAAAGACTAGCTCTTCTCTTTAGGGCCAGAAGGTATTTCAGCCTTCAGTAGCTGCTGAAATTCTACAAAGCTCAGGCGAAATCCACAACAGAATACTGCTCACATATTTGAAACGATGTTACATCTATGCACAAAGACATTCTACGTCACGACCAGACATGGGTTACTCGACTAATTGGAGTTCAGTTACTAACGGACACTACTTAACTTCTGACTCTCAGAGGTGCTGTCACCACTCTGCCTTTTCTATCATTGTCATGATAATCTCTGTTCCTTGGAGCTGGTTTGTCTCGCATCCCAACTACTCACGCACCTACGACCTACTCATCTTTCCATCTTTCGTCTAATCCACTCGGTGAACATTTATCATCCACTATGCCCAGACCAGCCCCACTACCCTGAATATTCATTCAATCCTCTCAGTTAACATTTACTATCCAGTATACCCAGACCATTTCCAGCAGAATATCGGTCCTCTGGAAGCACTTCTCTGTTCATATCTTTCCTGCAGGAGTTGAACTACAACAGCTCAAATTCAGAATATTAACGACATCAAACTAACCGGTTTCTCAAGGTATGCAAAGGTCATTGGCAATACCCACTTCTCAAGGCTCATCAAATGAGAATATAAGAAAGAAAAACATGTAGAGAGTCTCAAGTTGATAGTATCAAAATTAAAGCTTCATTTTCTGTTTTAATCGGATATTTGTCGAAAATCACGTGAAACTATCACGTGAAAATCTCAAGAATCTAATTGCAATGTAAAATTCTTTAATTTGTCTGTAATACTTCCATGTCAAACAAAATAGAATAAAATGGCTTCCTAGCTGACGAAAGGAAAATTTTATAACAGAATATATGATGAAATACTGCATTCGAAAGTAAGTGAATTAAAGGATGGAAGCTGAAGTTAACTGACTGTAAATATGGAATAAGGTCGATCACATAGAAGGACCATTTCCTCTGACCTTTATAACTTCCTCCTCTACTCATCTATTTTCCCCCATTCTCTCCATTTCTCTCTCTCTCTCTTTCTCCATCCTACAGTCTTTCACTCTATCCACATTCCACTACCCACCATGTTCTTTTGCCAACTTCACCTTTGGACATATCTCCTCATTCTATTTCATATTCACTCTAAATTTTATTCGGTTTTGTCTCATTTCCCTTTTCAAATTATGCTCATCTTTTTCTCTTTTCTATTATTTTATTCTCACCATCCATTCATAATTTTCCATTTCTCTTTGTCTCTGTTTCTCTCTCATGTATTTCATCTCCTCTTCTTTTTATTTTTCTCTTTCTCTCAATTATCCATTATTTTTAGATATTCCCCCACCTATCTCTCTTTTTGTCTCCTCCCCGTTTTCTCTGCGCTTTACGTATTTTCTCATTTCCATCATACCTAGTTCTATCAATGGTAATCATATGCTACACAAGCACACGGCAGGACATAATGCATTGCACGCGCATTTTTCTCTTTAAGAAGTTAAAACAACTTATACAGCGAATAAAAGGCAACATAGTTTCATAAAAATTAATCTGTGATATTCAAAAAATTTACAGACGAATAATGGTATATCCGCTTCTTAAAGATTAGTCTGTTATATATTAAAATTTACATGACAATAATGATATATTTGGAAAATAGCTTTTTTATGCAGGCACAATGTTTTGAGAAGTGAACAGACGATGCCATCGATTCCAGTTGCAGACTTCAGCTCACTACGGCAAACCAATGAGATTTTCGTAAGCTATACAGTTATTCGTTCCTTACATACTTTATTCATTTATTCATTATGTTTCAAATTAAGTATTTTTGACATAAATGAAAATCTGATTTATAGTCAAACCACCAGTTGATTTGACTAGTTATCATTCTAATAAATAGTCTCATAAACAATTCATATTAGAAGAAGGAAGATGATATCCATATCTAAACTAAGAACGAAGATAAAATAAAATCGAGTGTTTGTCTATCAAACTTTGCTAAGAAAGTCATTAAGTTTGCGGAGAAATCAAAACAAGTGTGAGTGTTTGTGTGTGTGTGTATGTTTGTGTGAGTGTGTGTATGTGTCAGTCTGTGTGCGCGTGCACATACATACATACATGCATACATACATACATACATACATACATACATACATACATTGAGACATCTGTAATTACTCTATCCAGATTACAAATTCAGGTTTATACCTGTAATTACTGGAGCCCTGGGATATGTAACACACTGCCTAAATACCAATCTTGAGAAATTAGGCTTCTCAAAACCAGAAAGGAGAAAGCTAATTCGAAGACTACAGATCCAATCCATCACTAGAACTGTTAATATCTGTAAAACTTTCCAGAAGTTTATCATTTAAATATATATATGAGCATGTATAGATATGCAACTATATGCATGAGAATACAATGCATAAAACATACAAATCTTCACATACATACATACATGCATACATACATACATACATACATACATACATACATACATACATACATACATACGTACGTACATACGTACGTACATACATACATACATACATACATACATACATACATACATACATACATACATACATACATACATACATTCAAAAATACCTTGTTGATGATGAAATTCCAATGAAGGAGCCTTGGATCTAGGTTAGAAACCGGTTATTTCTCTATTAGCAAGAAATCTCGAAATAAACTGAATAATGACATATATTGTCCTTGAGATTGCACCTAGAAAGTTACCCTCCGATGTACAAATCCAAGAAAGCTTATTTCTGGAAGACCAGTTTTCTTTCTGCATGTCACCGATGTTATCCAAAGCAAAGACAAAGGCTGATACAGATTGGCACCAGTGACGTAGCAATTCATTTCTATAGCTGAGTGAACTGGAGCAACGGGAAATAAAGTGTCTTGCTCAAGAACACAACACAAAGCCCGGTCCAGGAATCAAACTCACTACCTCATGATTGTGAGCCCGACGCTCTAGCCTGTGAACCATATACTTTCATATACATAAATGTACACATTCATACATACAAGCACACACACATACGCTCGTATGTACATACATACATCCTTTAATGTCACATTGTATCACTTAGATAACATCTGCTAATCAGTAAATAAAGAGATGAATACATTACATGCATACTTAAAAGTGAGAGAGTAACATCTTCAGAGTTGGAGATGAACTAATGAGCAGGTTCTCTGAGATTACAAATGTCCCATGTGACCTGAAGGAGGCCTACCTAAACAGAAGCTCAAAGGAGAAGCGGGTATCATACCATCAAAAAGCAATGCATGGATACATATCCCGTAAGTGAGGGAGCAACGCCAGTATTGCCACGAAGAATAGCCTCTCCTGGACCTGCAATAGATATTGGGTCATCACATAAATAATGCGGTTGTTTTTATACTTCTTTTATTTTTCAAAATTAAGGTAAAGTTCTTTTTTAAGCTAAAATATACACTCCTTCATATTCTACAATACTCTTCCATCTATCTGGTAGACTTGCAAAGCCCCTCTTCCAAAATTCATTTGTCTGTGACGAAAAATACTCCTTCAGTACTGTTCTGAAGACGTCTACAGAATTGATATTTTTTCCGTCCAAATGATTTCAAAGACTGTGGAATAAATGATAATCAGATCGGACAATTTACGGCGAATATGGTGGGTGGGGCATCGTTTCCCATTCAAACTGCTCCAGCCTTTGGAATGTCATCCTCGCTGTAGGTAGCCGAGCATTATCCTGATGGTAGAACAGCTTTCGTCTTCAAACGAAAGATGGTCGTTTTTCTTCTAGCTCAGGTGTCGATGAATCGTTGAATGACCAAATCCAAGCTTCTCTGCTAGTTCCACAAAATTTACGATGGTATTTTCTCCCACCAGGGTTTGCAGGACGTCCTCGTCGAGCTCTACAGACCTTCTAGGACGAGGCTTGTCTTCTAGGCTGTAGTTTCTGGCTCGGAATTTCTGAAACAACCGCTGACACTGGGTTACGCTTGTTGTCCGATCCCCATATACTGCATTAATATTCATCGCACTTTCCGTCGCGTTGTTGTCTTTATTGAACTCATAAAGTAAAATATGCCGAATATACGCCTTTGTCACTTCCATTATAGTTTTGAAAAATAACTTAAAATCGAACTGCCTTCTTCAAAACTAGCACTAAGAATAAGTATAAGGCAAAATTACACCTGCTTTAATAGCAAGTTGATGCAGGGAGTTTATCCTATCCTCTTCCGACTTTTAGTTCATACTATTGAAAAAAAGCGCATTATTTATGAGATGACCCAATAATTACATCACGATCTAGAAGGATATAGTTTCGCTATCCATGAACAAGAGGTAGCTACCAGACACCTGATAAACAAGAGGGACAAATATATCTCTAAACCTCTACCGTTGTGGAGGATATCGCACACTTCATTAATAGCTGCCCCAAAATGTCTACAAAATAATAGTTGTCCCTGAGACATGATATACTTGCAAAGGTTATCTACAACGCTATCCGCAGGAAGAATTTCCTTGACATAATGTTAGTATGTATTAAGTTCATATTGTCAGAACCAGCACGTATTCATGCCTATAAAAACAAGGAATACTGGTATCAATTCGGTGTTAACATAACAGACCTGATATTTTTCTGCGGAACAAGGAACAAAATTCATGCACTGTTGTAGAGGTCAGCCACCCAGCGGATGTGTATGTACGCTGACAAGTCCAGGGAAAAGAGAAAATTTATGGTGTATTAATATGGATTTTACAGTTCTTGTACCTTGACTATGAATTCCCATTTGCTCCTATCATCATAGGCGCATTAGGCTGTGTACCTATAAATTTACACAAAAACCTTGAAATACTAGGATTTTCGAAGAAAGAGCAAAAGAAACTGACTCTGATTCTCCACATCCAATTTATTAGCGTCACAGTGAAGATTTGTAAGTCATTCCTAAAATTCTCAATCTGAGATTCCTTAGATGGATAGATGCACACAATTAGATATGTGCATTGCCAGTTCAACCAACACACTAACTCAACCACATTTCTACAAACACCGTGAAGTCTCTTAACTCAAAACGTTTTGGCATTTTTGTATATACACATAGACAAGGTCACATACACATGCGTCGTATTCTCTTCACTCCTGATTAACAAACCTGATTAATTTGCGCCTTGTCCCAGTTGTTGACTCGTATTAAGTTCAAGGACAGGCACTCGCTGTATTATATGAACGTCAATCCAGTTTTGGTTTAAAATATCCCTTTTGCATCATTGTTTATAAAACTGACAAATGTCCTTGCTGAAGAGGTCGATTGGTTGCATCCAAAATAGTTGAATTTTAGACGAGGCCTACATAAAATCCTAAGTATTGTTGATAGTTTCAATTTAAAAACAAATTAAGGGAAACTGTAAGGGAATGACTGTATTAATATTTCTCGCTACTAAAGACAAGGCCTGAAAATTTTTCTGGGGATGGGGTGGTTGGGAAGGTAAGTCGATTACTTCGACCCCAGTACTCAACTGGTGCTTAATTTATTGACCCCGAAAGGATGAAAGGCAAAGTCGACCTCGGTGGAATTTGAACTCAGAACATAAAAACGCACGAAATGCGGCTAAGCATTTTGCCACTGTGTATTAATAATAACCACAATTTATTCTCATCGTGTATTCGTCGTGGTCATGAAATGGTAACCGACATAATTAGCCTGTGTTTCTTTTTTTACCGGCTTAATCACAAATCGGTTACTTATTCCCCTGACCACAGAGAGAGTAGTAGGTAATATCTTTTCCTATTATATATCTTTATATATAAAAGTGAGGTTGTGTGTCTGTCTCCTACGATTTAGATTCCTAACTACTCTCACATTTTGCGGTGCAGTTTAACCAAAACCGGGTATCTTATAGTCGTGATTCATATCGAGCCCTTCTGGGTATTAGCGTGCGTCTACGATGAGTCTACGATTTTAAAAATAATTTACCATAATTTTTTTTCCATTTGAATGCATTTTCTCGCTATTATATAAGGGAAGTAACTCTCTAAAAATGTCTACAATGAGTCAACGATTTAAAAAAAAATTTTCCATCATTTTCTTTCAATTTTTAATGCATTTTTTTGCTATTTTTTGGCTATAACTCTCTAAAAATGCTTATATAGTTATTTCCCTTACAAACCCGAGCAACGCCGGGTGATACTGCTAGTATATATATAAACAGTAAGGTGGTGAGCCGGTAGAATCGTTACCACGCCGGTCAAAATGCATAGAAGTACTTCGTCCAGCTTTTAAATTCCGCCAAGGTCGACTTTTCGTGATCAATAAAATAAGTACCAGTTTATCACTGGAGTGTTTGAAATCGACTTACTCTCTCTCCGAAACTGCTGGCCTTGCCAAAATTAGAAACCAATATATATATAAACATAGATCTAAACTTTGCTCTTATTTAGCGCAAGCTTTGGCAACGTTGAATTATTATTATCGTTTTCTGTTTTTTTTAGACTGAGTATATTAAGTTAATCAAACCGTCTCCAGTTTTTGACTGGTACTTTTTTTTACTCTAGAATGAGAAAAGCTAAAGATAGCTCCGGTGGGGTTTTAACAGAGGACGTTAAGAGTAAAAAAGAAAAAAAAAATCCGCAAGTCATTTTAGTCAACACTTTAACGATTGACTGAGAAGCACCACATGGTGCTTTGATAAACGGATGTATAAAATGAATGAATTTATATAGGTGTATTTATAGTAACCACTTATTGTTATCCTTATCAGGAAAATTTGGTGCCGTTGTTAAGTCACACGTTACTTTTTCCTTGTTGTGGCCAGAATGAAATGATCAACCTGCTTTTTATTTTTGTCACTTTTTTAAAAATCTGATGTTCTACCATGTAGAAGAGGGCAGAACAGATCAGTACTATGCCAGTTTGTAAATACTATAGATAATTTTGGGCTACAATGGTAAGAACATTCCATATCTGATCTCTGATGAAACTGTAAAAATGACTGAAACTAGATAAATCGATATATTTTTCTGGCCATAGAGGATTTTGTTTTAATTACAATGTTTAATTTCCTGAGCGAGGAATCTCTTACTTTCCTCTATCTCTCTTTTTCTCTCTCTCTTTCCCCTTTCTCTCTCTGTCTCCGTCTGTCTCTCTCAATCTCTCTTTCTCTCTCTCTCTCTCTCTCTCTGTCTTTCTCTATCGCTCTTTCTCTTTCTCTTCAAGTGTTATACCCGTCTTTTAGGTGATCGCTAACCTCCTCAAAGTTTAAAAATCCGCGATTTTTCTTGAGAAGCATTTAGATGTAGTTTCCCGTTTTACCTTCCGCATAGTACCTTTTGAACCGCTATGCAGGACACTGCTTCACGTGAAGTTAGAACAGCCCACACCCGAGGTGGCGATGCTTCACGCCGCATGTTCCATCCCTTACATTAGTAATAGAGCCATCTTCTGTCATGATTGTAGGCTTGAGAAATATTGGTTCCAAATGTTGGCACAAAGCCAGTAATTTCGGGTGAGGAGGTAAGTCGTATTGTAGGATAACACTTGTCAAAAGTGTCACTCAGGGAGACTGAACCAGAAACCATGTGGTTCAAAAGCAAACCTTTTACCACAGAGCCACACCTGCGCCTATAAACATGGTTCGTATTTGCATAGCAATATAGATCGAATACACAGACATTATTGAAATACTCTTTACTCTGTTACTTGTTTCAGTCATTTGACTGCGGTCATGCTAGAGCACTGCCTTTAGTCGAGCAAATCGACCCCAGGACTTATTCTTTGTAAGCCTAGTACTTATTCTATCAGTCTCTTTTGCCGAACCGCTATGTTACGGGGGACGTAAACACACCAGCATCGGTTGACAAGCGATGTTGGGGGGACAAACACACACACACACACACACACACACCACACACACACACACACACATATATATATATATATATATATATATTATATATATATATATATATATATACACATACATATATACGACGGATTGCGTTGTAGATAACGTTTGCAATTAGTTTCCGTCTACCAAATCCACTCACAAGGCTTTGGTCGGCCCGAGGCTATAGTAGAAGACACTTGCCCGAGGTGCCACGCAGTGGGACTGAACCCGGAAGCATGTGGTCGCTAAGCAAGATACTTACCACTCAGCTACTCCTGCGCCTATGTATAAATTAATATATAATTACACACACACACACATACACACACACACATATTATAACATACATATATAAGAGTTTGTAGTGACAGAATTTATTTGAAGTAACGCGACACTTGAACATGTATAAACAAAGATTCCAAACAATGTAATTATTAATATTAGTTTCAAATTTGGCACAAGACCAACCATTTCGGAGGAAAAGGAAAGTTGAATACATCAACGATGGTGATCAACTGGGACATATTTTATCGATTCCGAAAGGATGAAATATAAAGTCGACCTCGGTGGAATTCGAACACGCAACGTAAAGACATGCAATGCCGCTAAGCATTTTGCCCGGTGCAGTAACGATTCTACCAGCTCACCGCCCTACTGTAAATCTTGATTTTCAAATTTTGACACAGCGCATTTTTGGTTGGAGTGTGGCGGGGTGTAAATCGATTACATCGATCCCTAGTACTCAGCTGGTATCTTTTTTATCGACCCTGTAAGGATGACAGGCTAAGCCAGCCTCGGCAGGATTTGAACTCAGAACGTAAAGACGGACGAAATGCTGCTATGTTCGCCGCCTTAAAGGAAATATTGATTCCAAACTTTGGCACAAGACCAACAATTTTGGGGATGGAGCAAATCGATTGCATCGGTTATAGTGATCAAAGAGTATTTATTTTACCGACCCCGAAAGGAATGAAAGACAAAATCGACCTCGGCGGAATTTGAACTCAGAATGTAAAGACGAACGAAATACTGCTAGGCATTTTTTCCGGTCTGCCTGTTCGCCGCTTTAATGTAAATAGTAATATTATTTTTATATATGAAATATAGTTAATTATTTACATCATGCAATACTTAAAATTAAGCGTACTTTATCAAACAGAAATTAGTATTTAGAGATGATATGAAAGGTTTCAGAATGCAACTGATTGGTTGTCCACGCGATGTCACATAATGGTTCACAGTGAACTTTGTTCAAGAGTAAAATATAAACGTTAAATAGCCATTGCTGTCTGATAAAGAATGACGTTCGCATTATGTAAAAATTGTTGTTTATTTTACACAAAATAATAGTAATTGTGTATCTTTATGATAATGATGATTATGGTGGTAGTGGTGGAGATGGAGGTGGTGGTGGAAGTGGTGGTGGTGGAGGTGGTGGCGGTGGAGGTGACGGTGGTGACTGGATAGTGAAAAGTGTATTTTTTTAAATTGAACTGTCTTTTTTTAATATCACCTATCACTTAACGCATGCATATAAGTGCAATTCCGTGAAACATCCACTCTTATTTACGTAGCTGATATATGCAGTTTAACTAAAGGTTGTATCATAGGTATAGGATTCTTTTTGCTTGTTTATGAGGAAACATGGGAAAAATAAGAGTTAATATTTATTTTATGAGTGCTGTGTATTAAGTCTATAAAATTGTGAAGAAAGTATATAAAGTGCATTAAGTAATCATCATATTCCAATTTCTTTCATTTTTTCAATCAGTAGCAGATAAGCGACCATCTTTCCATACAGACACAACACCGGCAACGCTTTCAGTTTTTTAGATAAAGTTTTCAAAAATAACCCAATAGGTTTACCATTAATTCCGTGAAATATTCACGGGTCCCGCTCGTATATATTATCGGTATATGAAACATATATCTAATAATGAACTCAGTACATATTCTGTAGTTAATTATTTAGGTTTTAAACATGTTATTTCGAGAACATAACTGTGTTTCAAATTTATCACTTATATGAAAGTACTTTCCCTATTCTCTGAAAGAATTTTTACCATTTGTCTTGGATAAAATAGCATAGACATTTATCAGTGTCGGGAGACTTTTATACCTTTATCTTAAAAGATTACTTCTTTCTTAGTTATAATATTTCCGGCAAGTTTATCAAATCTTCAGTTTTTCTGGAACTTCCACAACACAGGAAGGTACCATTTACTTAAACAATGCAATAAAGAAACAAGCAAGGAAACACTATATGCTTCCTCAGTTTTCTCACAATGATTGACCAATTGTTCTCAAATCACATGCTCAGGACTATGGGGAATGGTAAGATAAATTGCTTATACTGGAACACCTTAAATCATAGGTTTGTTCACTTAAAGTTAATTTAATGATAAATAACAACAAATTAGATCGTATGATAAGACTAAGGTCAAGATATATTTTACTATTCCAAACAAACCATAAAAGAAACACAAGTTATTGAAAAATAATTAATCTAAAATAAATTCCTAATTTCAACACATTATGCTTGAAGTCACACGTGTGTCTATTTCTGCATCATTTAATTCCTGTGTATTAATGATTTCCATTCATTCACGATGCAGTGGTGAAATGAGCTACTGTGTTGGTCTTGGCCTTTTCTTGAATGTGGTTTCCGCCCGCCTTATACTGCAGATTGAAGTTTGTAAGTAGATAAGTTTGCGCAGTATAACATGTTATTACGGGTTTGTAGCTTTTCATCAGTCAGGTCTTTCTGTTGCTGAAGTTACACGTTGGTTTTTCCCGCTGCTGCTGTTGTCGCAGGATATCTGCATTTTGGTTCTTTACTGTGTTTTCCATATTGCTCATACGACATGAGTTCGCTTTCACATTGTTTATGTTGGCAACACATACGTTTTAACAACACACATACAATGTGATATATAGTGAATTACAGAGTATAACATTCCTATTTCTTTTTCTGTTGAAACAGTTGCTGTTTATCTCTAATAACAGTATTTATCAACCGCAATTTTTGATAAATTATTGATTGCCTTCAGCTTTGCATTCCATATGGCAACTGCAGATCGAATTATTATGATATTAGTCATAAACATATGTATGTGACTTCAAACGGCGCATGCGTCAACGTTTGTAATGATCGTAATTAGCTGCATCAGAGATGTACACCACAGGTTCCAGCAAAACCTCGCATTACTCACCAACGGTTTCATTTTATAAAAAATGCATGACTTTATCAAGTTGCCACTATCCTGTTTGGATTATACGTGATGAAACTGATTGATTGCTGCCGTTATTATTGTTGTTTAGTATCAAACACATCTTAGTCAAGTGATCTTTGATTAAAGATATTCCACTGGAGACCAAAGACACCCTTAGTCTTTTACTCATATACCCTAGTCGTTTTCTCAGTGACACAGGACCACATTATCTAACGTGTCAATTCTTAATCCAGAATACTACAATTGGAAGGAGATGTAATTTCATGTTAATAGCATGTCGAGCTCTAAAATAGAAGGGCCTCTAGCCAACGGGGAAATAGCACAATGGAACATTTTGCGTATTAAATATAAATTATCTAAGTCTCACGTATAATAAGTTGAAATACTTCAATCAACTGAGTAGCTCTAAGCAATTAGAAGACAAAACGACTCGCACAACCATTGTATACGATTACTCTTAAATCTTTTACTGATTTATTCATTAATCTGCATCGATTTCAGTAAACTAAAAATTACTAAGTTTTAT